>NC_033800.1:117824047-117887744 GCF_001876935.1 Asparagus officinalis
GTCGCATAAGAAATGGTTTGGGCCTATGCACTATGTGAACGTTCTACATTGTGTGCTTGTTTAGTTGTCATTTATATTTCTTTTTACCCCAATTTTTTTGATGTTTCCAAAGGGGGAGAAACCTCTCCTCTTTTGTTGCACATCCTTAGGGGGAGCTCATAGATAGGGGGAGCATCTATCTATAAGTTATTTTATTTTTGCTCTTAAAATGGTTGGTTGTCATCATCAAAAAGGGGGACATTGTTAGCCCTTATGTTTTGATGATGTTCTTACAACCACCATTATTGGTACTAATGGCTTATTGAGTGAAATTGTAGTAAATCTATTTATCAAGCTCGTTAGTGCCATAAATGGAGGATGGATGGAATATATGCTACAAAGATAATATCCAAAGGAGGAGGAGGCCAAGAGATGAAGCAACGTTAATTCAAGAACGACAAACTCGAATAAAAGCTTCATCCGATTCAAGCTAATCAAAGCTCAAGTATTGCTTTAAATATGAGGATATTAGCTTTCCTTTATGTTTCTCTCTAGTGCTAGATTGTAGGCAAAGAGTCACTATGTTTACATGAAGCTATTGGGACTTACACACATGTTTTCTTTCTTAAACTTTTAAGCCGTTTTCACAAAACCTTATTTTTCACAAATACGAGAACCTATCTGCAAAATTCTTTCTTCAAACAGTTTGTTTTTAGTATCAAAAACATTTTACAAAGGTTCAGATTTTTCAGAGGTCAAATAAATATTTTACAAATATTTTAACTTGGTCAAAAACATGTTTTCCAGCATATGTCAGAAAGCGGTCGACCGGATCGGTCGACCGCACATATCATCTTTTCTTACTGGTTTCCAGAAAGGTCGTCGGTCGACCGGGCCGGTCGACCGAATTCTCGATTTTTATATCGGTCGACCGATCCGGTCGACCGACAGTGTTTCTGCTGGTTTTCTTATTTTTCTGAAGCAGCTCACGGTCGACCGAAATTTTCGGTCGGTCGACCGACGTGATTTTTCGGTCGACCGAACGTTATTTCGGCCGACCGCTTTTTTTTCCTTCAGTCAACACGAGATTTTTTAAACGGTCATTTTTATTTTCGATTGTCGTGCTTTCACTCTTTTGTGCTTGGCTCAGTCTGAGCTAAGACTCTGTAAAGGGGATTATCTTCCTAAACAGGAAGATTGGGTTTGTTTTTAAAATTGTTTTAATCTATTCTATAAAAACCCTACAGCTGCTTCTTCTTCTTCCTTGAGCCAAACGTTTGAAAACCAGAGAGAGTATTTTCTGTTTCTGCTGAGAAAATTTTCAAATCAGTCCTGCTTTCTTCTCTGTGGTTTTGTGTGAGCTCACCTCCCAGCTTCAGAAATTTGTTCTCTTTGCCATAGGAGCTTTGTAAGAGAGAGTTCTACATCTGTTATCTTGTGCTGTGTAGTTGAGATCTTGAGTAAGATCTACTGTGAGGGAGTGATCTGTTGAGATCAAACTGTGTAGTGAGAGAGATCGTGTGGGATCGCTGTGTAGACGAAGTTCCGGCTTCCAAACCGGCTGTGTAGTGGATTTCTCCTCGAGAGTGGGGAGCGGGGACGTAGGCCAGAGGGCCGAACCTCGTTAACACATCGCGCGTCAAGGATAACGATTCCTAACCCTCTCTTATTTACCTTGTTTGCATCTATTTACTGTGAATTGATTGTTGTGTGTTTTTAATCTGCATATTAGAGCCTTTTGACCCTAATCACCCCCCCTCTAGGGTCCAACAATTGGTATCAGAGCTTGGTCTCTATATTAATTTTTGGTTTAATCACCTTAGAGTAAAGATCTTATGGAGGCTTCTTTGAATATGCATATGTTAGAAGGACAATCCACAACTAGGCCACCTCTCTTCACCGGGAGCAATTTTGCTTATTGGAAGGCTAGGATGAGAATTTATCTTCGTTGTATTGACCTTGACATCCTAGGGCTTATTGAAAAGAAATATGTAGAGAAATCCAAAGTTGAGAACATGTCCGATGATGAAAGGCACCTTGCCAATCTCAATGCTAAGGCTATGAACGCCTTAATTTGTGGTCTTTCCCCTAATGAATACAATAGAGTCTCCACGTGTGCAACCGCATACGAAATTTGGGAAAAATTATGTGTCACACATGAGGGAACACCCCAAGTTAAGGAGTCTAAGATTAGTGGACTTATGCATGATTATGAGCTATTCAAAATGCTTCCAAATGAATCCATTGATGCTATGTTTTCCCGTTTTACTAATATCATCAATGAATTACATGGTTTAGATAAGCAACTATCTATTCAAGAGATGAACTACAAGATACTTCGTTCCTTAACTCCGGCATGGGAGCCCAAGGCTACGGCCATCGAGGAGGCTCATGACCTCACTACATTAGCTCTTGATAGTCTTATCGGAAAGCTCAAAGTGCATGAAAAGAAGCTCAAAGGGAAGGAGAAGGAGGAAGTGCCATCACGTGAAGTTGAGGAACCATCACCAAAGTTGAAGACTATAGCTCTCAAAGGAGCTAGTGACAACTCATCTTCGTCATCGGAGAGTGAAGTAGATTTTTCTAGAGAAGTGGCTCATCTCTCTAGAAGAATCTCTAGACTTATAAAAATGAACAAAAAATTCAATCCCCGATCTAATAACAAGTTTTCATCTCGTGTAGGAAAATGTTTTGAGTGCAATGAACCGGGTCACATCGCTAAGGATTGCCCCAAGCTCAAGGAGAAGTACATGAAGTACAAGAAGAAGAAGGCTATGTATGCCGGATGGGAAGAATCCGAACCAAGTGATTCGGATAGCGATGAGGAGGGAGCCAAACTTGCCCTTCATGACCCAAATGTTTGTTTCATGGCAAATGAACATGAGGTAATATCCGAGGCCGAAAGTGAATCTTTCTATATGCAATGTGATATAGCTATGGCATTAGAGGAGTTGAACTTTGAATTTAAACGAATGTCTAAAGAATACTCCTCTTTCAAAAAGTTGCATGTCTCTTGTGATATTAAGCTTGAACAACTAACAACCTCTCTTGCTCTAAAAGATGAATTGCTAGGAGATCTCGATTTCGAAAATAAACAATTAAGATCAAAAATTGAAAGATTAGAAATTGAAGGTTGTAGGACTAGACCCACTCATGTCTATGCCAATCACCATGGTAGAAATAGGTCTTATGGCTCTCACACTCGTGCATACAAAAGAAACTTTGTATGTACTTATTGCATGAGACATGGACACATTTCTACTCATTGTAGAGTTAAAGACAATGAAGATTTTTATGGTTTAATATGGGTACCCAAAGGCACCAAAACTACTAACCACCAAGGACCCAAGACATGGGTACCTAAAGCTACAACACCTTCGTCTTCTTCTTTTGTAGGGGACGTCACGGCAACGACGTAAGGAAATTTGGTACCTTGATAGTGGTTGCTCACATCATATGACGGGCAACAAAGAGTTATTTGCAACCCTATCAAGGATTGAAGGAGGCAACGTCTCCTTCGGTGGTGGTGAGAAAGGTAAAATCATTGGTATAGGTTCTATTGGTAAGAAACCCTCACCCATTATTGAAGATGTCTATTTAGTAAGTGGTTTGAATCATAATCTTCTTAGTATTAGTCAACTAAGTGACAAAGGTTTCGATATTTCTTTTAAACCGGATAAATGCATCATTAGTATGAATGGAGAAATTGTTTTTGTTGCATATCGCAAGTCTAATGTTTATATCTTTGAGATGAATGAGTTATTGAATCAAGATGTGAAGTGTCTTGCGGCCATTGATGAAAACCCTTGGATTTGGCACAAGAGACTTGGACATGCAAATATGGAGTTGATATCAAAATTGTCTAAGAAGAATCTTGTGAAAGGGCTACCTAACTTGCACTTCATAAAAGATACAATTTGTGAGGATTGTGCCAAAGGTAAACAAACAAAATCCTCTTTCAAATCCATCCATGAGGTATCAACTTCTAAACCTTTGCAACTATTACATCTTGATTTATTTGGTCCTATGCGTGTCACTTCTCTTGGAGGAAAACACTATGTTTTTGTGATTATTGATGATTTTTCTCGTTTTACATGGACAATTTTTCTTGCAAAGAAAAATGATTGTTTTGAAGAATTTGCTAATCATATTAAGAGAATTGAAAATGAAAAAGAGTTGAAAGTTGTTAAAATTAGAAGTGATCATGGTGGTGAATTTCAAAATGAATTCTTCTATGATTTTTGTGCTCATCATGGTATAACTCATATGTTTTCCGCTCCGAGAACACCACAACAAAATGGTGTTGTTGAAAGGAAAAATCGCACCATACAAGAGATGGCACGCACTATGTTAAACTCTTTTGATTTACCAAAATATTTTTGGGCGGAAGCCGTTAATACGGCTTGCCATGTTTTGAATCGTGTTTTGATTAGACCAAAGCTTAAGAAAACTCCTTATGAACTTTATTATGGGAAAACTCCTTTCATTGGCTATTTTCGTGTTTTTGGTTGCAAATGTTTCATTTTAAATACGAAAGACCACCATGATAAATTTGATTCCAAAATTGATGTTGGTATTTTCTTGGGATATGCACCTCGAAGTAAGGCTTATAGGGTCTTCAATAAACGAAGCCTCGTTGTTGAAGAATCTATAAACGTTACTTTTGATGAGACTAATGTTTGCTCTCGAGTTATTTTGCCTAGAAAAGATGATGATGAGGATATTGAGGGAGGATTGGACTTCTTGCAAATAAATGACACTCCCTCCATAGAAGCTCATAAAGATATAGATAGCTCTCAAGATCAAGTTGAACCTCGAAAAGCTTGGAAATTCACATCAAATCATCCAAAGGAGCAAATCATTGGGAGTCCTTCAAAAGGAGTTATTACTCGCTCAAAAGCCTTGAGTGAGTGTGGTAACATTGCATTCTTATCTCACATAGAACCTAAAAGAATTAATGATGCTTTAAATGATGAATTTTGGGTTTTAGCTATGCATGAAGAATTAAACAATTTTCAAAGAAATGAAGTTTGGAAGTTAGTTCCTAGACCAAATAATGCTAGTGTTATTGGTACAAAATGGGTTTTTAGAAACAAACTTGATGAACATGGCATTGTTACTAGGAATAAAGCTCGTTTGGTTGCCCAAGGATACAATCAAGAGGAGGGCATAGACTATGATGAAACCTTTGCACCGGTTGCAAGGTTGGAATCTATTAGGATGTTTTTGGCATTTGCTAGTTTCAAAAATTTTAAACTCTTTCAAATGGATGTTAAAAGTGCCTTCTTAAATGGTTTTATAGAAGAGGAAGTGTATGTTGAGCAACCCCCCGGTTTTATTGATCATGATTTTCCAAACCATGTTTACCGGGTACACAAAGCTTTATATGGGTTGAAACAAGCTCCTAGAGCTTGGTATGCTCGCCTCTCTAGTTTTCTTGTTGAAAATGGTTTTTCAAAAGGAACAATTGATAACACTCTTTTTGTAAGAAAAAGAAAAAATGATTTCATTTTAGTTCAAATATATGTGGATGACATTATTTTCGGTGCTACTAATGAATCCTTGTGCAAGGAATTTTCTAAAGTTATGCAGGATCACTTTGAGATGAGTATGATGGGAGAGCTTACATTCTTTCTCGGGCTCCAAGTCAAGCAAACTAAGGATGGGATTTTCATTTCACAAAGCAAGTATGCAAAGGAATTGGTGAAGAAATTCAAGTTGGAGAATTCCAAGCATGCGCCTACTCCCATGAGCACTAGTGTTAAGCTTGATGCGGATGAAAGTGGTGAAGACGTGGACCAAAAATTATACCGAGGTATGATAGGTAGTCTTCTTTATCTTACTGCTAGTAGACCCGATATTATGTTTAGTGTGTGTGCATGTGCACGTTTTCAAGCATCTCCTAAAGCATCTCATTTAATTGCCGTTAAAAGAATCATTAAATATGTTAATGGTACTTTTAATCTTGGCTTGTTTTATCCCAGAAGCACTTCTTTTGATTTATATGGTTTTTGTGATGCCGACTTTGCCGGATGTAAGGTAGATCGCAAGAGTACTAGTGGAACATGCCAATTCTTAGGAAATTCACTTGTTTCTTGGGCTTCCAAGAAACAAAATTGTGTTGCATTGTCCACTACGGAAGCGGAATACATTGCCGCCGGCTTATGTTGTGCTCAAGTTTTATGGATGAAACAAAGTCTAGTTGACTATGATTTGCATTTCCAAAATATTAAAATCTTTTGTGATAACACAAGTGCCATAAATATTTCAAAAAATTCGGTTTTGCATTCTAGAACCAAACATATTGATGTACGCCATCATTTCCTACGCGATCATGTAGAGAAACTAAATGTATCCCTAGTATTTGTTGACACAAAATCTCAACTAGCGGATATATTCACTAAGCCTCTTGGAGAGGATGATTTTTGTCGCATAAGAAATGGTTTGGGCCTATGCACTATGTGAGCGTTCTACATTGTGTGCTTGTTTAGTTGTCGTTTATATTTCTTTTTACCCCATTTTTTTTGATGTTGCCAAAGGGGGAGAAACCTCTCCTCTTTTGTTGCACATCCTTAGGGGGAGCTCATAGATAGGGGGAGCATCTATCTATAAGTTATTTTATTTTTGCTCTTAAAATGGTTGGTTGTCATCATCAAAAAGGGGGAGATTGTTAGCCCTTATGTTTTGATGATGTTCTTACAACCACCATTATTGGTACTAATGGCTTATTGAGTGAAATTGTAGTAAATCTATTTATCAAGCTCGTTAGTGCCATAAATGGAGGATGGATGGAATATATGCTACAAAGATAATATCCAAAGGAGGAGGAGGCCAAGAGATGAAGCAACGTTAATTCAAGAACGACAAACTCATATAAAAGCTTCATCCGATTCAAGCTAATCAAAGCTCAAGTATTGCTTTAAATATGAGGATATTAGCTTTCTTTTATGTTTCTCTCTAGTGCTAGAATGTAGGCAAAGAGTCACTATGTTTACATGAAGCTATTGGGACTTACACACATGTTTTCTTTCTTAAACTTTTAAGCCGTTTTCACAAAACCTTATTTTTCACAAATACGAGAACCTATCTGCAAAATTCTTTCTTCAAACAGTTTGTTTTTAGTATCAAAAACATTTTACAAAGTTTCAGATTTTTCAGAGGTCAAATAAATATTTTACAAATATTTTAACTTGGTCAAAAACATGTTTTCCAGCATATGTCAGAAAGCGGTCGACCGGATCGGTCGACCGCACATATCATCTTTTCTTACTGGTTTCCAGAGAGGTCGTCGGTCGACCGGGCCGGTCGACCGAATTCTCGATTTTTATATCGGTCGACCGATCCGGTCGACCGACAGTGTTTCTGCTGGTTTTCTTATTTTTTCTGAAGCAGCTCACGGTCGACCGAAATTTTCGGTCGGTCGACCGACGTGATTTTCGGTCGACCGAACGATATTTCGGCCGACCGCTTTTTTCCCTTCAGTCAACACGAGATTTTTTTTAAAACGGTCATTTTTATTTTCGATTGTCGTGCTTTCACTCTTTTGTGCTTGGCTCAGTCTGAGCTAAGACTCTGTAAAGGGGATTATCTTCCTAAACAGGAAGATTGGGTTTGTTTTTAAAATTGTTTTAATCTATTCTATAAAAACCCTACTGCTGCTTCTTCTTCCTTGAGCAAAACGTTTGAAAAACCAGAGAGAGTGTTTTCTGTTTCTGCTGAGAAAATTTTCAAATCAGTCCTGGTTTCTTCTCTGTGGTTTTGTGTGAGCTCACCTCCCAGCTTCAGAAATTTGTTCTCTTTGCCATAGGAGCTTTGTAAGAGAGAGTTCTACATCTGTTATCTTGTGCTGTGTAGTTGAGATCTTGAGTAAGATCTACTGTGAGGGAGTGATCTGTTGAGATCAAACTGTGTAGTGAGAGAGATCGTGTGGGATCGCTGTGTAGACGAAGTTCCGGCTTCCAAACCGGCTGTGCCCCCCCCCCCCCCCTCTAGGGTCCAACAAAAGGATCTCTCTTACAACAATCATATGGCAAGGATCAAGAGATGAACAATTGAAGCTCAAGGGTTATTGGGATGTGAAAGTGAAAATCGAAACAATTTAGGACTTGAGAAAGAATGAAAGTTTAAGCTTGAAGTCTTAAAAACAAAACTCAATTATTTCTCTTGTTTTTCTTAGTTTTCTTGATCATTGTAATAAATGAGGGCTGAAGGGTATTTATAGTTTCTCAAGACAATAGCCCAAATCCAAAGAAAATCCCCAAAATCAACAAAATCTCTTAAAATCCGGAGATTAGAAAAACTAGCTGTTACAGTATCATCAGTCGACTGGTCAAACATATCAGTCGACTGATAAGTAAACTGTTGGCAGACTGGAAATCAAATAGGCGCTATCGGTCGACTGGTAACGGGGTATCGGTCGACTGATAGGCTCGTATCGGTCGACTGATGGTCTTGTTTCAGTCGACTGATCTCGAGGCCTCTACAGATGTTGAAAAATCCTACTAGCTAGTCAACTGATCTGGAAAACTAGTCGACTGATAAGCTGATATTCTTACACACTGATTTTTCCAGAACAACTGATTTTCTAAATTTAATTTAAAATATTAAATTAACTTCAAAAATAGTAAAACTCGGAAAAATACTTACATATATGAAAATTGATATGTTAGAGAAAGATTTTCTAAAATGGCACTTCGTATTTATTAAAACTTATCATTTTGCAAAAACCGTTAGAAATACGAATATGTGTGTTTGATACGCAATTTGCTTCAAGATTTATCTACTTTAATTCTTACCTACATTATGATCTAGAGAGAAGTAAAAATGTAAATATCACTTTAAGTATCAATATTTGCTAAGATTGGTTGATGAAGCTCTTCTTGAATATATACTTGAAAGCTTTTCTTTATTTGATATTCGTGTGAGTCGATCTTTGAGCTATTTAGGGCTTCTTCATCAACTTGCCTCCACCTCCACGGATATCATCGTTACGGCACAAAATTCATCCATCCTCCAATAATGACACTATATTGGTTGAAAAATGCTTCCTGCGTAATATCACTTAACAAGCAATTAGCACCAATAATGGGGTTTGTAAATCATCATCAAAATATGAGACCTAACAAACATCACATTCTACAACTCTCTATCAAACTAAAACTTACTCAAAAACCTAAGACAATAAAGCAATAAACCATGAGTAATTAGAATTTGAATGATAAAGATCATGGTAAGCCCATAAATTATCAAGATAAGTTTTTCCACCAGTAGGTCTCTCCCAATGCTTCGTCTCCTTTGCACTCCATTGCACCAAACTAATCTCTCATTCACCATCCATCACCTCCCAACCTTCATCCTTATCATGCATGTACATGCCACAAAAAATGGAGATTTAGAGATAGAAAAAAGGAACAGCTAAGCCTTTACAAATTTAGATTTTAACAGTTATCAACACTCTATTATAGTTTTAAACATCAAAAAACTAGTTTAGGCACATATATGAGGCATTGTCCAAGGAAGCGGAGTGCATCAACAATGAACTTAACAAACAGCCAATTGTAGAAACACCAAGTCTCAATCAAACTGATGTTTCCTCTAGAAGATGTTTCCAAAAGATGAGCATATCACATGAAATGGAGGTAGGAGTACTGAGAAAGAAAAGCTTCATAGTTATGTGATTAGATTCCACAAAGTGAAAAATGGTCAGGATGTTATATATGCGAATGACCACGGTGTTTGTACAAAGGGTTAACTGCATCGAAATCCCGTGTCTCAATCAACTGGTATTCATAAATATGCTTCCTCAAAAAATTATCAGATGATTGCTGAGTTAAAAGTATGCTAGTATTCCCCTTGTAATAAAACCATCATAACACATGTCATATGCACAAGTTGATGAAAAAATTTGTGTTTTGCCAATAGTTTAATATTGCAGTACATTATTTCTCTAAAATTATTCTTGATAATCTATTCAATTTTGTAAGTGTTTATGATTTTAAAAATCTAAGAGCAAGTTGTATATAAAAATATACAATGTTATACCTATACTGAATCATTGTGTTTGTCCATTTAATCCAACCATTGCTTGAAAGCTAGAGACCATTCTTTGAAATTGTTGCATTTGATGATCTCTTTCTTCCCTTTCCCCTTCCTTTTCTCTTTCTGCTTCCTCAGTTCTTTTTTTAACTCTGTGATTTTCTGGTTTGCAGAATGTAACTATTCTTAAAGTTCAAAATTGTTTACATTACCCTCTACGTTTTAGGACGTGGAAAACTAGTGGACCATTGTCCTTCTCTTGTATCTATCACCATGTCCTCTCTCATAACCCCAATGGTGCTTTCTTGCTACCTCATCAAGAATAGCTGACAACTTCAATCGACTAGCTTTTGTTGTTGGATTTGCATTTTGATGTCAAATTTTGAGCTCCTCAACCTTTTTAATAACCTTCCCCTGCATATAAGTTAAGATTCATACCCTAACAGAAACATTATTAAAAAATTAAGATTCATAAAAAGAACAAATTTCAAATTGGTAAAGGAAGAGAATGAAAACCATGTTCTTAGATCTTGATTAGGGTTTTCCTAAAAAGAACAAAACTAAAAATTACTTTTTTTGTGTATAAAAGTAAAAAAAAGAGGGCTTTTTCTGCATAATTTGATGCACGGAGTTAATTCACAATAATAGGAAAATTTTAGAATACCTTTGTGGAGTGAGGTGATAAGCGTATGAAATTGCAAGCGATCCATCGGAAAGGGGAGAGACACAAACACAACTACACAAGATTGGAAAGGCTGAAAATGCCCAAAGGGATAGCGGAGATTTGAGGTCGTGAGGTGAGAGTTGAGGTTAATCAAAATTCTGATAGCAGAATTCTAATTGGGACTTGTTGGGGATTCGAAACAATCAATCGAACCCGTGCCCTTCCGGACCTTGTGCTAAGAGTTTAGCAAGTAGGAAAATCACCACAAATAAAAGAAAAATTACAGGAAAGATAAACAAGAAAGAACATACCAGATTTAACGAGGTTCGGCAACATTCCTACATCCTCGGGAGCCACACCACATAATTCTTTAATTAATTTGAAGAAGATTACAATGCCCACAAATAGGTTTTTATCTCTCTGAGATCTCTCTGAAAGAATCCTCTCAAAATCCTATTTTTCACGTGTTCTAATAACCCTAAAATCGTTTAGGTATATATATGACCCTAGCATAAAATAGTTTTCCATACAGTTTAGGAAATTGGAAATCCCGTTTCTGGTCAACTGGGCCATGTGCTTCGGTCTGTAGGCATCAAAAGTTGCCTACGGACTCTCGCACGTAGCTCAAAGTAGAGAGAAGATGATGAACATCACTATCCGAGTCACAGAAGGTTAATTAACATTGATGAGTGCATGAAGTAAGTCGACGAACCATGTGAAGTAACGAAATTGTAGAATAACAAAGATACAAAATGATCGGGAGCTACGCTTTGCTTACGAAAGACGAAGCGCCCCTTATGTCCCATTTACTCCACATGTGATTCAACTATGAGAGCTTGTAGATCTCCTCGTCGGCTTTCCTTCACACTTTGAATTGTGCAATTCTGAGTTCGAACGACGAAGATACGGTGAAAACGAATGTGACGCACAAAATAATGCCTCGGGCCTTAGCGGAGACACCCTAGGTGTCTCGGCCATAGCCAAGACACCCTCAATGTCTTGGCCAAGGCCGAGACACCCCAAGTGTCTCGGCCAAAACCGAGACACTAAGGGTGTCTGCAGGCCCAGAAAGGCCGTTTTGAGCTGTTTTGAGCCATTTCCAACCGTTAACTACCTGGATTTGTTTCAACTAATCTAATATTATTCAAGAATGTGATAAGTGGTTATAATTGAGGATAAGATTGAATCAATCATTCTTATCTGAAAATGAAGGTCCTGAAACCTATAAATATAGCCCTAGGGTTTTTATTTGTAGGGATCTGGAATTCTTAAGCCTTGGCGAAGCCCTGCTAAATCAGAGACTAAGGAGCACAAATTTTAGAGAGGAGGAGGAGATCAGATCAAGTTCTTCGACATAAGGAAGAGGAGTTCGTCAAATCCATAGCTTGGTTCCTTCCCTTGAGATCGTACCTAGCTGCGATCTAGAGAAGAGTGGTTATCTCGTTATTGCCGAGATAATTGCTTCAGTTTCTTGATTCCTTCGCGAATCAACGAAACTCCAGATTGATCTGATCGTTTGGTAGTGCATGGATATTAACGTCCCCGGTACAAGCAAAGATCTCATGCAAGCAGTTGTAGATAAATATCCGTTGCTTTTGTTTGAGAAGAATTGTAATTTTCTTTATTTTATTGTATAGGGAGATCTTATAAAAAGATCAGACTTTTAAAATTATTATAATGACTTAAGCTATAATAAGTTACATAATGAAAACATCAACTTTCCATCCAAACTAACTGGCAACTACAGTAGGAGCCAATAGCCTTGCTGCCAAGGCTGTCGTGCCGCAACCGGCGATCAAAATCTCGATGAATGATGAGGTCGAATATGAGTTCGACCAGCAGAAGTTCAAGGAGTACTTATCCTCCTCCAGATCTGCCTCTCCTCGTAGATCCAGGAAGGTCCGCTGGTCTTCAGATTTGAAGACCCAAGAAGATGATCTCTATGCCACTGCCGTTGCAGTTGCACATCACAATGCTTCTCGGACATCCAACGAGGTCGGGTCTACAGATCCGAACTCCTCCTCGACTAAGGAGGTAACTACTGATGTTGTGCTAACTCTATCAAAGAGAGCATGTCAAAGGTGATGCCAATGCCTCACGCGATAGTTGGCCAAAGCTTTGGAGCCAGTTGATGAGATCCGCTATGAGGTGGATCTGAAGTCAAGAAGGCACCAAGCACCGCAACAATGAGCAAGCGGTTCCTCCTCCAAACTAGCGACGAACGAATGGGTCCGTGTCAGAAAGACTTATTCGACCCTTGAGGAGTGCATTTAGAAGCGTCGCGCACTGCTTGTGTACGCAAGAATCCTTGTGTAGGAAGCCAAGAGATTGCAGAAGCAAGAGGTGGCCCAGAAACCACCAAAACTATGCAAGATATAGAAGCCAAAGGCCAAAACTACGGCCGAGAAGACCAAAGAAGGCGTATCACCCCAAGGCGACCCGCATCAATTGTGCCTGTCCTTTCAATCCTGTCGTGTTCTGCCCCTACTCCAATTGATCTCGTACCTCCGATGGAGCTGCTGTTAGACCCTAGAGGGGGGTGATTAGGGTCTTATGCTAATCTAATCTGATTTTATGCTAATTAAAACTTATTAATAAATTACTCTTGCAAGATAGATATACACTATGTTTTGAGCAAAAATATGCAATATGAACAAAGAGGTATATCCTATATGGTGAAATATATGTAAGGATATAAAAAAAACATAATGGTAAACAATATAAACTAAAGATACAATTGTGATAGGGCAAAATAAATAATGCAAACATACAATATGATCACGGAGTATGGATCTTCCATCCGACGTCTCCATTCCCCACTCCCGGGGAGACATCCACTATCACAACCGGATTTTCTACACTCACACGAATAACGTTTACACCTCACACTTAGTTTTCTAGCTAACCGAAAACTTTACAATCTCACACTCTTGCAATCCCACTTTACACCCTCTTAAGTATTGGTCTCTAATCCGTGTCTCCCTCAAGTGTTAGGAAATACAGCCTCTCCCTAGGCATTACTACCTACCCCACTCCTCTTGGGATGACCCCTTCTATTACTACACACTCCTCTCAGTGTACAAGTATATTACAAAGTGAATCTCACAATAAAGGCTCACAAATATAAATTTGTTCTCTACAATAGATGAGAACTCAATTAAGCTCACTCTCAATTGTTACAACTCCCAACAACCCAATTATACAATATATGCAAATACAATAAGCTCAATAGTTGTGTGTGTAAGCAATGAGAAAATTAATCATAAACTCAATGTAAACCCTAGCTTGATAAAAATGATAAACAATAAATAATTAATACAAAGCTAGTATTGAGTTTAGAAATTCTTCTCTGAAGAAACAAGATGGAGAGATTGATTAAGATGAAGCTTAAACAATATAGATGATCTCCTCCACTTATGGAAACTTCTTCACAAACCAAACAAGCTTTAAACCAAACTTAAACACACTTAAACACACTTAAACACCCTTTAAAAACTTGTTTAAATTTTTCTTTTGTTAGTTTGAGAGTTGAAGGTAGTAAGGTATTTATAGGAAGAAAAGTTATCAACCAAAACCCAGAGAAATCCAACAAAAATATTCCAAAAACTAAGAAACAGATTTTGTACAAAACTAGTCGTTTGACAGGCGGTGCCAGTTGACTGATAAGATAAACATCGTATTCAAATTCGATCTTATCAGTCGACTAAAAAATATTTTCAGTCGACTGACAAAGTCAGTCGACTAGTCAGTCAACGGAAACACAACAGAGAGAAAAATGAACATTCCAGGTACTTTCTTCAATCGACTCATCGGTAGACTGACTTCATCAGTCAACTGATCAGTCGACTGATAACATGTTATCAGCCTGACATGGTTTTGAAAATGAGTTTCAATGCTCTGTTAAAAATAGTAAATAAATTCTAAAAAATGTAAAACTTTGAGAAAAATAAAGCTCTTCCCATTTGTAAAATATCATCATTTGGCAAATAAGTGCAAAACATGAAAATGTAAACACATGAATTTTGACATTTTGGCTAAACCATATTTTGAAACTTTACAAAATAATTTTGTAGACTTAATAAAATATGTATATGATTATAGTTAAGTCCAAAAACTAAAAATACAATATTTTCACAAAATTGCATATTCTATGCAATATATTCTTAAACACAATAGAATATGAAACAAATGAAAATGTGAAAAACTTTGTTTGTTGTTTCATATCTATGTAGCTAAACCAAAACACAATAATAAATATGAAATATGTAATTTCATATTTGTAAACATGAAAACCAAAACTTGTGTTGTATATATATATAACTACATATATATACAAAGAAACCAATAAAATGTGTGTGTATAAATGATTGAGCTTAAAGTACTTAACACACATAATATAAACACCTAAACTAAATTACCCAAGCTTGATCTTGATCTTCAATAAGCTTGACTTGGTAAACTTGCGGATGAAGCTTGAACTTGAATCTTTAACTTGAATTGTATTGCTTCACTCCACAATTTGGCCAATCTTTATTGGATATGATTGTGAATGCGCAATTCCATCCATCCTCCAACATGTTGTTTGTCTACAATAAATAGATAAGCACAAATACTAGACAAACAATATTAGTCGTAAATTGTTTGTTATACATCATCAAAACAAGAAGGCCAACAACTCCACGATAGCATGGACTTGTCCCGATTTAAGATGAAGATGACGGATCACCTTGGTCCTTTGCAGAAAGATCGAGACAAAACCCCGGTCAAAGAGTGCTTAGGCCCGCTGAATGAATCTCGAGTAGTTCATTAGACTGGGGGTCGTGCACATCGTTCTAAGCAATGTAAGAGATCCTATGATAGGAAAATCCCTGTAACTGACTGTATTGGATTACGTGTCGAAGTCCAGGAGCCCGTTGTGGTCCTACGCTCACGAAAACGTAGCCTCAAATGTGTGACTCCTGAAGACGCTAACAAAACATTGAGTCCTTAGAGGAAAGCATATTCGTCTGATGATGACATTATACCTAGGGAGTCATGCCAACACACGATGGGTTGCTCCGGTCATTAGACTGACGAGTTATACTATTGGGCTGGGGTACGAACAAGTCTCGAAAAAGGAGTACCCAAGAAACGGACGCTCACTATTCGTGTGCCAAAATTATCAAGGTCGTGTTGTCAGAATGTTGCTGCTCTAGGATTCCTCCGGAGAGAGTTTCGGTGTTTGAAAGGATCTCCACAGAAATATCCAAGTCTAAGCCAAGGTGTTTGCGTAGAAAAAAACCTGCTGCTCAAGACGATGAATTTCTAGAAGTGTTCGTCAACATAACTGGTAAAGGGAAGTCAACATGACGCTTTAGTCCAGATCAGTTTTCGGTAGTATCCCAACGTATGACTCGATTGCGATCGAAAACTATTAGACAAATGGATTACCAAAGAATGCAAAAAGGACTACCCTTAGATGACAAAATGTTAGACGCTTGTTCTGTAATGTCTTCTGATGATACAACATCAAGTGCAGGACAATCCTATGAGTCATTTATGATCAACGCCGAGCAAATGACTAAAATTCTCGAGGACGCTCTAGCCAAGCAGAAAGAGAATTTCAAATTCGAAATGGAAATGACTATGCAGGAGATGAGAGAAATGCATGGCCAACAAATTACAGCGCTGATGAATTAGCAGGGAGAGTCCAGCCATCACAATAATCTCAACCAAGTTGATAGTGATCAGGAAGCGTATGAGAATACCAACATGGATACCCCTCCCATTGATAACAATGCTGGGGGTGATCCCTCGGATGATAACAATACGAAGGATAACTACGTCGCTTCTCCCCAGGATCGCTGAAAGAAAGATACGAGCGAGGATAAGAAGATGAGGGATTTAGAGAGAAAAATCAATGCGTTGATGAGTGCTTAAGAAGTAAAGAAGTCCGGAATACCGTGTTTATACCCGAAAGAGTGGGAATCAATCCCGTATCCGGTGAAGTTTAATTTGATTAACTTTACACCATTCGACGGAAAGGGTTCCCCCACTCAACATTTAATATACTTCAAGTCTCATTTGGGAATAATCTTCGACAATGAACCTTTGATGGTACGGTCATTCGTTAGCACTATTCGCGGACCAGCCTTTCGTCTTAAGCCGAGGAGTATTAGCAGTTGGGATGATATGAAAGACATGTTTCTTACAAATTTCTTTGATGATGACACCAAGGTTTTAATCGAAATGCTATTCGATGAGAAACAAAAGGATAAAGAGTTAGTCGAGAACTTCGTCAAACGATTCCGGAACAAAGCAATGAATTGCTGAGATCCAGTCAGCGAAGATTTCATCCTTGAAACTTGTCATAACAATCTTTCTTTAGATATCCTCAAAGCCATGAGAATGGCACCATCCATGACTTAAAAGGATTTGAAGGTGCAAGGAGAGCAATCCAAACACTTCCTCAAGAGGAAGAAAGCAGAAAGAGGTCAAATGATGACTAATACTCCACAACCAAATTTTATCCCTCAGGATAAAGGAAAAGCACAGGCGAACGTAGTGGATGAGAACCAAACATTCGAGCTGCAACCACAATTGCAACAATAACAGCAGCAGCAGTAGCAAAAAGCATCTCAGCAGTCATAGTGGCAACAACGGCCTCAAAAAAAAAAGACCTTGGAACCAAAATTCCTAAAGGTTTACTCTAATATAGAAGACAAAGTCCTCGGTATTTTCAAATGCCTCATAGAGAATAACAAGATCAAGTTGCCTCCAATCCGAGATCAAGAAGACGTCAAAAAGGTTAATGACCTAAAGTACTGCGCGTTCTATAGAACGGTTCACCATCCTACCAAGTCATGTTACGCCCTCAAAGACAAAATCCAAGCTTTGATCGATGTTGGGGTCATTACTACGAAACCATCTAAGGAGAAGAAGGTGGGGGTGATGCAGTAACGATTAGCTTTGGATCTGTTCCATTAATATGGTTTCAACCTGAGCTTGTGATGAAAGTGGCAATAAAGACAGTCAATCACGACCCTCACGGACAGCACTAGAAGGGACTCGTACTGCATACGGTCCTGAATGGCGAGATTCTCTGGATCCATCCTGATCTGATTGAAGATGAACAATGGGTGAGATCCTCGTCTAAGAAGAAATCAAAAGGGAAAAGAAAGTCTTGTTGTGGAGCCGTAGCCATTCCAAAAGAAGATGACGAAGGAATGACTACTTTCCTATTCTCCGAAGATGAGCAAGAAATTTTCGTAACCAGTGAAAAGCTGGCCTTTGCTACTAGGAGTGGAAACAAGTACCATTTCAAATATCCAAGTGCCTCTGATCTGTTAACTAAGCAGGGGGTGACCAAAGCTATTCCTTCTAAAATATTAGCTAAAATGGGAGTAGCCACAACTCCTCCCGCACTTGCTGAGAAGGCTCAACAAAAGAAAAAGGAGAAAGAGCCCTTATACCAAGAGGTTTAGAACCCAAAGCAGTCTCGATTCAATCAACCGATTGAAAGAGATAAACCGGGGAGTTCGAATACTCCACATCGCTTCGATATTAAGGCACAATTAGCTAATATACCGACTAGATTAACTTTATATGAGCTGTTGTGTGTTTCAAAAGACATAAGGGAAGTGTTACAAGAAGCCTTGACCAATTCTGATGTTTTCCTAACTCAGATCAAGCCATCCCCTGAAGAGCCAGAGCCGTCTGTCTAATACTGTAACCTTATGGAAAACCACTTTTCCTGCATTACTTTCACCGAGGAGGACATACAGAAAAAGAATTCAAAGCATGATCGGCCCCTGTATTTCACCGGGCACATTGGTTCCAACGTTGTCAACCGGATCCAAGTCGATCCAGGTTTCGCTGTTAGCATCATGGCACTCCGATTGATGTACAGTCTCAGAATACTGGCCAGTAAGCTGGCTCCACGGACACTATAATCTATGGATTCAACACCAGTAGGTCCAGACCATTGGGTAAAATCCGATTAATGTGCCAGATTGGAGATTTGAAGTCAGAAGTTATATATTATGTGATCGACGCAGAAACTTCTTATAACTTACTGTTAGGTCAACAATGGATCCACAGTAATGTTATAGTCTCTTCTACCCTCTACCAGTGTCTTAAATATGTAGACACTAATAATAAGGTCAAGACGGTAGTCACGAATAAGCAACCGTTTAAGGGATTAAAAAATTATTTTACTGATTCCCTTCTCTACGGTGCTGAATCTGATACTGAACCATCGGCCTAAGGTATGGACAACGGAGAAGAAGCTAATATCGAAGCTGGGATTGATTACGATGGTGGTTTTGTACTTAATGATATTGTACCCATTATAATTGATCTTGACGATGGAGAGTCATCAGACAATAGTTATAATTGACAACTTACCGAAGAAGTAGCAATAAATGATGATTTAGAGTACTCGTTGTGTCTTGATAATATCATGAAGGGGTTATACGACGACCCTAACATGTATATGCCATTTCAATCATCTTGCATGACGAAGAAGTATGTTCAGGATTCATTTAGAATGACACTTATCATTCCTGCAAAGACAGGGGGTGAAAAGGAAGTCATCTACGGTAAAGAGAAAGAGGTTTTGATACCAGACCACTTATTGATGGAAGAAGACGATGATGACAAACCTACTCCTCATTTATTTAGATATGGCTCAAAAGTGCGTAATCTCATGGAAAAATGCGGATATGACTTTACACTCGGAGAAGGTCTTTGTTTTGGTCGAGCTTCCCAAGTTCCACCTCGTATGGCCTATGTACCAAACGGAAAACCTGATAATTATTATAACTACAAAAGAGGTTTAGGCTATGTCTCCACGTCCGATGATGAGTTCTGCTGGCAAGTTCATTGATCGAATAGTTAATAGGGGGTAAAGACGGATATTCTTCTGATTCTTCAGTCTGGGACTCCGACGCTAGTCTTGGAGAAATATTCAAAGGACTAATGTCAAACATGACTACGATCGACCCCGTCATAATTAAGGAAGATGATCAAATACCAACTTGGAAAGACCCTTGGGTTCATCACCTGAATATGCAATATGGTGATAGGTTAGAACAAAGGGAACCCCATACCGAGGACCAAGTAATCCAGGTAATTATGGGTGACGAGGATAACCCAAAACCAATATTCATTAGCGACAGCCTCCCGCCAAATGAGAAGGAAGAGTTAGTTTCCCTCATTAGAGAATACATTGATGTTTTTACCTGAAACTACAAGGATATGCCAGGACTCAATCCAAATATGGCAATGCACCATCTCAACATTAAGCCAGATGTCAAACCTGTCAAACAACAGTAAAGATGGTTTTGTCCACAAATTATGGAGGCAATCGAATCCGAGGTTAAAAAACTTATTGACTCAGGATTTATCAGGAAGAAGGAACATCCTGAATGGCTGGCCAACATTGTCCTGGTCCTTAAGAAGAATGGAAAAATCAGAATTTGTATCAACTGTAGAGATCTTAACACCGTCTGCCCGAAAGACGATTTCTCTCTTCCCATCACAGATGTTATCATCGACAATACATGTGTGTTCGAGAGAATGTCCTTCATGGATGGATTTCTTTTTTATAATCAAATAAATATGCTTCCAGCTGACGAAAAGCATACTGCATTCAGAACACCTCTCGGTGTTTTCTGCTACACGGTTATGCCCTTCGGCCTAAAGAATGCAGGTACCACATACCAGAGACCCATGTCGAAGATTGTCCAGGAGCATCTCTGGAAGACTGTTGAATGCTATATGGATGATCCAGTCGTGAAAAGCCATGACAAGAATGATCACGTCAAAGACTTGAAGATGATATTTGACTTAATGCGGACTCATCAATTAAAGATGAATCCTACCAAATCTTTTCTCAAAATATCCAGTGTCAAATTAATGAATTGCAACCCTCGAGAAACCTTAAAGGACTCAAAGGGTATCCACATTGACCCCGATAAGGTGAAGGCAATTAATGAATTGCAACCCTCGAGAAACCTTAAAGGACTCAAAGGGTTACAAGGACGAATGGCGTATATTCGTCGGTTCATTTTGAACCTTTTAGGAAAGTATCAGCCATTCTCCAGACTCACAAAGAAGGGCGTATCATTCATATGGGATGACCCTTATCAAAAACCATTCAAAAATATTAAAGAATATCTCTCGAAACCTCTAGTGCTTGTTGCACCAAAGTTGGGCAAACAGTTCTTGATTTATGTCAAGGCGATGAGCCACTTATTAAGTACATTACTTGCAAAAGACAACGATAATGGTCACGGACGGGTTATATATTACTTGAGCTGGACTCTTGTAGGTGCCGAATCCTGGTATCCAATGATTGAGAAGGAGTGTCTCGCCTTGGTGTTCGCAATTCAAAAGATGCGGCATTACTTAGTTGGACAGACTATTTATGTCATCTCTAATGTTAACCTAGTCCGAATGTTCATAACACAGCCGGCTTTCTTGAATTGGCGGTTAGCAAAATAGGCCATGCTTCTATCATAATGTGATCTGCACTTTAAACAATAGAAGTCAGTCAAAGGACATGCTATTTGTGATTTTTAGCAGCTAACTCGACTACGGATACCACCAAGATATATGACAATCTGCCAGATGAAACCCACAAAGTCAACACAACTTCTCATCAACAAGTGTGTCATTTATACTTCGATGGTGCTTCGAGAGCAGCTAATGTAGCAAGTACTCCCGGATGTTCTAAGATGTCCTCCGGAGTTGGAGTTGTCTTAGTTTCCCTGGGGAAACATGTGATGCCTCGAGCTTACTCTCTAACTGAGTCGTGCTCAAATAACGTAGCTGAGTATAACGCGCTACTTATCGGTCTCAGTTTCACTAAAGAACTAGGAGTTGAATATCTCGAAGCTTTTGGTGACTCCCAACTGATAGTTAGACAGGTTCAGGGAGTGTACGAGGTCAAAAGTTAGGATTTGATACCGTACTATAAAATAGCCATAGAGAAATAGTTGTAGAGATGGCTAAATCATTTGAAGGATTCTTCATCGAGTACGTTCCACATCTACAGAATGCATACGTGGATGTGCTAGCGGCATTAGCAGTATCTCTGGCACAACCTCCCAAAACGGAATAGTTTGTCACAGTGAGAACTCACTAGCTCTTCGTACCAATCTATACTATGGACAATGAAGAATAGGATATTAAAGAGGTGCATTCAACCCAAGTTGAGTTCTAGTCCCGAGATTGGCATTTTCCCATCATCGATTATGTCTTGCATGGGATTTTACCGGAAGACGTGAAGGAAAGGGACTCAATCCGATGGAGAGCGCCAAGGTTCTACTATAACATGGAGAGTCAAATGCTATACCATCGGGGGTACGATGGTTTACTATTACGTTGCCTATCCACTAAAGAGGCAGAAGAGGTCCTTAGGGAGATGCACGAAGGGGCTTATAGCACGCACCAACCTGGCCCCAAACTTTATGACCGCATCTGAATGATGGGATATTTCTGGCCAACCATGATCAACGACGTGGTCACGTATGCTCAAAAATGTCATGCATGTCAAATATACACAAATTATATGCACTAACCCCCGGAGCATCCACACCCTTCAGCCACATCATGACCCTTTGAGACTTGGGGGATGGACGTTGTTGGTCCCATCTTTCCCCCGTCGACCAAATGTGACCGATTCATCCTGGCAATCACTGATTACTTCTCCAAATAGGCTGAAGAGATTCTGTTCAAAGAAGTTAAGACAAGCAACGTCATTGCGTTCATCAAGCACCATATTATCTACCGATGTGGTATCCCGAGGCGAATTGTACATGACAACGGTCCTCAATTTGTCAGCAATGCCTTCATCAAGTTTTGTAAGAAGTTTAAAATTCAGGACGTTTCGTCAACAACTTACAATCCCACAACAAACGGATTGGCTGAGGCCTTTAACAAGACAATTATAAAGCTTTTGTCAAAACTCGTGAAGACTAATAAATGAGATTGAGATGATAACCTTAGCGAAGCTCTATGGGCCTATCGCACCATTGTTCGCACGCCTACCGAAGCGACTTCGTACTCTTTAGTATATGGATGTGAAGCAATTCTCTCATTGGAAATTTAAATTCCATCTCTTCGAATCGCTCTCGCAACAAAGATGATGACCGAAGAACAACATCAGAAACGTCTCAAAGAACTTGAGATGCTTGATAAAAAGCGCTTAGAAGCCCAATAACACATTGAGTTCTACCAAGCCAGAATTTCCTGAGCCTTTGATAAAAAGGTTCGACAACAGAGTTTTAAGGAAGGAGACTTGGTATTAGCCGTTCGACAGCTAATGATCCTTAATTCCAAAAAGAAAGGCAAGTTCGAACCCAAATGGGAAGGACTGTTTAGGGTAGAAATAGTCTACTCAAATAGCGAATATCGCCTTATTACTAAAGAAGGCGCTCGGTTCATTATACCGATAAACAGGAAGTTCCTAAAAAAGTATTATTCTTAGTACATTCAGGATAACCCATCTAATGGAAAGTTCCTAGAATAATATTATGTGTAATTATTCTTAGGGATAACCCATTCACTACAAAAAATGATGGATAGGAAATCCCTACTTGGACTCTGAATGTCCTCAAGGTTGAAGCGTATCTCACTATCGAGGTCAAATTCATCAACTCTCATGAATACCTTGGCCGAGACGAGATTTGATCACTCTAATAGATCAATCTTTCCTCGCAAACCCCCCCACAGAGTGATTCGTACAAATCAACACTACTATTGTTATTTGTACCCCATTCCCACTGCTGACTTAGTCAAACCTATAAAAGTTAGGGCCAAAGCTAGAATCCCCTCTCGATTCCTTCAATGAGCAAGAGGTCCACCATCAAAGCTGAATTTCCCTTTCGATAAATGGAAGACCTCTATTCAATTTGAACGATCAAACTTATAAAAGTTAGGGTCGTATCAATTCCCCACTTGGTTAAACCTCTCCACGGTTTACATCAAAGTTGGACCATCATCTCGATAAACGAGAAATTTGTCTTTCGATTAGGTAACTAAACCTATAAAAGTTAGAGTTACCTAAATCTCTTCGATTCTCAGAGTGAAGATCCCACTTTTAGTTTCACCATTTAGTAGTCTCGAAGTGGAGATCCTACTTTGAGTCTTCTTTCGCAGGAGATAGAATATAGAATTATTCCTCTCCAACATCATCTCGATAAACGAGAAATCTGCCTCCTGAACGGGTAACCAATCCTATAAAAGTTAGGGTTATCAGAATCATTTTATTATCAGAGCGGAAATCCCACTCTAAGAGTTTCTTTTGTAAAAGGTGGAATATAAAATTCTTGCCCTACAACATCGGGTTTTTTGTCTTTACCCTTAGAAAAGACATAATATTTCCACAATTTAGTCCATGTCTTCTATGCATGGGGAATTTTATCCCGAATCCTAAGTAGGAATAAGTCAACGCCTAACACGTATTGTCAGTTTAGTCTTTCACCAATTGAAAAAGATACTTGAATCTAAATCTTAGGACTTTTATCCTGAATCCTAAATAAGGATGAGTCAGCGCCTAACACTCGTTGCCAGGTAGTCTATTTTCATGACAATGACAAAGTCTATGTATTTAATAGCCTAAGGAAATTTATTCTTTTAGCACAATGTTACATGTAAAACAGGTTTTAACAATTCACATTCTAGCCCGATTCAAATGGTAATCGGTAAAGACACATCAAATCCGTTGAAGGCTGAGGATTTGCCAAAAATCCTACAAACATTGTGTCCATTTGTTTCACGACTGACAAAGAAAAAATCATGATAAAAGAAGAAGCGTGCTAAGTCAAATACTAGGCTTTTACTAATAAATCAAGTCAAAGCATACAATAGTAAAGTTCATCAGCCTGAATGCGATCGGCGATTGAGAATATGAAGTTCCAACCTAGAAAGTTTATCTGCATAACCTGCTCGAGCTTGGCCTACAGATCAGTCCAGACGGAGTCTTCAGAACTGCCCAATATCTTCGCAGCTTCACCTTTTAACTTGACCAATCTCTCCTGTGCGAACCCTAGTTTCTCAAGTGTCTGTCTACGAGAGCACTCTAGGCCAGCCAACTTGCCTGCAATGATGGCACCAGACTCCTCAGCATACTCAAGGTTTTCTTGAGTTTGGCTATCTCCTCATGGTTGGAGTCTAAAGAACTGAGTAACTCAACCCTATTTGTGTCCTTCCTCGCAAGATTAGCCATCATCTGCATGATAGAACCCTCCTACGACTGAAGCTCACTACTAATGGAAATTCGGATGTCGTGCTATTATTTCAATTTACAGTCTAGTTGAGAAGACATGAAGGAAGAAGACCCACCAGCCTTCAACTCCTCTAACTCATGGAATTCACGCTCCAAAATGACAAAGTCGGCGGTGAGGGAATCAGCTAGCTTAGTATATCCCTCCTCTCTAAACATCAGCATGTATCGGGCAAGAGAACATCTAAACTAATAAAAACAATATCCCTGATGAAGGATTTTCTCGATCATTCCGTCAAAAAAGATAATGAAATAACCAAGATCCACACCGAAAATATCCTTACTAGGACCAGGATCGGCTAGTAGGGCCATGACATGCTCGTATGGAGACAGTGAAGACCCTACAAGTAATTGTGCAGAGGGGTAAGAGACTCCAAAATATAGTGGGGAAATTCATAGCGAATTATAAGCTTACCAACACCAATAGAGGTTCCTTCAGTTTGATGTCCTGTACTAGGCTCCACTAATCTAATCTCGGTAGGCTGGAGAATAGTAGCAGGCGCAACTGTTGACCGTATATTGACTCCTCTAGGTGATTCTGCAATACCCATCTTGTTCGGGGGAACAACAACCTGAAGATGAGAATTGAACAGCTGACTCATAGCATGCTTCCCTCCAATGAGGAAGAGACAGAACCCTCAGGCAAACTAGGGATACCAGAAATCATAGCTATATCAGTCCTAATTACTGGTCCTACGATTATAATTCTTTATCAGTCAAATAGAAATTTTGACAAATGAAGAGAATGACAATGTCAGGGATTAGATGCATACTTGCAGATGAACCACCCTCAGGCAAACTAGGGATGCCAGAAATCATGCCGTATCAGTCCTAATGCCTGGTCCTACGATTAGAATTCCTTATTAGTCAAATAGAAATGTTGACAAATGAAGAGAATGACAATGTCGAGGATTAGATGCATACCTGCAGATGAACCACCCTCAGCGGATGGTCCTACAGCCTCTCCGGTAGCCTGCTCTGCTAATATCTCAACGAACAACCTAGTATCGGATCCCGAGAAGCTCGGTGCTAAGACGTACATGTGTTCACTAAATCCTCTAAGATCCACACCGTGAAAGGTCTCATCCTCGATCGGTGCATTTTGATGTTATATCACAAGGATATCTCTGCGTTTTAAGGTTATAACGCTGGTTCGACCTGTGCGTTTTGACTCTGTAATGCAGAGGCGAACCTTAGGCGGGCTTGGCGAGCTTCAAGCTAAGTCCAATGTTCTGACGAAGTTCGGTCTTGCAGACGGACTTCAGAATATAATTTGCTACGAAGAACAGGTCATAACTCTCAAACCGTAAGTCGGAATTGGACGAATTATATATGAAAATCGGCTATCTCGATGAGACGGGGCCATCCGAACCCAGCTGAAGGCTTTGGTTCGTTTCCTCCGTTTCGCCAAATTCCTTACGGTTTGAGAGATATCTGCATTCTAATATGAAGAGACCGTCAATTTGTAGTCTCTTTTGCTAGAGCTTTGCACAGATCGTCCTCTTGTAATCTTCGTCTTGGCTCCTTGAAAATATGAGAGTCGTCAGATTGTAACTCCTGATGTTGATTGTGAAGGCTGTTGAATTGGGGCTTTCATTAGTTGTTGTGAAGGTCGTCAAATTGTAACCTTCTACGTGAAAGTCCTCAAATTGTAGCCTTCTGGAAGTCGTCAGATTGTAACTTCCATCATCAGTGTTTGATGAGAGATCAACTATCTATTGTGATTTTTAGACAGCCTACAGCGAGTTTAAACCGTATGATTGTCAATCAGGCAAAATTGATGGCTTGGAAGAGCCAGGCCAATCAGGCGAATGGAATAGTGCAGGCAAGATCCGTTTCACAGGTGAATTCTAAAGTAGCGGAAGACGAGCCACGTGTTTGTGGGCGGAGTTGTGCCGGACAGCTAGGGCCACGTGGGTTTGTCAGGTCACATTAAATGTGAGTTGACAAGGTAACGTCTCTTTCATGTGCCTTGCTCGATGACGGATCATGGTCGTTGTCTTCGAAATTCATCCTTCGAATTCGGCCGTTAGATCTGCCACAAACTGCCTCTCGGTTTAGGCTTAGAGTTTGATCCACCCAACCTGTTCCCTGTTTCGACGGTTCGTCTGTAACTGCCAAACTCAAAACTGTCGAGAACGATTGTAGCCGCTGATTTTGATCATGGCCACGTCTCCCAACCGCCAGCATTTCGTCTTTAATAGGCTTCATCTCCTTCCATGGGAGACTACTGTGCTCAGGGATTTTCTTCGAATCTTCTAGAGAAAGAATTTAGCTTTTATCTCCGACTCTCAGATATGGTGCCGAAAACCAAGAGATGAGCTCCAAAGGGAAAGGGCCCAAGCTGTTCTTCTGATAGTGTTACCACTAGCGTGGCCACCAGTGCCTCTGGAGCATACTCGGGTAAGTCCAATTGGTTGTTTAATGACCCCGTGTTGATGAACGAGGTGAGATTGGGGAAATGAGCACTATTTGCTCGTCTCCTTCAGTGGGTTTTGCCACTTCTAGCAATCTTCCCCGACTTTGGCCCCTTTTTTTGTTGTTAGGCGGATTCCACCTTTTCCAGGTGAATTCAGCCTTTGTTAGGCGGACTCAGTCTTTATAAGACGGGTTTTGACCTTTATCAGGTGAACCTGTCAGGCGAAGTTAATTTCGCCTGGCGAGGTTCACCAATGTATGGAAGGTCGCCTGTTTGGAGGACTTAGAACAAAATTTTCTCTTTTTTGAGTCAGAACATTCTAATTCCCTTTTGCCTTGCTTTGCAACTCCATTTTCTGATGAGGCTCTCCCGAAGGGTATCGCCATTGGCCTTGCCGGTAGTGCGAGTCACGAAGCGCCTCCCTGATTTTCGTTTCTTGATTCAGTGCCCATGTTTCCTACTGATAAACCTGATGAGTTGGTAAAGCGTGTGTCTGATGGGTATCACTTGATGTTACGTGAGTTAATTACTGACACCGCTTTGATAAACGCCACTAGGACGGAGCTAAAAAAGCCCTAGTTCCTGTTTGGTGATGCTACGACTAACCACTCGGCCCTACTGCGCGGGGAGAGCAGATGGCTCCGAGTCGTGGATGGGGTCCACTACTATCATCCCAGCATGCCGAGAGGGTTCTCAATCGTCAAACTGTGCTCACTTTCGGTTCCCAGAACAATGAACTGGGATCTTATCCCGACCTAAGATTGGGTGACTTGCAGGATCTTTACAGGTTCCACAGCTGGATACGGGGTCGACAACTCTTGCAAGCGCGTGACCGCCGGCGTCCAGGCCTGCTTCATAATAAATTTCCTGTGGGGGAGATGATTGTAGTGGTTGAGACCTTTTGTCATTATTTCTTTTGAGCCGGGGGGCGGTTTAAACCATAGGCAAACCCTAATGGTGTTGTGAGTCCAAACTGTAGGTGAACCCTAGCTGTATGGCGAGTTCAAGATACGGGTGGACTCTGATTGTAGGAAGCAATTGAACTGTAGGCGAGCTTAGACTCGTGCGAGCCACGTGTTAATTCGCGGCCCTACGTTCTTGTCAGTTAAGATGACGTGGGCACATCGCTCCACATTAAATGCGGTATAGTGGGGGCTCTTCATTTCCAATGCCCGATCTAAGCCGTTGGTTAAGGATTGTGTTCACAACCGTCAGATCCCGGCCGTCCGCGCGAGGTCTTGAACCGCCTTGCCTCCTTCATGACCGTTTGACTTGAACTATCAAATTGAATAGTAGGAGTGAACTTGGGCTGTTATATAGATTCCCTCTCCCTGTTGGAGAGGTCACAATGTTCGTCACTTCTCCCGTGTGTAGGATGGCACCGTGAGCAAAGGTACTCGTCTCGAAGAAGAGGGGGGGATGATGAGGCCGCTTCTGCCGATGTGTTTGCATATGCTGCCAAAGGTATTCCCCTTTTTAAACCTCTTAGCCGATTAATCAATGCGTGAACATGATATGTTTATGATTCTAGTCTCTTTTGTCCTCACCAGAGGGAGTTCCGAACACAGAGGGGCCGAAGCCTGAACCCAAACCTATGGTCATACCTGCTTCACTGCCCGCTTCTCAGCTAGGAGTGGAGTCTCATTCCAAGACCTCCTCTGTCGCTATACTTGATCGTGGCCAGGATTCCAGTTCCTCAGACCCCACTAATTTGCAGATTCATGTTCAAGGGCTAGAGAGTGCCGCGAAGTTAGTGATCTCCCTCGTTGACCAAGGTCGCGGCACCTATACGGATCTTAAGCAACCTCGCTTAGATCGTGTGGCCGACATCCGATGCTTGGGCGACTACAAACTTGTCATATGATGTTCAATAAAGCTTCTTGATCTGGAACTGCTCTTAATAAGGTTAGAGGACTTGCGTCATGCGGATCTAGAGTCGGACGTGGCATACTTCTTATCGCTGGCTTGACGTCGCGGGGAATGGTGACAAGAATGCCAGAGGAGAGACATATAAGACAAGGAGTCTCTTATCGCTAACTTGGACAACCAGTAGTGCCTATTGCAAGCCGAGGTGGAGGCTACTATTTCCTCGGTTATTTGGGGTCACACCCCGCATGCTGAGGGGGAATCGATTTTGACGGGCCTACACATCCAGAGCGAGACCGTCCAAGGCGCTCTTGCACGGGAGAGGCGTATTCTTCTAGTACTTCACCAAGAAGATTCTACAGCTAATGCTTCTCTCGAGGCCAAGGTCAGGCAGGAGGCCGAGGACAAGGCTCGTGCAGTCCATGCTGAGAGGATAGCTAAGGTCAAGGCAAGGCTCACATATTTTAGTTTTCTAGGATAAGCTTGTAGGATAGTATTAAACTCAAAGTGTCTTGTTCAATCTTTTGTTTCCAATGTAATGTTATGACTTACTCGATTGTAAAGTTATAACTTCGTTCAAATGTACTGTCTTAAAAACTGCTGATGAATGAAGTTTGCATTTTTCTCAATGTACGGCGAACTTACTCCTTTTTGCTTTTATTGGTGCGTATTGCTATCCAGCATCTAGTTCTTTAGGCGATTTTGAGTTTTAGGCGAGTTCGCATCGTAGGCGACCTTGAGCTTCGGTGATGTTATGCTAAGAGTAAACTCAAGCTTCAGTGAGTTCATGCTACAGGCAAACTCAAGCTTCAGCGAGTTCATGCTACAGGCGAACTCAAGCTTCGACGAGTTATGCCAAAGCTGAACTCAAGCTTCGACGAGTTATGCCAAAGGCGAACTCAAGCTACAGCGAGTTTATGCCACAGGCAAACTCAAGATTTGGCGAGCTTATGCCATAGGCGAACTCCGGCTTCGACGAGTTTATGCCACATGCAAACTCACCACAGGAGAACTCAAGCTTCAGCGAGTTTATGCCACATGCAAACTCAAGCTTTAGCAAGCTTATGCCATAGGCAAACTCCGGCTTCGGTGAGTTTATGCCACAAGCAAACTCAAACTTCGGTGAGTTTATGCCACAAGCGAAATCCCCGCAATAGGTGAAGTCAGGTTGAGTAGGCCATGCGTCCGTTTGCGGGCCTTTGTGATCGCCAGTTAAGGTGACGTGGGCACACCTCCTTGCATTAAATGTGAAGTGACAGAACACCTTGCCCTTTCTGCTCGATCTGAGCCGTTGGTTCAGGGACGTATGAGTGTGATGACCGAACGGAGTAGCAACACGTCGCATGGTAGGTTACTACTCGGGCAGTGTCATTCATGGGAATGACGGGGCCGGCTACCAGAGGTGATCATTAACATAATAGAATCTTGTTGCGATCATAGCAATTATGAGGACCTATCATCTCATGGGAGAGGATCGATAGGTTGGTTTTGCCAGAGGTAATAGTTAACATGACGGAACTGTTTATTGCGATGTGAGCAACTCTGTGGACTTACCATCCTATTGGAGATGATTGGTAAGTTGACTTTGCCAGAGGTAATAGTTAACGTGGCCATGGGAGTTCTTCGTGTCATCCTATTAGAGAGGACTAACGGGGAAAACTTGAAGGGAACTGTTAGAGGTAAATAATTAGCCTGATAGTTTTAAGAGATCCATCGTCCAATTGAATGAGACTGACGGAGAAATGACTATCAGAGGTGGGGATTAACTTAATAGTTTGAAGGGATCCATCGTCTAGTTGAATGAGACTGACAGAGAAATGACTATCAGAGGTGGGGGTTAACTTGATAGTTTGTTTTGGTCCTAACTGTAGAAAGGTTTGACCGAATGGGGGGTTTTGGGTTATTCCTAAGAATACTATACGTAGTATCTTCTGGGGGTTCCTCATAAGCGGTGTCTCACACTCGTGAATATGACAGAGTATATGAGGTAGGGACAGTTTAGCCTCGTGTCCGGGTTGGAGGAGGAAATGGCAATTTAGACTCGTGCACTTGTGGGAGTTTAGGGGAGTACTAAGGATAGTACTTCTTCAAGAACTTGCTATTAATAGGCATCATGATTTTATCGCCATTTTGTTTGACAAGATGATAGGCTCCATTCGAATAGACTGTCTCTACTATGAACGGTCCTTCCCATTTGGGCTGGAACTTGCCCTTCCTTTTAGAGTTGAGAATCATCGGTTGACGAACGGCGAGGACCAATTCTCCCTCCTTGAAGGATCGACGCTTGACTTTCTTGTCGAAGGCCTTAGCTATTCGGGCTTGGTAGAACTTAATGTGCTATTGAGCATCCAGTTGTTTCTCATCTAGCGCTTAGAGCTCTATAAGACGCCGTTGATGGTTGTCCTCCGTTGTCATTCCCATTGTAAGGGTGATCGGAGGGATGAGATCTGGATCTCAAGAGGTAGTACGGCCTCACAGCCGTATACCAATCAGTAAGGCGTGGTGCCAGTCGGCGTATGGACCGTAGTGCGATACGCCCACAAGCTCTCACCAAGTTTCTCATTCCAATCGTGTTTGCAACTGGATGTCAGCTTGGTTAGGATCTTGACAATCATCTTGTTGAAGGCCTCAGCTAAACCGTTTGCTGAGGGATTATAAGCCATGGAGGCAAGGTTCTGTATCCTAAACTTGTCACAGAACCGGGTGAATGCATAACTGACAAATTGCGTGCCGTTATCATGTATAATTCGCCTTAGAATGCTATATCGGTATATGATGTGATGCTTGATGAACCTAATTACGTTATTTGTTTTGACTTCTCTTAAGGGAATAGCTTCGGCCCACTTCGAGAAGTAATCAGTGATCTCCAGTATGAAACGATGACCTCTTGCTGATGGTAGAGATATTGGTCCGACAATATCCATCCCCCACGATTCGAATGGCCATGAAGTTGCTGTCGGGTGCAGGTCTTCAGGCGGCCGGTGCATGTAATTGGTATGGATTTTACAATCATGGCAACGCTTTGCATATGCGACTGCATCGCTGACCATCCTGGGCCAATAATATCCTATCTTTCACAGGCGATCCCATAGCTTAGGACCAGGCTGATAGGCCCCACAAATACCGTTATGGGCTTCGTGTATGGCTTCCTACTCTTCCGTCGTCGAAAGACATTGGACTAGCATGCCATCATATAACCTGCGATATAGCATCTTAGTAGTGGAGTCTTAGTAGAATCTAGCAGCACACCTGTGAATCGACTCTCACTCCCTGACATCTTCGGGCAGTATACCGTATAAGACGTAGTCGATGATCAGGAAACACCAATCTTTCGGGTCAGGTTGGCTCGGGGCTTGATGAGTGGTGCTCACTTCCAGAACTTCCGGTGGAAAGAGTCGTCGACTGGCAATGGCGACATGTTGGGTCATCCCCGGTGGCTGGGCCAAGTTAGCTGTTAATGAAGCCAGGGCGTCCGCGTGCGTATTCTTGGAGCGAAGCACAAGCTCAATGCAAAAGCTTTCGAATGACTTGATTAGTTCGGCAGTGATCTTGTGAAGCGGGATCAGATCATCATTTCTGACTTCATATTCTCCCGTGATTTGTCTGACGATGAGTTGAGAGTCACCTTAGGCTTCGAGGTGCTTTATCTACAGTTCCGTAGCCCTTTTACAAACATCATTTCTTCAAAAATTGTTTAGGTCATCATACATAGCTAAAACCTAAAATTCATCATTTAAAGCATCATTAATCTTCTTAGGTTCTAATTGAGATAAGAATACAATATTATCACACTCACTCAAAGCCTTTGAGCGAGTTAGAACCCCTTGTGAAGGATTCCCAATGATTAGCTCCTTTGGATGATTTGGTGCAAATTTACATGCTTTGGAGAGTTCTTCTTGATCTTGCTCTTTAATGTTGTTGCTATCCCCATCCTTTTGAGTATCTATTAAGGGTGTTTCATGTATTTACAAAAATTCCAATCCTCCCTCAACATCATCATCATCTTTCCTAGGCAAACCAACTTGTAAACCAATATTAGTCTCATCAAAGTAACGTTTATAAATTCTTCAACAACAAGAGTTCATTTGTTGAAGACCCTATAAGCCTTACTTCGAGGTGCATATCCTAGGAAAATACCAACATTAATTTTAGAATCAAATTTATCATCGTGATCTTTTGTATTTAAAATAAAACATTTACAACCAAAGATACAAAAATATCCAATGAAAGGAGTTTTTTCATAAAATAGTTCATAGGGAGTTTTCTTAAGCTTTGGTCTAATCAAAACATGATTTAAAACATGGCAAGCCGTATTGATGGCTTTCGCCCAAAAATATTTAGGCAAATCAAAAGAGTTTAACATAGTTCGTGCCATCTCTTGTATGGTGCGATTTTTCCATTCAATAACATAATTTTGTAGTGGTATTCTTGGAGCGGAAAACACATGAGTTATGCCACGATGTGCACAAAAATTATAGAAAAAATTATTTTAAAATTCACCACCATGATCACTTCTTATTTTAACAACTTTCAAATCTTTTTCATTTTCAATTCTTTTAACATGATTCGAAAATTCTTCAAAACATTCGTCTTTACTTGCAAGAAAGATTGTCCATGTAAAACGAGAAAAATCAATGATAACAAATACATAATGTTTGCCTCCAAGAGAGGTAACACACATAGGACCAAATAAATCAAGATGAAGTAATTGCAAGGGTTTAGAAGTTGATACATTATTGATGGATTTGAAGGTAGACTTAGTTTGTTTACCTTTAGCACAATCTTTACATATGGTATCTTTGATGAAATGCAAGTTTGGTAATCCTTTTACAAGATTCCTCTTGGACAATTTAGATATCAATTCCATGTTCACATGTCCAAGCCTCTTATGCCAAATCCAAGGGTTTTCATCAACCGTCGCAAGGTACTTGACATCTTGATCTACGAGTTCATTCATCTCAAAAATGTATACACTAGACTTTCTATTAGCAACTAAAATAGTTTTTCTATTTGAGCTAACAATTCATTTGTCCGGTTTAAAAGAAATATCAAAACCTTTATCACTCAATTAGCTAATGCTAAGAAGATTATGATTCAAGCCATTAACCAAATAAGCATCTTCTATAACAGGAGAGGGTGTCTTACCAATACATCCAATACCAATGATTTTACCTTTCTCTCCACCACCGAACGAGACGCTACCTCCTTCAAACCTTGATAGGGATGCAAATAGCTCTTTGTTGCCCGTCATATGATGTGAGCAACCACTATAAAGGTACCACATCTCTCTACGTCATGTTCGTGATGTTCCCTATATGAGATGAAGGTGTAGTAACTTTAGGTACCCAAATCTTGGGTCCTTGGTACCTTTGGGTACCCATGTTATTCCATAAAAATTATGATTATCTTTAATCCTACAATGAGTACAAATATGACCATGTTTCATGCAATATGTGCACACAAAATTTCTCTTGTGTGTAGAAGCATAAGATCTATGAAATCTATTTCTACCATGGTGATGATGATTAGCATAAGCATGAGTGGGTCTAATTCTATCACTCTCAATTTTTAGTCTTTCAATCTTAGATCTTAATTGTTTGTTTTTAAAATCAAGATCCCCCAGCAATTCATCTTTTAAAGCAAAAGAGGTTTGTAGTTGTTCTAGTTTGGCATCACAAGAAGCATGCAATTTTTTAAAGGAAGAAAATTCTTTTGACATCCTTTTAAACTCAATGTTTAATTCTTCTAATGCTGTAGCTAGATCATATTACATATAAAAGGATTCACTTTCGGTGTCGGAAACTACCTCCTTTTTATAAGCCATGAAGTAAATGTTGGGATCATGAAGAGTAATTTTAGCTCCTTCTTCATTGCTATCCGAATCGCTTGGTTCGGATTCCTCCCATCCGGCATACATGGCTTTCTTCTTCTTATACTTTAAGTATTTCTCCTTGAGCTTATGGCAATCTTTAGCGATATGACCCGGTTTATTGCATTCAAAGAACTTTCCTACACGTGAAGAAAATTTGTTGTTAGATCAGGGATTAAACTTCTTGTTTATTTTAATGAGTTTAAAAATTCTTCTAGAGAGGTGAGCCACTTCTCTAGAAAAATCAACTTCACTATCCGATGATAATGAGGAGTTATCACTGGCTCCTTTGAGAGCTATGGTCTTCATTTTTGGTGATGGCTCCTCAACTTCCCGTGGGGGCACTTCCTCCTTCTCCTTTCCCTTGAGCTTCTTCTCATGAACCATAAGCTTGCCGGTGAGGCCATCGAGAGCTAGAGTGGTAAGGTCATGAGTTTCCTCTATGGTCGTAGCTTTGGGTTCCCATACCGGAGTCAATGAACGAAGAATCTTGTAGTTTGCCTTTTGGATAGTTTATTTCTAAGACCATGCAATTTATTGATTATGTTAGTAAAGCGAGAAAACTTAGCATCAATGGATTCATTAGGAAGCATCTTAAATAACTCATATTCATGCATAAGCCCACTAATCTTGGATTCCTTAACTTGGGGGGTTCCTTCATGTGTAATACATAATTTCACCTATATTTCATATGCGGTTGCACACATAGAAACCCTATTATACTCATTAGGGAAAAGACCACAAATTAAGGCGTTCATGGCCTTTGCATTGAGATTGGCTTGGTGCCTTTCTCCATCGGTCATGTTCCCGACTTTGGACTATTCTACATATTTCTTCTCTATGAGTTCTAGAATGTCAAGATCAATGCAACGAAGGTAAATCCTCATCCTAGCATTCCAATAAGCAAAATTACTATGGGTGAAAAGTGGTGGTCTAGTGGTGGATTATCCCTCTAACATATGTACATTCATTGAAGCCTCCATGAGATCTTTTCTCTAAGGTGGTTAAACCAAAAACTAATATAGTGACTAAGCTCTGATACCAATTGTTGGACCCTAGAGGGGGGTGATTAGGGTCTTAAAGCTATAATTGCGCAATAAAATTAAGACAAGCAACAAACCACAAAATGAGTAACTATAGTAATTGAGATAGGGATAGAAATCGTTATCCAAGTGACGCGCGATGTGTTAACGAGGTTCGGCCCGCTGACCTACGTCCCCGCTCACCACTCTCGAGGAAAATCCACTACACAAGCCGGTTTGGAAGCCAAAACTTCTTCTACACAACGATCTCCACAAGATCTCACAACTACATAGTTGATCACTACAACATCTAACTCCCACATAGTTGATCTCCACAAGATCAAGCTCACAACAGTAGTAATGGTATAAAAACTCTCTCTTTACAGTGTTCCTATAGCAAGGAGAAAGATTACACTGAAGCTGGGATGTGAACTTGAAAATAGAGAATAGGTTTGAAAGTTTAGGGCTCTTTTGAAAATAGTAAAACAGGTTTGCAAGATATTTCCAAATAGACAAGAGCACTTGAAAGAGGAGGGGTATGAGAGTTTAAATAAGAAAAACATCAGCTGCTAAAACACATACCCAGATCCCCTAAAACCCGTAAGAAATCATTTGAAAATCTGTACCGTAAAACATCTGTTGGATTAATCGACGATCGACCATGAAAATCTCACGGTCGACCGTGAGCTACTTTTGAAGTTCAAAATTTTCCAAATACTTTTGCGGTCGACCGTGGGAAATTTCGAGCTGACGGTCGACCGTGACGGTCCACCGCGAAAGTTTCTGCTGCCCACTCAGAAAAGAACATAGGTACGGTCGACCATGGTGGTCGACCGTGAATTGATACAAGCTGACACTGTTTATAAAACCTATTTTTGACTCTTTAAAAATCTGTAAAAATATTTAAATGACTTCCAAAAATTGTGTAACTTTGTAAATTGTTTTTGACATTAAAAACAAACTGTTTGGAAAAGGAATTTTACGAAAATGTCCTCATACTTGTGAAAAATAATATTTTATCAAAATACTCAATAAATATAAGTATGAAAATGTGTGTGTGATATCCCAATAGCTTCAAATAAAATCTATAAATACTTGCCTACATTCTAGCACTAGAAAGAAAAGAAAAACTAGCTAATATCCTCACATAGAATTATAATTCTTTGAGTCTTGATATAGCTTGAGTTGATGAAGCTTCCCATTGCATTTATTGTTCTTGAATAAACAATGCTTCATCACTATGCCTCCTCCTCCTTTGGATATCATCGTTGTAGTTCATATTCTATCCAATCCTCCATGAGTGGTACTAACAAGATTGATATATATATTAAGTACAATATCACTCAACAAGCAATTAGTACCGATAATGGTGGTTGTAAAACATCATCAAAACATAAGGGCTAACAACAATAAGTATAACGAAATTTAAACTCAAATTAATCTAGCAAAAATATATGAAAAACAAAATAATAATTTGCTAGAAGAAAGGAGTTTAGAAAACTTCTCCGAATACAAGAGAGGTGGAGATATGAGGTGAAATCCTCAAGAACGTTGTTGCAGTCCTTCTTTTGTGAAACTCTCTTCACACAAATAAAAACACTCTTGATTTTTCTTTGAAACCCTCAAATAAAAACTTGAAAAACTTATTCTAAACTTTCATTGTTAAAAATTAAGTGTTAAGGAATATTTGTAGTCTCTCAACTTATTAGCCCAAACCAGAGGAAAGCACAAAAATCGGGGTAAAAACTACAAAAATCGGAATCTAAAAAAACTAGATGTTACTTTAACGGATCTCTTATTCGTTGACTGATAGTAGCTTATCAGTTGACTAATGGTTGTGTATCGGTCGACTGGTCGAGGTCAATCGATCGACTGATCAGCTAAAAAACTCAGTCGTTGGAAAAATAGTCTGATCGGTGGACTGATGGTTGTAGGCATCTAAAAATGCCTATAGATATCCACACGTAGTTCAAGACAAAGAGAAGATGATGAACGTTATTATCTGAGTCAAGAAGGATTATCTGAGTGGCCCGCGCTTCTCGGTTAGCCCTAAAGTGTCTAACGGGCTTGTCGGTCTGCTCCAAAGTGCTCGACGGGCTTGTCAGCCAGCTCCAAGTGCCCACCTCACTTGTCGATCAGGTCTAAATATCGTAAAGAAGCTAACGAATGCTTGAAGCAAGTTAGCGAAGCGTACAAGTCAACAAAACAACCATATACTAAAAACGGTAGAAAGTACAAGTACCAAAAAATCAAAAAAAGCTCAACCAAGGCCAATTCACCCGCACCAATGCGCGGGTCAGCAACGGCCGACCCGTGCCATCGTGTGGTTTAACAACGACTGACCCACGCCAGCGCGGGTTAGTCATCGCTGACCCGTGTAGTCTTGATCCTCAAACGCATTTTTGACGGGTTTTTTGTTGTTTTCTCGGGATTTGTTCATTCCAGAGTATCTCAACTGCTTGGATATCATCCACAAATATGGTTAGGTCATTCTCAACTGAAGATATGGTCAAATATCTCATTATTATCCAAATAACCGCATCTGGAGCCCTATAAATACAAGCCTAAGGCCTCCTTTCACAAGGGGCGGATTATTATCAAGACGAGGAGGTGCTGCCGAACTTTAGAGCCAAGATCCACGAATTTCAGCAAAGGCTAGCGAGATCCCGACGAACTTCGACATAAAGAAGAAGTCTTTCGAATGATTTGAAGCACATTTCCACCTTTCCTTGAGATTAGGCTTGGTCTTAATCTTGAGAAAAGTACTGATTTCACTTAATCGATATCAGTACTTCAGCAAATACTTCCTTGGTGAAGTAGGAGCTTTGATTAATCATTCTGTCAACCGGATCCGATCCATAGGTGGTCCATGGATATCAACATCCCCGGTACAGGCAAAGATCCCAGCAAATAGAGACTAATAAATAGGATCTATGTGTTGTTTGAAAGAGATTGTAATCAGTTATTTCCATTATGTAAAAGTCTTATAAAAAGTCTAACTTTTTGTTGAGTTTATTGTAACACCTGAAGTTATAATAGATTCAATCACAATGAAGAAAATAATTTTTGACTCAAACATGCTGGCGATCATAGTGGGAGCCAATAGCCTCTCTACGAAGGCTGATGTGTCGCAACCTCAAATCCGGATCCCGATTGAAGTAGAGGTCAAGTACGAGTTTGACCAGGCTAAGTTCGAGCAATATCTGTCATCCTCCTCCTCCATATCCTCCACTTCTCGTAAGCGCAGGAAGATCAATGCCACTGTTGCTGCTACAATCATACCTTGCAATGCCCCTCAGACCTCCAACGAGGTCGGATATGCAGATCTGGACTCCTCCTCAATCAAGGAGATAGCCGCTAGAGGCGCACCCACTTTATCAAAAAGAGCTCGCCAAAAGCAGAGCCAACGCCTTGCGCGCCATTTCGCTAAGGTTTTGGAGCCTGTAGATGGAATGCGTTATGAAGCGGATCTAAAATTCAAGGAGCGTCAAATGCCCCAACAACGGACGAATGACCAACCCTCTAAGTCCTCAACGAATGAATGGATCCAAGTCAAAAGGACACGTTTGACCCTTGAGGAACGAATCCAAAAGCACCGCGCACTGCTTGCGCATGCGTAAATTCTTGTGTAAAAGGCACAAAAGATACAGAAGAAGAACATAGCCAAGAAACAACCAAGGTTGCATCAAACATGGAGACCAAAGTCTGAAACAGTGGCCAAAAAGATAAAAAAAACATGAGTCACACCCAGGTGATCCGGCCAGCCACGGGTCACCCTAGGGTGACCCGCTTGTTAGGTCCTTTTATTTTGATGATATTTAACAAACAATTTACCACTAATGTTATTTATCTAGTGTTTGTGTTTTATATTTATTCTAGGCAAACAATATGTTGGAGGATGGATGGAATCGAGCATTCATATTTATTCTAGGCAAACAATATGTTGGAGGATGGATGGAATCGAGCATTCACGATCATATCCAATGAAGGTTAGCGGAATAGTGGTTGAAGCATTAGAGGATGGATGGAATCGAGCATTCACGATCATATCCAATGAAGGTTAGCGGAATAGTGGTTGAAGCATTACAATTCAAGTTAAAGATCCAAGTTCAAGCTTCATCCACAAGTATACCAAGATAGAGCTTCGTTGAAGATCACAAGCTTGAGTAATTTAGTTTAGGTTTATACTTGTGTGTAGATACTTTAAGCTCATATTAATCACACACACGTATTTGTTGATTTTATCAAAATATAGGTATTTTTTATAAAATATTATTTTATTAGTTTATAGACTTTAATATCAGTTTATATCAATTTATTAAGTCTATAAAATCATTTTACAAAAGTTTCAATATTGTGTTTATGTCAAATGACAAAAATATGTATGTTTAGTTTTTATGTTTTTGGACATATTTAAAAAATGATGAGTTTTCACTATTGAGAAGTGCAATTCCAAAAATTCTTTTTGTAACATGATCATTTACATGTTTACAATGATTTCCTAAAGTTTTAAATTTTTTAGAATTTATTTGTTATTTTTTAAGGCACTTCAAAAATCAGTTTTACTATTCTAATCAGGCTGATACAGTGTTATCAGTCAACTAATGAATATGTTCATTCGACTAAAAAAATACCTAGAATAACAAGAAGTTTCTATTTTGTTTTGATCGATTGATGAAAGCTACCAGTCGACTGATGCTGTAACGGCTAGTTTTTTCAGCCTTTTACAGTTTTGGTTTTTTGGTCTTTTTGCCTTGTTTTCTCTTGGCTTTAGGATTCCTATAAATACCCCCACATATCCTCAGTTCTATTTACTTAAGAGAAAAGTTTTACAAGGGTTTTAAAAGTTTGTTTAGTTTGTTTAAAGGTGTTTAAGCCTTATTTAAGTGTTTTGTTTGTGAAGACAATTTCACAATAGCAAGTGAAGATCATCTATTGGTGTTTGAGCATTCACTCTTCTCCCTCTCTCTTGTTATCTATAGAGAAGTTTTCTACTCTTCTCCCTCTCTCTTGTTATCTATAGAGAAGTTTTCTAAACTCAATTTCTAGCTTTGTATTTATATTATTTGTTGATTATCATCTTTTATCTATAGAGAAGTTTTCTAAACTCAATTTCTAGCTTTGTATTTATATTATTTGTTGATTATCATCTTTATAAGCTAGATGTTCATAATTGAGTTTAGTTTGATTTTGTTTTATTAAATCTCATTGTTACACCCACCCACATTGAGCATTTAGTATTTGCATACATAGTATATTTAGGGTTGTGAGAGTTATAATAATTGAGTGTGAGCCTACATTGAGTTCCCATCTATTGTAGAGAACAAACTTGTTGTATTGTGAGCCTTAATTGTGAAAATCACTTTGTAATATACTAGTACACCAAGAGGAGTGTGTGGTGAGAGACGGGGTCATCCCAAGAGGAGTAGGGTAGGTGATAATGCGTAGAGAGAGGTTGTAATTCCTAACACTTGAGGGAGACACGGGCTAGAGACCAACACTTGAGGTGGTAGTTAGTGTGTTTACATTGTGAGTGATTGTAAAGTTTTCGGTGAGCTAGAAAACCGAGTTGGGATGTGTAAAATGTTATTCGGGTGAGCGTTGAAAACCCGGTTGTGTAGTGGATTTCTCCCCGGGAGTGAGGAGCGGAGACGTAGGACGGAAGGTCCGAACTCCGTGATCATTTGATTGTGTTTGAGCTTGCATTTGCATTCATTTATACCTATGCTCATTGCTTATATCGCCTATTGCATCTTGTCTTTTTCATCCACTATTTGTTTACCCTTGTTTATATTGCTTATCCTTGTATATATCTCATTGCATAGCTTATTTGTTAGGATATTTGTCAATAAGTTTTTAATTGATATTAAATCGGATTAGATTAGCATGAACCCTATTCACCCCCCTTAGGGTTCTTTCGTAATGGCATTAGGGTGCTTTCAATGGCCACATCTATTCCCCCCCCCCCCCCCCCCTCTAGGGTTCTTTCCTAGTGGCATTAGGGTAAGTATCAGAGATTGGTGCTCTTCTATTTAAGGTCTAATCACCTTGAGTTAAATATCTAAGTTATCTTTTTGTGCTAATCATATTTTTGAGATTTATTGTTATCTTGCTTGCATACATATAGATATTATAGACATGCATTGTGCACCTTGTTTAGGCTATGATCCTAATGTTGCTCCTAGAATAGATAATTTCCCCTATGACTAATGGTGCTCTAGATTTAATATATTTGTTAGATCTAGACATTTTGATTTATGGGAGATTAATGAAGATGTTTATATTGTGCCCACTCTGGAGAAATCCAAGTGGAGTAAAAATGATAAAAGATTATTTACAATGAACAAGATTTTGTTAGAATATTTGCTAAATGCTTTTGATTCATCTATATCTAACAAGTGTGTTCATTTTGATATTGCTTACACCTTATGAAAATTTATTGAAGCACATCAAGGGGACTTGGAGGCTATCCGACAAGCTTTGGAGGCTTCCTCTTCAAGTTCCAATGGAGCATCATGCACACGGGCACTAGGCGATAGCTCTAGTGAGGTTTGCGGGTTCGAATTCATTAATAATGTATCTAGTGATGAACTTGCATGTGCTTTTGAAAAATTATTGCATGTCTATAACAAATTACATCATATCTTTTTAGACTTAAAAAGCAAGCATGAAGATTTAAAATCCGATCATGAGAAGCTAGCTTCCAAATTTGATATCATTTCTCAAGAAAATGTTGCTCTTAAAAAAAATAATGATATGATAAATTTAGAAAATAATAATTTGAAATTGGATATTGCTAACTTGACTCATGACAAAAATAATATTATGTTAGAAGTTGAGAACATAAAAAATGATACTGCTTCTTTTATAAATGACTATTTATATTCCACTTTTAATGTTAATGCTAATATGCCCAATGATGAGTTAAACAATGTTAAAAACCGTATTTTTCTTTAGTTCAACTCTAATTACATGTATTAATAACCATAAGAAACTTATGGATATGTGTGCCAAGTCTAATGTAAAATCATCCACTCATTATGCACACATATATAGCAAAGTTTACAAGTGTTCAATTTGTAACCGAAAAGGTCACCTTGCTAAATTTTGCTATGATGCACATAAACCCACTAATGCTCATATTAATTCCTTTTGTACATCTCATAAGGTTTCTTCATCATATGTACACACACATGCATATAAAGTACATCATAAGCATGCTCATGTGTATCAATGTGATCTTTGTGGTCGTTTTGGTCATTTGGCCATGTATCAATGTGATCTTTGTGGTCGTTTTGGTCATTTGGCCAAATATTATTTTGATTTGAAAAGAAAATCTTGTTTGCCAAATGTTTTGTGGTCGTTTTGGTCATTTGGCCAAATATTATTTTGATTTGAAAAGAAAATCTTGTTTGCCAAATGTTTTTAGTATACCATATGTTTTTAAATGTGATGTTTGTGGTAGGTTTAGACATCTTGCAAAATTTTGTTATAATATGCAAAAAGCTTCTAAGTTGCAATAAGTTCCAAATAGACCATTGTTTAAAAATATTTCTCATTTGCAAAATAAATTTATAAGATCATCTATTTTTGCAAATAAATCTCGTGCACAACCGTTTGGTAAACATAAGAAAATGCTTTCTTTCCATTGTACTTATTACAATCAATAGGGTTATTTGAGTAATTTTTGTCATGACCATGTCCGTGCACCACATGCGCCCAAGAATGTTCATAACACTAGGGCTTTGAGCTTGAATGATAGGGGTCATGTCCCCAACCAATCCGGGACCAAGAATGCTTGGGTGCTAAATCATTTTAAAACCAAGAATTGTATTATTTTTTATTTTTTATTTTTCTTGGTTTTGAAAATTATATTTTAAATTTTTTTTTGAATATGAAAACAATTTTTCTTTGATTAATTCTTTTGTTTTCATGATTATTAGTTTCGATTTTTGTTGAGAGGTTTGTATTTATATAACCCCCGGATTTATTGGGTGTTTATTCCCAAATCTTGTTTACCGGATGCTAAAATATTTATATGGGTTAGAACAAGCTTAAGAGCTTGATATATTGTTGCCTCTCTTGCATTTTATCAAAAAAATTTGTTTTGTTTTGTTGCTTTGAATTCATTATATAGCACAAATAGATGATTCAAATTTTAAATATGCTTTATAATGTATTTTTTATGTGGTTTGATCAAGTTCTACAAAGAAAACTTCCCTTATTGATCAAACATTATTTTGGGTTTAAATTTTGATTTATCATTTCATTTGAGTGATTTGTTTTCATTTGAAAACTTTTTTTCATGATTCTCATGTTTCATATTCATTTGTTTTCATAAATCTATTTTCATATGTTTTTATGTTAGTGTAATGAGTCACTATTCCATAATGATACATCCATATGTGTTCTCATTATCTTATGGTATGTGGGTTATACTTAGCATATTTTCCATCTATGCTTGCTCACATATATTTTCCTTGGTCATCATTATATATATTCCATAAGGCATTTTGATAGGGGGAGAAATCCCTATATTAGTTTTTATACTCACCCATGCTTATTGGTAGGGGGAGCTTTCACTCTCTTCTTCTTTTGTTTTACCCTTTTTGATGTTATCAAAGGGGGAGAAATATTGTGAGTATATCTTGTTTTGGTTATATGCATGATAATTCTAATTTACATATTAATTTCCTCTCATGCATATATCTCTTTTTATAAATTGTTTGTCATCATCAAAAAGGAGGAGATTGTTGGGTCCTTTTGTTTTAATGATGTTTAACAAATAATTTACTACTAATATTGTTTGTCTAGTGTTTGTGTTTTGTATTTATTCTAGGCAAACAATATGTTGGAGGATGGATGGAATCGAGCATTCACGATCATATCCAATGAAGGTTAGCGGAATAGTGGTTGAAGCATTGCAATTTAAGTTGAAGATCTAAGTTTAAGTTTCATCCGTAAGTGTACCAAGATAGAGCTTCATTGAAGATCACAAGCTTGGGTAATTTAGTTTAGGTTTATACTTGTGTGTAGATACTTTAAGATCATATTAATCACACACACGTATATGTTGATTTTATCAAAATATAGGTGTTTTTGATAAAACATTGTTTTATTAGTTTATAGACTTTAATATTATTTTATATCAATTCATTAAGTCTATAAAATCATTTTACAAAAGTTTCAATATTGTGTTTATGTCAAATGACAAAAACATGTATGTTTAGTTTTCATATTTTTGGACATATTTAAAAAATGATGAGTTTTTACTATTGAGAAGTGCAATTCTAAAAATTCTTTTTGTAACATGTTCATTTACATGTTTACAATGATTTCCTAAAGTTTTATATTTTTTGGAATTTATTTGTTATTTTTAAAGACATTTTAAAAATTAGTTTTACTATTCAAATCAGGCTGATACAGTGTTATCAGTCGACTGATAAATATGTTCAGTCGACTAAAGAAAACATTTGGAATAACAAAAAGTTTCTGTTTTGTTTTGGTCGACTGATGAAAGTCGTCAGTCGACTGATGCTGTAACGGCTAGTTTTTTCAGCCTTTTACAGTTTTGATTTTTTGATCTTTTTGCCTTGTTTTCTCTTGGCTTTGGGGTTCCTATAAATACCCCCACATATCCTCAGTTCTATTTACTTAAGAGAAAAGTTTTACAAGGGTTTTAAAAGTTTGTTTAGTTTGTTTAAAGGTGTTTAAGCCTTGTTTAAGTGTTTTGTTTGTGAAGACAATTTCACAAGAGCAAGTGGAGATCATCTATTGGTCTTTGAGTATTCACTCTTCTCCCTCTCTCTTGTTATCTATAGAGAAGTTTTCTAAACTCAATTTCTAACTTTGTATTTATATTGTTTTTTTATTATCATCTCTATAAGCTAGATGTTCATAATTGAGTTTAGTTTGATTTCATTTTATTAAATCTCATTGTTACACACACCCACATTAAGCTTTTAGTATTTTCATATATAGTATATTTAGGGTTGTGAGAGTTATAATAATTGAGTGTGAGCCTACATTGAGTTCTCATCTATTATAGAGAACAAACTTGTTGTATTGTGAGCCTTAATTGTGAAAATCACTTTGTAATACACTAGTACACCAAGAGGAGTGTGTGGTGAGAAACAGGGTCGTCCCAAGAAGAGTGGGCTAGGTGGTAATGCCTAGGGAGAGGTTATAATTCCTAACACTTGAGAGAGACACAGGCTAGAGACCAACACTTGAGGTGGTAGTTAGTGTGTTTACATTGTGAGTAATTGTAAAGTTTTCGGTGAGCTAAAAAACCGAGTTGTGAGGTGTAAAATGTTATTCGGGTGAGCGTTGAAAACCCGGTTGTGTAGTGGATTTCTCCCCGGGAGTGGGGAGCGAAGACTTAGGATGGAAGGTCCAAACTCTGTGATCATTTGATTGTGTTTGAGCTTGCAATGGCATTCATTTATACCTGTGCTCATTGCTTATATCGCCTATTGCATCTTGTCTATTTCATCCACTATTTGTTTACCCTTGTTTATATTGCTTATCCTTACATATATCTCATTGCATATCTTATTTGCTAGGATATTTGTTAATAAGTTTTAATTAGCATTAAATTGGATTAGATTAGTATAAACCCTATTCACACCCTCCCCCCTCTAGGGTTCTTTCCTGTTGGCATTAAGGTATTTTCACCGCCCAGTCGCGGGTCTCCCCAAAGTGACCCACCTAACCGCGGGTCACCATGTCCTGACTCGCGCCAGGGCTGAGGCAGGAGACACTCCGCACCTGTTTTTCTGATTTCGTCAAGTTCCGCCCCTGTGCTGATTGATTTGATTCTTCCAGTGAAGCCACGCGACAGTGTGAACTCATACAAAGGCAAGAAAACAATGGCAGATCGTCTGTGTCCTTTGCACAAGGATCGAGGCAAAGTTTCGATCAAAGAGCTCTTAGGTCCGGTGACTGAACCCCGAGCAACTTATCGAGTTGGGGTCGCACTCGCCCTTACAACAAGTCTGAGCTTTCTTGTAAAGAGGGAACTCCCATAACCGACTGCCTCATACTGCGTGTCGAAGTCTGAGAGCCCGTTGAGGTCCCATGCTCACGAATGTGTAGCTCAAAACGTGCGACTCTTGATAGCACTAACAAGACGTCGAACACCCAGAAGGAAACATTTTTTACTGATGGCGACGACGTTATACCTGGGAAGTCATGCCAACACACGATAGGTTGCTCCGTTAATTATGCAGATGAGTTGTACTATCGGGCTAAGGATGCGAACAGATCTCAAAAGAGAGATACCCTGGAGATGGACTTTCATTGTCCATGTGCTAAACTCATCAGGACGGTGTTATCAACGTGTAGCTATCCCAAGACCGCTCTACAGAGGGTCTCAGTATTCCAAAGGCTTTCCTCTCAACCATCAAAAACCAAGCCAAGGTGTGTCCTTAAGAAACGATCAACCGTTCAAGATGACGAACTTCCAGAACTCATAATTAACATTGCTGATAAGGGAAAGTCGACTTGACCTTCTAGTTCTAACTTGCTCATATCGTATCATCTAACCCGGTTGCGATCGGGAACCATTAGACAAAGGGATAATCAAAGAATACAAAGGGGATTATCCTTGGATGATGAAGCATCAGATACTAACTCTGCAATCGCTTCTGACAATACGGTATCCAGCCTAGGATAATCCTGTGACGCACATATGATCAACACCAAGCAAATGGCCAAAATCATTAAGGATGCTTTGGCTAAGAAAAAAGAGAACTTCAAGTTCGAATTGAAAATGGCCATGATGCAGATGAAGAAAGAGCATGACCAATAGATTCGAGCTATATCCAATCAACTTGGTGAATTCATCAGTCATAACATTACTAACCAAGCAAGTAGCGATTCAGATGTAGATGAACACCTCGATGAAGACAACCCTCTGGCTTACCAAAACGCTGGGGGTGGTCCTACTGAAGATAACAACGCTAGGGGTGGTCCTACCGAAGATGACAATATTAGGGGTGACCGCGCTGTTCCTCTTAGAAATCGTCCAAAGTATGAGACAGACGAGGATGAGAAGATGAAAGACCTTGAGAGCAAAATCAACGCTCTGATGTCTGCTCGAGAGGTGAAGAAGACCGATATTCCGTGTCCCTATCCAAAAGAGTGGGAGTCGATCCCATATCCAGCGAAGTTCAACCTGATCAACTTCAAGCCGTTCAACGGGAAAGGCTCCCCTACTCAACACTTGATTTTTTCAAGTCCCACTTAGGAGTGATCTTTGGCAATGAGTCTTTGATGGTCCGGTCATTTGTTGGCACCCTTCGCGGGCCTGCCTTCGATTGGTACCATCGTCTCAAGCCTGGAAGCATCAACGGCTGGGACAACATGAAAAGCTCATTCCTCAGTAATTTTTTTGATGATGATGCCGAGGTCTCCATCAAGACACTCTTTGAGGAGAAATAGGAAGATGAAGAGACGGTCGACGACTTCGTCAAGCATTTTCAGAATAAGGCTATGAATTGCCGAGATCCAGTCACAGAAGACTTCATCCTCCAAACTTGTCATAACAACCTATCCATTGATATTTTGGAAGTTATGGGAGTATCACCGTCTAACACCTGGAAAGAGTTGAAAGTGCGCGGAGAGTAGGCTGAACGCTTCCTCAGAAGAAAGAAAGCCGAAAGAAGCCAACCGACGGCTAACCCACCGAACTCAAGCTTCATCTCCCGTGGTAAGGGGAAGGCACCTATAATAGTTATTGACGTTAATCAGACGTCACAACAACAAGCCTGAAGATAGCAAAAGACTTCGGATCTAAGACTCCAAAAAGAGTACTCCATCAAGGACAAAGACGTTCCAGCTATTTTCAAATCCCTCCTTGAGAACAATAAGATCAAGCTACTACCTATCGTAAATCAGGAGGAAGCTGATAATAATGCAGATCTAAAGTATTGTGCATACCACAGGAGGATCCTTCATCTTACCAAGGCATGCTTTGCTCTCAAAAATAGCATCCAAACCTTGGTTAAAGCTGACGTCATAACACTAAATTAAGCCGAATACACACTCCGAAGAGTATACAAGTGTAAACTGCTTCTCAATACTCCAACAGGTATATGAGTCTAAAGTGTTTTCTTTCTTTCACGGGAAGTTCCTGGAGAGTTCCATGCCTTGTATTCTTAAGGATAACCCGGTCATCCAACTAAGTACAATGTTAGACCTGGTTTCACAAAGGAAGCTGAGGGTGGATTATTCATGTAACGGGAAGTTCCCGGAAGAATGCTATATGGTGTATTCTTAGGGATAACCCGATCACTACAAAGAAGTGATAAATGATAAACTCTCACTCGGACTCTGAATGTTCAAGGGTGAAACACATCTCATTGTCGGGATCAATTCCACCAACTTCCAAGTAATCTTTTGCTAAGATGAGATTTGATCACTTCGTTGGATCAATCTTCCCTCACAAAAAAATCCCACTAGTGTTGATGATTTACAATCTTCCACCACAAAATCCCTTACTGATCAAATTAATTAACGGTGGGTCCACTAAAATTCTTCCTGATTTAATCCACTCAAAAACCCGTTGTGTCTGTGCACTCAACACTCCCACTATTAGAGTCCAGATATAATACATAGAATTTTAGTCTACTAATCTTTGGCAATTGTCAAACCCTTTCGTGTTAAGTTCTTATCACTTGACACCAAGAACTCCCATTGAGTAGTCGGTATAAGTCAACACTTCCACTGTGATTTGTACTTCCACTCCCACTGTCTACTTGGTCAAACATTCCTACAGTTAGGGCCACAACCAAAACCCCCTCTTGATTCTACCAATGAACGAGAGGTCCACGAATCGAGTGGTCAAACCTTCCTAAAGTTAGGACCACGACCAAAATCTCCTCTTGATATTTTCCATGAACGAGAGGTTCACAAATTGAACGATCAAACCTTTAAACAGTACAGATCGTCTCAAACCCCCATTTGGTCAAACCTTCCTACAATTAGGGCCAAAACCAAAATTCCCTCTCGATTTCTTTCATGAACGAGAGGTCCACTTTCAAATCGAGTGACCAAACTTTTCTACAGTTAGGGTCACCTTAAACTCTCACTTGGTCAAACCTTCCCATAGTTAGGGCCAAAACAACAATTCACTATCGATAAACGAGAAAGATGTAGATGAACACCTCGATGAAGACAACCCTCTGGCTTACCAAAACGCTGGGGGTGGTCCTACTGAAGATAACAACGCTAGGGGTGGTCCTACCGAAGATGACAATATTAGGGGTGACCGCGCTGTTCCTCTTAGAAATCGTCCAAAGTATGAGACAGACGAGGATGAGAAGATGAAAGACCTTGAGAGCAAAATCAACGCTCTGATGTCTGCTCGAGAGGTGAAGAAGACCGATATTCCGTGTCCCTATCCAAAAGAGTGGGAGTCGATCCCATATCCAGCGAAGTTCAACCTGATCAACTTCAAGCCGTTCAACGGGAAAGGCTCCCCTACTCAACACTTGATTTTTTCAAGTCCCACTTAGGAGTGATCTTTGGCAATGAGTCTTTGATGGTCCGGTCATTTGTTGGCACCCTTCGCGGGCCTGCCTTCGATTGGTACCATCGTCTCAAGCCTGGAAGCATCAACGGCTGGGACAACATGAAAAGCTCATTCCTCAGTAATTTTTTTGATGATGATGCCGAGGTCTCCATCAAGACACTCTTTGAGGAGAAATAGGAAGATGAAGAGACGGTCGACGACTTCGTCAAGCATTTTCAGAATAAGGCTATGAATTGCCGAGATCCAGTCACAGAAGACTTCATCCTCCAAACTTGTCATAACAACCTATCCATTGATATTTTGGAAGTTATGGGAGTATCACCGTCTAACACCTGGAAAGAGTTGAAAGTGCGCGGAGAGTAGGCTGAACGCTTCCTCAGAAGAAAGAAAGCCGAAAGAAGCCAACCGACGGCTAACCCACCGAACTCAAGCTTCATCTCCCGTGGTAAGGGGAAGGCACCTATAATAGTTATTGACGTTAATCAGACGTCACAACAACAAGCCTGAAGATAGCAAAAGACTTCGGATCTAAGACTCCAAAAAGAGTACTCCATCAAGGACAAAGACGTTCCAGCTATTTTCAAATCCCTCCTTGAGAACAATAAGATCAAGCTACTACCTATCGTAAATCAGGAGGAAGCTGATAATAATGCAGATCTAAAGTATTGTGCATACCACAGGAGGATCCTTCATCTTACCAAGGCATGCTTTGCTCTCAAAAATAGCATCCAAACCTTGGTTAAAGCTGACGTCATAACACTAAATTAAGCCGAATACACACTCCGAAGAGTATACAAGTGTAAACTGCTTCTCAATACTCCAACAGGTATATGAGTCTAAAGTGTTTTCTTTCTTTCACGGGAAGTTCCTGGAGAGTTCCATGCCTTGTATTCTTAAGGATAACCCGGTCATCCAACTAAGTACAATGTTAGACCTGGTTTCACAAAGGAAGCTGAGGGTGGATTATTCATGTAACGGGAAGTTCCCGGAAGAATGCTATATGGTGTATTCTTAGGGATAACCCGATCACTACAAAGAAGTGATAAATGATAAACTCTCACTCGGACTCTGAATGTTCAAGGGTGAAACACATCTCATTGTCGGGATCAATTCCACCAACTTCCAAGTAATCTTTTGCTAAGATGAGATTTGATCACTTCGTTGGATCAATCTTCCCTCACAAAAAAATCCCACTAGTGTTGATGATTTACAATCTTCCACCACAAAATCCCTTACTGATCAAATTAATTAACGGTGGGTCCACTAAAATTCTTCCTGATTTAATCCACTCAAAAACCCGTTGTGTCTGTGCACTCAACACTCCCACTATTAGAGTCCAGATATAATACATAGAATTTTAGTCTACTAATCTTTGGCAATTGTCAAACCCTTTCGTGTTAAGTTCTTATCACTTGACACCAAGAACTCCCATTGAGTAGTCGGTATAAGTCAACACTTCCACTGTGATTTGTACTTCCACTCCCACTGTCTACTTGGTCAAACATTCCTACAGTTAGGGCCACAACCAAAACCCCCTCTTGATTCTACCAATGAACGAGAGGTCCACGAATCGAGTGGTCAAACCTTCCTAAAGTTAGGACCACGACCAAAATCTCCTCTTGATATTTTCCATGAACGAGAGGTTCACAAATTGAACGATCAAACCTTTAAACAGTACAGATCGTCTCAAACCCCCATTTGGTCAAACCTTCCTACAATTAGGGCCAAAACCAAAATTCCCTCTCGATTTCTTTCATGAACGAGAGGTCCACTTTCAAATCGAGTGACCAAACTTTTCTACAGTTAGGGTCACCTTAAACTCTCACTTGGTCAAACCTTCCCATAGTTAGGGCCAAAACAACAATTCACTATCGATAAACGAGAAATTTACCTTTAGTTCGGTAATCAAATCTTCCGACAGTTAGAATTATCCGAATCTTTTTAATTCTCGGAGTGGAGATCCAACTCTTAGTTTCACCTTCCCGGATTCTTGAAGTAAAAATCCTACTTTGAGTTTCCTTTGTAACTAGAGACAGAATATAAATTTTTTTCTTTTCAGTATCGGGTTCGTCTTTACCCTAAGAGAAGACATCATCCTTCAACTCTAAAATCCGTGCTTCACATGCATGAGAAATTTTATCTTGAAGCCTAAGTAGGGATAAATCAACGCCTAACACGCATTGACGGTTTAGTCTTTCACCGAGTGAAGAAGACACACCAAAATCCAAATCTGGGAAATTTTGTCTTGAAGCCTAAGTAGGGATAAGTCAGCGCCTAATACGCATTGCCGGTTAGTCCTTGATTGTAAAAATGATAAAAGCCCACATATTCAACATTGTGACAGGTTGTTATTAATAACACCATAATTTATGCTTTACACGTATGAGGAATTTTATCCCGAATCCTAAGAAGGGATAAGTCAACGCTAACATGCGTTGCTGGTTTAGTCTTTTACTGATTGAAAAAGACACCAGAATCCAAGTCTGGGGAATTTTATCCTGAAGTCTAAGTAGGGATAAGTCAACGCCTAACACGTGTTTTTGGTTTAGTCTTTCACCGAGTGAAGAAGACAACAGAATCTAAGTCTGAGGATATTTATCCTGAAGCCTAAGTAGGGATAAGTCAGTGCCTAACACGCATTGTCGGGTAGTCTATTTCCATGAGAAAAACGAAGTCTACGTATTTAATATCATAGCACTAAGAGAGTTAACTCTCTTAGCATAACGTCACATGCGGAACAGACTTAAACAATCCACATGCAAGCCCGATTCAAATGGTAATCGGTAAAGGCAAGCCAAATCCGTTAAAGGCTAAGGATTTGCCAAAAATCCTAAGTGTACGTCTAATACACGTTATCGTTTAGTCTTTTTACGGGAGAAATACAAAATCTACGTATTCAATATCGTAGCACTAAAAGAGTTAACTCTTTTAGCACAATGTTATATGTAAAACGGATTTGAATAATATGAATACTAGCCCGACTCAAACGGTAGTCAGTAAAGGCTAATCAAACCCATTAATGGCTGAGGGTTCGCCAAAAATTCTATAAATAGGAGAGTCATTGACGCACCAGCTCCATTAGTTAGACTCGTGACTTGAGGATCTAACAACTTTAGGATAAGATCCATACCTGCAGATGAATCAGCTTTAATAGTTGGTCTTGTAGCTCCAACATTTGGGACTACCACGCTCTAATGCCTTAAGAGCTTAAACTGTATAGGCTCCAGCCAACGTACGAGTATAAACTGTGTTAACGCCGGTCGACGTATTACAGTGAATGTTAACACCGGACAACGTGTTATAGTAAAGGTCGATGTCAGTCAATGCATTGACAATTTTACCAAAATAAGGCTAAGGAAAAAATCCGGATTAAAGGATGATTCCAGGGAGTTCAATTGCAGTTCAGACATGAATCCTCAATGAAGACGGTTAGTTCAACATTAACTCAATGACAAGAGTTAAGTTCAAATGCTTATACACCAACTTCGGTTCAAGATTTCGACAACGGTCAGACGATAAATGCAACGTCGGAAGAACTTTATCTATTCGACAAAATACTGAGTAGATTGAAGACTGAAGAAGTTAAGAATTGAAGCCATTCAAAGGTCCTTCTACGTGATCTCCTCAACAAAATACTAAAGAGATTGAAAACAATGCCTATCTTATCCAAAGCATTCCAGACTCCTCTATAAAAGAATGAGTCTGAAATACTTTAGAGGGAGTATCTGTAGGCATCTAAAAATGCCTATAGGTGTCCGTATGTAGTTCAAGATGAAGAGAAGACGATGAACGTCATCATCCGAGTTAAGAAGGATTATCCGAGTGGCCCGCGCTTCTCGGTCAGCTCCAAAGTACCTAACGGGCTTGTCGGTCAGCTCAAAAGTGCCCGACGGGCTTGTCGGTCAGCTCCAAGTGCCCGTCGCACTTGTCGATCAGCTCTAAATATCATAAAGAAGCTAACGAGTACATGAAACAAGTTGCCGAAGCGTACAAGTTAACAAGACAACCAGATACGTAAAACGATAGAAAGTACAAGTACCGAAAAATCATAAAATGCCAAAAAAGCTCAGCCAAGACCAATTCACCTACGCCAATGCGGGACAGCAGCAGCTGACCTGCACCAGTGAGGGTTAACCGAGGCTGACCCATGCCAGCGATGGATGTCAGCCGCACTGCCCCGCGTCAGCGCGAGTCAGTCATCGCTGACCCGCGCAGTCTTGATCCTCAATCGCATTTTTGACGGGTTTTTTATTGTTTTCTCGGGATTTGTTCATTCCAGAGCATCTCAACTGATTGGATATCATCCACAAACTTAGTTAGGTTGTTGTCAACTGAAGATATGGCCAAATCTCTCAATATTATCCAAATAACTGCATCCGAAGCCCTATAAATACAAGCCTAGGGTCTCCTTTCACAAGGGGCGAATTATTATCAAGACGAGGAGGTGTTGCCGAACTTGAGAACCAAGAGCCATGAATTTTAGCAAGGGCTAGCGAGATCCCGACAAACTTCGGCATAAAGAAGAAGTCTTTCGAAGGATCTGAAGCCCGTTTCCACCTATCCTTGATATTAGGCTTGGTCTTAATCTCGAAAAGAGTACTGATTTTGCTTGGTCGATATCAGTACTTCATTAAATACTTCTTTAGTGAAGTAGGAGCTTTGATTAATCATTCTGTTAACCAGATCCGATCCGTAGGCGGTCCAAAGATATCAACATCCCCAGCACAGGCAAAGATCTCATACAAACAGAGACTAATAAATAGGATCTGTGTGTTGTTTGAAAAAGATTATAATCAGTTATTTCTATTGTGTAAAAGTATTATAAAAAGACTAACTTTTTGTCGAGTTAATTGTAACGCCTGAAGTTATAATAGATTCAATCACAATAAAAAAAATAATTTCTGACCCAAACAATGGTCATGCGTCGGTCGACCGGTATTGTTCACAGAACACTATTCACCTAAAAAGCTGATTTTATAAAATTAATTAAAAATAACTAATCAACTTCAAAAATGGTAAAACTTGGTAAAATATTTATATACATGAAATAAACATGTTAAAGAAGAAATTTTAAAAGATTATTTTCCATTTGTGAAAACTCATTTGTTTTGCAAAAACAGCTTGAAACTTAAAAGGCTGATTTTCTAAATTCAATTAAAAATAACAAATCAACTACAAAAATAGTAAAACTTGGGAAAATATTTATATACATGAAAATAAACATGATAAACGAGAAAGTTTTCAAATTGTATTTTTCAAGTATGAAAACTTATCATTTTGCAAACCGGTTAAAAATACAAACTTGTTAAAACCTGATTTTAATGAAATCATTTCAAACAAGTTCTAAAATACTTTTAAATGGATTCATAGACTTTTGAATAAATATAAACCAATATTCTTAAGTCTATAATCCTCAAAAACATTATTTTTCCATATAGATATATGATACGATAAATATTGTAAATGTGTACGTGTATGATTTGAGCTTTTGAGTATAACACATAAAGTAAACCCCCCCCCCCTAAGCTCATAAACTAATATACCCAAGATAAAATTCTTCGATAAGATCAATCTTGGTAGGATGAAGCGCAATAGAGAATCTTGACTTGAATTGTGATGTCTTCGTTCCAATTTCCTCCAACTCCTTTAGATATCGTCGTTTGCGCTTAATTTCATCCAACCTTCAATGGAGGATATTTGTGTAGAATTCCTAATAAGCAAATACAAACACTCAACAAACGATGTTAGGAATTGTTTGTTAATCATCAAAACTAAATTAGATAATAGGCTCATGAACATGAGACCTAACACTCTTCAACAAGGAGTACAACGGATACAGAGGTGACACAAAAAAATTCTAGCAAAAGTGATTCGTCATTTTCCATTGACCCCTAGATTGTGATGATTGTACCTGAACAATTACACGGCAAAGAAAATAAGGTGGCGCAAGGAAGATCGAGTAGATGATGGTAAATTGAGACATTCGATTGACGCTTTAGCTTGGAAGCATGCTGATAAAATTTATCCTTGTCATTTCCTTCTTCTATATTTCAGACCAACTTGTGTTCGAAGACACATGAGTTTTACAGATTACCCTTTCCTCCAGACTTGATTAAGTCCAGAGTTGAATCAATGAAGCACCACCCACATGCTACGAGTAGGTTGGAGGAAATAACGCCTATGTTGGAGGCTAGAAAAGCTATTGCACTCGCAGCCAAAGAAAGAGAGAAAAATGGTAAATTTAATAAATACTTTTAATTATCACATTTATAGATTATATGATTTATTATCATATTGTTATTATTGTAGGTGCTAAGTCGGATCGCATAGAAGGACGACCTAATGGGAACAAGCCTGAGTCCAGACAACCGCCAAGAGGCATGAGGGAATTATTCGGTATAATAATGATGCATTGCCCGTTGGTGATTGGTCTTCAAGATTCAATAATTATATTAGGGTTCTCGGACGTAGAGCAAACATCATCAATTCTTATTTTAATTTTTGAGAACTATCATGGACTGCCTACAAGAAGATATAGAATGAGCTTATGTTAACTTTATATTACTTTTGCTATTCATTTATTAGTGATTAGTAATAGATATTAAATTATCCTAATGAAATATGTATGTAAATTCACAAGAAGGCTTCTGCCTTGAGGACTTTGATGGGGCTTTGCACTATGTTTTTAATGTCATGGTTAAAATAGTCCTCAAACAGTGGAGGCATCAGATTAAACAGGAAACCTATTATAGGTATTCATAGGACTGGCAGAGGTTTTTAAACCTCGATGATAGGGTTAACGAGCTTCATTTGACAGCTCTCCTCATGTATTGGGACACTGTTGCCGCGCATGTTAGTTTTATGAAAAGTACACTATTTACATGATATATTCATTCATTTCATATTTACTAAAATAATTTTTTTTAAAGAATAAATAAACGAAGGGATCAGTAAATAGAAGGAAAAAGATGCATGACCACCACTTGGGTGCACACTCTTATGCCAACCTAGAGGATAGTTATTGTCGAGATACAACATATATTATTTAAAGCTTTAAATGATCTTAATGCTTAGTATGACTACAAAGTCTCATAAATTTATAATCTGACAAGGAAAATCAATAATGTCGATAAACTTGAAGGCAAAGTTAGTATATGGTACCTTCCGTGATCGTTATAGGGATGATGAGAAGAATCAGGATAAGATCAAGGCAAATCTCGAGTTGGTAGTGAGACTTATTTATAATTTATTTAGGAATATTAAATATATTTCTTTCTTAATTTTATTTAAATTTTATTAGATCTATTCTCATTGTTGTAGTTTTTTTTGTAAACTTATATTTGTGCTTTAGAAGGGTTTTGAAGCAGCAATCAAGGAGGCTGCAGCACTACGTATGTCTCAGGAGGAAGTACAAGGTGATCTGGACCCTCACATGCTATCTCCAGAGGATAACATCACTCTCACTCAGAATGTTGGGATATAATAGCTAAAGATGGTAAACAATCGAATCGAATCGAATACTATGTTCCTATTTATATTTGTTTAAAATTATTGACTTCAAATGTAAAATCTAATATTCATTTCCACCCTAATAATAGGAGAGGGAGATATTCACTGCATGGTTTTGAAGCTTCATCGGGCGTAAACATAAGAACATTCACAACATCCTCCATGTCATCTACAGCAACAAGAGCGGCACTAGAAAAATTGAAGGCTATGCAACTTGTTTTACATTCTCCACGTATATGCGTGGAAAGATTGACTCGGACCTGCACGTTCAGGTGACTAAGGAGATGAGTAGTGCTGTGTTGAGGGCCCGCATGATGGACGAGGTCATGTCCTACATTATAAATTGTTTGGCCGGTGTGATTCCCTCTAATCTGTTTGGTGATATAATATTGTTCATAAACTCGGGCGCCGGTAATATCGGCTTTGGGCAGAGCAGCGGTCAGGTATTTTATTTTTCCTCACATACTAAGGAAGTCCCAAAAAAATAATGGTTGCAAATTATTTTTATAAAAGTGAAAATCCTAAAAAAAATTAATGCTAAATTGAATATTTAAGAGATTAGTATATTAAAAACTCATTTACGTTTAATATATTATCAAACTTCACATGATTCTAAAATATAATCAATTGGACCTTTACACTGGAGACATTGGAGGGAGCAGCATTGGTTGTCGTACGAGAGATAGAGTCGCTACTGATTACGATGAGATGTGAGGTTTTTTTTATTTTTCATGCAATGAATAGTTTTTTATTTGTTATAGTACTCTACTTTTATTCATATCGTGTACTCTATGTTATTCATCTCGTGTTATGGATGGACTTGGTATTGCTAGTATATCTGTTGTAAATATTCAGATAATATAAGTTTTTACTGAAATTGATATTGGCTTAGATAGTTGGATGTATATATTGGACTTGATTGTTGGATGTGTATTTTGGATTGAATTGTTGGATGTGTGTATTAGATACGAATATTGATTATATTTGATTGGATGAGTATATTAAATATACAGGAATTATGTATTCATGCGTATATTGTGAATGTAATATAATGTATAGGAAATCAACGTTTTAAAAAGATTTTTTTTTTTGCGGAAAAAAGAACAACCTATACAGAATTTTCGTCTAGGTTCAATCAACCTAGACAGAAATGGTTGCTTTTCGTCTAGGTAACAACCTAGACAGAAATTCCGTCTAGGATGCTACCTACCTAGACGGATTTTCTTCTTCCGTCTAGGTTGCTTTCCATCTAGTTTGAGCAACCTAGACGGATTTCTGTCTAGTTTGCTTCAAACTAGATAGAAATCGTCTAGACAGACGGAAATATCCTAGACAAACTTTTCTAGATGGAATTCCGTCTCGTTTGATCAACCTAGATGGAAATCTAAGCAACCTAGACGGTTTTTTCCGTCTAGGTTGTGCGTTTTTTTACTAGTGCACATTGAATGGACTTAGTTTAAACATGACTAATTGACTTTGTCCCCATTCTAACGTGGGTTACCTAGACGTTACCTTTCAAATAAAACAACATGAATAACACATAATAGGATGACATTTATTTGACGCTTAAAGATATTAGGACGTTTCCCTTACTGGCTGTTTATCATTATTGTTTATTACGAATTGCATATCAGGTTTCATAATTTGTTTTCTTTACTATATTTCAAGAGATCTGCAAATATACTATTCTTATTACCGATCGAGAGTATTTATTATATGATTATATATATTGCATGCTTGTATTTTCCCCTTTTTCTTCTAAACTATACAAAACCATGTTGTTTAAGGTCCTGGTGTTATTTCCAATTGACGAACACGGTATATCAGGATCCAAAACAGAACCAGGAGTATTTTAGCAAGGTTACTGATTATTAGAAATTGCTGCTTTTAGAGTTGCTTAGCAATTTACTATGGATAAACAACTGAGAGGAAATTTTTTTATTTCATTTTAGACTTCATAGTAGTTAACCCTACGTTTTGAGGGTTTGAGTTATTAGGTTGTTGATGGCGGAGACTTGTGTAATTGACATTGAGATTATGTCATTTACGCAGGTTTATTTATAGCTGAGACTTCTAGATATTTGCGCTTTATACTTGATTATTATCTCTTGATTATTATTTTTGATCTAGATGTGATCTGTGGAAATGTGTGTAAATAGGATATTTTATAAAATGCCTGGAAATATACGGTTAGAGCAAGGGCAGCAAGCTCCCAAGCCCTCTCTCAGCGCCTACGTGGCAGTGGTCTCCGACTTCACCCCCTCCAGCAGCCTCCTAACCGCTCCCAAGCCCCCTCCTTAGGCTGACGTGGCTCTTGGGAGCTTCGGAGCTCCCAAGCGCTCCACAAATTTGTGGAGCGCTTGGAGCCTCCTAACCGCTCCCAAGCCCCCTCCTTAGGCTGACGTGGCTCTTGGGAGCTCCCAACTGGGAAAATTTTGCACAAAGCTCCCCCCAACTTTTTCTTCTTCTTGCTCTTGTTTATTCCATTTCCCGATGAAATAAAACCGCAACAAACTTCTACGCATCTCGATTTGGTCCGATCGAATTGGGGTCGATCGATGGGCTCAGGGACCAGCAAGGATCCGTCGTCGGCGACGAGTGGGCCTCGCCGCCCGAGATCTAGGGCTTTCGGCGCCTCTTGCTTCGGCCTCTCTTCGAGCCCTCCTCGTGACCCAGTAATCAAAACCGATCGATGCTTTTCCCTTATTATTTTTTTGATCCCTTCCGTTGCCCAATTTGGGTTTGTGGCTTTAAATTTTGTTGCTTGATCCAGGAGTACGGTGACGATGGAGAAGGGAGCTGATACAAAGCTTAAAATAAAAGATAAAATAATAATGAAAAATAGTTGAGATAAAATATTAAAATAGAAGAGGGGTTTTTTTTATATTGTTGGAGCTCCTAACTAGGAGCTTGTTGGAGCTCCATAAAAGAAGGAGTGCCTCCCAAGACTTAATTTGTTAATTTTTTATTCTAAAATGCTTGAGAGCTCTTGAGAGCTTGCTGACTAGGACTCCCAACTGGGAGCTTGCTGCACTTGCTCTTTTAGGACTGAGTGTATGCGTCGTCATCCTGTTGCATACTTAGTGAATGTGAGTTACGGGGCATGACACAACCCCCTGAATCTTGGGGTGGTCTCATTTAATCCTCCTATACTTTTGAAGTTTTTCCAAAATGCCTCCTTACGTTGTTAATTACTTTTTTTTTGGTAAATGAAAATTTTTAGTCATCACCAAATGTGTGAAATTAGTATACATCAAGAATCTCAACAACATATATGTGAGATAACAAATCAAATTCTATAGTTAAAGCTCAAAAATTGAACTATAACTAAAACCAGAGTCTAAAATCTACAAACACTGAAAATATGTGCATACAATCTACTGTTAACTGTGTATAGCACCAAATTCTCTTATGCCAGTCCCCTGTAGCTTCATCATCTCTAAGGTTCTGCAATGAATATCATTCTTCATCAGATAAACATGCACACTGCCACTGTGCATGTTACAGAGAACTAATCCAATCTTTATTCTCATCCGAGACAGGAATATTGAGAAGAATTGTCAAGATATCAACTTTGATACATTTTAACCAGTTGCTCAACAGTCCTCCTTTTCTCTGAAAAATTCTAACATTCCTTTCATTCCAAACTGAATATATAGTGGCTAAAAGAGCCATCCTTTTAACTCTTTGCTTAATCCCCTTCCCTCTAAGTCAATTGAACTATACCAGTCCAATATTAAACCTCAATTGCATGACCTCCAAGAAAATTGTAACCAGCTCATGATACAGTTCCATACATCACTAGAATAAGAACACTCAAAGAAAAGATGATTCCTGCATTCCAAGTGAGCACCATTGCATAAAGTGCATTGATTTGTGCTTATTATACATTATACCCTTACGTAACAATTTGTCCTGGTTATTCGGTCTATTTTTAACTTTTTGGATAGCACATTCCATCCCACATCGTATTATGCCACTGAACATTAGTGCCTACTAGGATAATTGCATGGTATAGTGTAGATATCTTCAATTTATATCCCTTGCAACAAGTGCCAATCAACTGAATCAAATTATCAACTCCACCACAGGAATGTAATGCTTTATCTCTTGCTTTTAATAGTTGTTTCCACATCCAAGAGTCCCCAGGTCTTGCTGCAACATGCTAAACATCTCTTTGCTTTAGATAATTCTCATGTATCCATTTGATCCACATAATTTCCTTGTTTATATGAATATGCCAAATGTTTTTTAGAGCTGCTGCTAAATTCCAGATTGAAGCCGAGAATATCCTTAGTCCTCCCTGTTTTTTGCTCAGGCAAACACTATCCCAGGAGACTATTGGAATTTTTGATGATTGATTATTTCTACCCCACAAAAAATTCCTGCAGATTTCATCCATTTTCTGAGTTACTTTAGCTCGCAAGACATAATTAGAAGTCCAATACACCTGAACTCCCATAATCACACTCTTAATAACCTGTAATCTTCCAGCATAAGTGATCTCTCTGTGTTTTTTCCATACCTGAATTTGGTTTGATATTTTACATATGAGAGCATTACAGTCTTCATAAGATAACCTTTTGCAGACAAAAGGAACCCTCAGGTATCCGATAGGGAAACTACCTTCAGGGAGACAAAGATGATTTTTGATAGCTCTTTTAACAAATTCTTCAACCCCTCCAAAGAAAATTGTTGATTTATTTTTGTTTGCTTCAAGACCAGTTATCCCCAAAGTCAGTGACACACTGATAAAGTCTCATTTCTGAATATAGGTCTCCTTTTACTAAAGAGCAATAAATCATCAGCAAAGATAAGGTGAGATATTTTCATTTTAACACATTTAGGATGATATTTAAACTGTTTATCCAGCTTCAGGAGGTTTAATCTTCTTGACAAATATTTTCATACCCAATATGAAAGGATAAGGGGAGAGCGGGTTACCCTATCTCAATCCTCTTTCCCCTTTAAAATAACCATGTAGAGATCCATTTAGGGAAATAGAGTACTTCGGAGTTGTTATGCATATCATGATCCAGTCAATTAATTTATTTGGAAACCCAAGTCCTTTAAGCATTTCATGCAAAAATTTTCAACTTATGGTATCAAAAGCCTTCATAATATCAATGTTCAGCATGATATAGTTTACGTTGTTACTTTGTTAATGATAAAATAATCAAAATGCCCTTTCCAAAATATACTCTAAAAAAAGGGGGCGGGGAGATAAAAGAGGTAATTTTTAATAAACTGAGTTTGGATTTTCGTCCTTTGTTGTTACACGATTGATATTTCTTTAGAGAAATTACACGAGACAAGTTTAGGTTGGTTAAATGGAATAAACAAAGTCGAATGTGTGTTTATTTGCAAAGTATAGGGGGTTAAGTAAATTTTACCCTAATGCAACATGTTAACCGGTACAATTTTAGTATACTTTAATAGAGCAACTGGGTTAATTTGCAAACCCCCAAAGTATTGGGGGTTAAGTGAAATTTACCCTGAAAGAAACGCAACACTACGCGTTTACCAGTA
>NC_033800.1:117887754-117985247 GCF_001876935.1 Asparagus officinalis
TATTGGTGTCCCCATATAATTGATTAGTTCACTGAAATAGTCAACCCCTAGAATTTGTCTTCTCTATTGTGGCCTGCTAATTCAACGTTGTTCTAAATAGTAATCTAATACTATTATAAAAGTGGATTGGCATGTTAAAACATTTCTTTCAAAAATGCCCTCCAAACCACATACATACATACATAAAACACATGCATCCATACATATAAGCACATACATATATATGCATACATTCTAATAATATCATAGCTCTCCTATTAATTGTCCACTAATATTAACTTCTAATTTTTGTAACCCCTCCACTAATCCAATATTAATGTCATCATTAGGATAAAGGTACAAATTGTCTACACCTATCAATGATGCATGATTACAAATGAAAATTTCAGTTTAGAATTTAAAGGTCATGTGATTCTTATAAATTGACCTAATTTCCTCAGTCAAACATATCCCGCATCAAATAGAAAATAGAACTTGGAGAAAAAGGTTGAGGAAGGGAAGAAAAGACAATCATCACAGGTTAGTAAAAAGGTAATCATAGTTTATACTATTATTATAATTTACTTATAGCTTTCAAAAATAGTGTTAGATGGTTACGTAAAAACATGTAGATAGTAAAAAGGTAACTACATGATTTTCTATTAAGATGCACTCGTGAAGGTTGAGGGAGAGAATGAGAGATCGATGTTCATTATCCAATTTTCAATGGTTTTTGTAAGTTAAATAATTTTTTTTTTAAAATGAGTGACCATTAGTATCCAATTACGTTAGTTTATTTGATGTTAAATAAATATCCAGTTTTCTTTTACTACTAATATTTCAAGTTGGGAGCTTCGTGATTACATTTGCCATTGTTCATATTTTATTTTCATCCATATTTTTATCTCCAGACGAGTTTCTCGATACATTAACACTTATATAAGTAGTATTACCAATTTTTTATTCTTATGTGGCTAATGGTTTTTAGATTTAAAAATAGCAAAAGGCGGAGTCCACCTCCAAGACCTCTAATTGCTCCAAGACACCACGGATTGAATGTCATGATAAATTTCTCGATGTATTTCATTGATACTTTACTCTTTCGGAGCTTAGTATCAAATGTCATGATAAATTTCTCGATGTATTTCATTGATACTTTACTCTTTCGGAGCTTAGTATCAAATTATTTATTTTTAATCCAGAGGCGTATTTCATTGATACTTTACTCTTTCGGAGCTTAGTATCAAATTATTTATTTTTAATCCAGAGGCGCATGCTATTGTTCAGGAGCAAGGAGTATTGATTGTGTTTTTAACTTCCTTTGGATAAATAGAGTGGAGTTCCATTTCTTTATTTTGAGAAATTTTATTTACTTGAGGTTCATAAATTTGTAGATGTTACTTATTTAATGTGCATGTGATTAATGGAAGTTTATGGTGTAATTAGGAGTTATATCATTTTTTTTTTGTTATTTTGAGAAATATTATTTACTTGAGGTTTATAAACTTGTAGAAATTGCTTTTCTATTATGTGTAATTTATGGAAGTTTGTGGTGTAATTTGGAGTTTATCGGGCACAAAGTAAATTGACATAATAGTTCTTAATGTCAAGTAAAATGAAAGCAGTAAATAACTATTTATTGACAACAATGTGAAAATTATGTATATAGGAATATCTGTATGGAATGCATACACTTGGTTGAATGTGTGCAATGTAGATATATGTCAAATGCCTTTTTGATGTATCCTAAACTCCCAATATAGGAATGATGGGATTAAAAACACCTGACTAACAAATTCATTTACATTATTAACTCATTTTCTTAATAAGAGATTGCAAGCGTTCCACTAACTATATATTACTTGAAAATCTATTTTGTAAAATTTTAACATAGTGTGTGATATTTAATGATTGGTATGTTATAAATTAATATACTAAACAAAGAAAACGTTGAAATATATATGATAAAACTTTATTTTTTCCTTATTTTTTGGGTCATGTAAACTATATATATAGCACATTCTCCATAATAAATATTTTTTCTCATTATTTTTAAGTGAATTTTGACAACTAAATTTAGTCAAAATTTTGTACTTGATTGAGTTTGAAATTTTCAATATTTAATCCATCGTATCCTTCATGAATAATGAGTAATTAAAAAACTAACCAGTAAAATAAATATAGATGAAAAAAATGAATGAAATGATATAATGAGATATTATTGTTGTTGTTCGGGTAAATTTTGATGGTGGATGGAGTAATCTTTGCTGATTACATACATAAGTTAAGTGAATAGCATGTAGGTTACTTATTTAAACATGTGCTAATAGACATTAATTGCGATAATAAGTTTAATGTATTAGACTTCTAGTGCCTTCCAATTCATATGCAACACACATAAAAGCTTAGATTTTGATGGTGGATGTAGTAATCTTTGATGATTATACACTTATTTAAACATGTGATTATATACTTATTTAAACATGTGCTAATAGACATTACTTGTGATAATAAGTTTAATGTACGTATTAGACTTCCAATTCACATGCAACACACATAAAAGATTATTTATTTTTATTTTGATATAAAAATTACTTTTATACTTATGTCCACGTGCAGCGTGATTATATATCTTTAAATGAGCATCATGACTATCCATTAAACTTGCTATCCCTAAAAATTTTCTTAGCAAACATCAAATGATTGGTGCTTTTTTGTATTTGAGTATTCTAAAATTACTCATGATGATCATTTCAAAGGATAGTTCACACACACACAAAAAGTATCATCACAAAAATTAAACGAAAAATTAAATACACGTGCAACGCACGTGCACCATACTAGTTACACATAAAAGTAAGTAAAATTGTCTATAAAGTAGGCACCCCGTGACATCCTGTGACAATAAAGGACACTATATATAGATGATTTGATCTATTTAGGGGGGTGTTTGTTTCAAATCCTATAATTTTAGGATGTGAATTTCACCATGAGATTTGAAATTCATAGGTGTTTTGTTATGGGTTGATATTTCTAAAATGTTGTTTGTTTCATTAATATTTTGGGATTTGAAATACTACAATTTGTAATATTTTGTTTGTTTCAAGCTCAAATTGTAGCATTATCAAATACCAAAATTTTGTAATATGATGAATATACTATCTTGGTGAGGTTACCTCCCATAAAAATATAAAATTGGGATTTATCAAATCCTCTCACTAGCAGAAAAATGAGCATTGGCGACGGGGAAATCTGTCGCCAATGCAGGGAAATCCGTCACCAATACACTTTCACGACGGGGCGGAGTCCGTCACCAATAATCCTGTCGCCAATAAACATTGGCGACGGGGAAATCCGTCGCCAATGATCATTGACGACGGATAGGTATTGGCGACGGAAAACATTAGCGACGGATTATAGCCCGTCTCCAATGTACATTGACGACGGGCTATAACCCGTCGCCAATGTACATTGGCGACGGGTTATAGCCCGTCGTCAATGTACATTGGAGACGGGCTATAATCCGTCGCTAATGTTTTCCGTCGCCCGTCGCCAATGTACATTGACAACGGGAAGTGCCCGTCGCCAATGTACATAATCAGGTAAAAAAAATTATTTCTGCATTGCAAAGCCCCCCAATCGGGAATGCATACCTGTTACTACCATTATTCACAATATATTGAACAATACTCACAATATCACATTTATCGATTCGCATCAAACAATATTCACGTTCACCGATTCACATCCAACAATATTCACATTCACATCCAACAATATTAACATTTACATTCATCGATTCACATCCAACAATATTAACATTTAACAATTCACATATATACATAATCAGGAGGTCATAATATGTTCAACACAATCCTAAAACCCACATAATCAGGAGGTCATAATATGTTCAACACAATCCAAAAGTCCACATAATCAGGAGGTCATAATATGTTCAACACAATCCAAAAGTCCACATAATTAGGAGGTCATAATATGTTCAACACAATCCAAAAGTCCACAAAAGTTACCAAAAAGTATAAGTCACCACTCACTCATCATCTTTTTGGCCTACAAAGTCAAAGAGAAATAAATTTCTTATAAACTTAAGTAAGCAAATAAGTATGAATTATCCAAAGTTTAAACGAAATTAGTACATTTTCCCCTCATTAGATCTGACATAGCTTTATCTAGTCTCTGTTTTATAGCACGCTCCTTTCTTTTAATATCATCTCTCTTCAATTTGTAGTTCATATCACATTTTTTTTGTAATTCAATAGCTTTTTCTGGTAGAGGGTTGCGAGATACTGACGGAATCCATGGGCGGAGACATGCCATCTCTGACTGAGAAGATCCGGACATTCTCTCGTGCTCGATCTCATCATCACCAGATCCATCGCAAGCATTGTCTGCAAATATTTATTAGGAATATAAAATATCATTACATTACATTAAAATATCATTACATTACAAATGTATAATACCTATATCTGGTAATGCGTCTTGATGTTGCGGTGTACCCATTTGAGATGTCCCCACAATATCTAACAAATTATAAAATAAGAAATGAGCACATAAATTTATCAATTGAGGTAATTACATGCACAGAAAGTTCAAACTGAATAAAGCAAGCAAGCAAATTTGCGTATTATGTATTGCGTATCATGGATCCTTGCGGGAACATTAAGGTATATTTGCTTTACCAGGAAGAGGATGAAAACTAAACAAAGCAAGCAAATTTTATACCTTCAATTGGTGAGGATCCATGTAGAGATAACTGACTACGAGATGGTCGTGAGGATGATCCTAGATAAATAAACAAAATAGTAAATATAATGCATATTTATATCAAAAATACTACTTAAAACAAAATTTGAATATGCATACCGGATGATGGACCTTCTCGATCCCGAGGAAAAGATAGCCTCCTAACTCTTTGGCTGATCTGCAACTTAAATTGTTAATCTAACATAATTGAAATATTTAATAAATGCATACAAGATATCAAGTCGAATTTGCATAAGGATCTTTGTATTCAATCTCCTACATTACAGATATCAAGTCGAATTTGCATAAGGATCTTTGTATTCAATCTCCTACATTACAAATATCAAGTCGAATTTGTGAAGTATACATATTAAAATTGACATTCTGAGGGTATGAGTAATTAAGAAAAATTTCTCCTTCAGCCTCATTTGGGTCATCAGTATCATCCGAGTTTTCATCAAGAGCAAGCTGAACAAGAGTCCTCGTTCTCTATCTTCCTCGGATTAGCATATGCATATTCAAGGAATGCTTCTCATCCGTCTTGATATCGAGTATCACCTTTCGCTCTTCTTTTCAATATAGGAATATCATTCCATGACTTATCAGGAACTTCTCTCATCTGTATAATAGGAAAACTTATTAATTAATTTAATATCTCTTAAATCGTCATAAGTTTAATAGTCTTTATTTTAGTTGATTGAACAAATAATCAAACAAATTAAATTACTCTTCTATAATGGCCATTGTTGTACCAAATAAAAAAAATCAGTAGTAAAAATTTAATCATAAATTGTAATTATAGAAAACTATTAATTAAATAGTAATTATGTTTGTCATTAAAGAATAATTATGGTTGTTAATATTTAACTCCAATAATCCATTCAAAAGTTAAAATCATTCAAAAAAAAGTCCAGTACACTAACCAAACTATTTCAGTCCTAATAATCCATTCAAAAGTTAAAATCATTCAAAAAAAAGTCCAGTACACTAACCAAACTATTTCAGTCCTAATCCGAATCCACTACTAACATGTGATTGTCATGTGAAAGATTTACACTAACCAAACTATTTCAGTCCTAATCCGAATCCACTACTAACATGTGATTGTCATGTGAAAGATTTAATCTTTCAAAACCTAGACTTTTTGAAGAAGACAGAGAGTAGGAATTTCTATTTAAACAAGGATATTATCAACTTTTTTTATTATCAAAAAGTAACACCGGTCGCTAAATCTTTTTGAAAAAGACGAAGTGGGAGTGTCTATTTAACCAAGAGGCATATGTAGGTAAAGGGTTTTTTTCCAACATTAGTCGTCCAAAATATTTCACTTATGAAAATATTGCAAGGATATCATTCTAGAAATACGGGCTTATTTCGCTATCTATGATGCGAAGAAAATAAATGAGTTACATTAGATTATCATGAGGATGAACAACTAATCAAAACATGAACTAATCAAGTATCTAATATTATCAAGGAAAACAAACCATTAGTACTCTTTCTGATACTTACAACTTAGAATGCTACTACAATAATAGTGATGAATATTGTCAACCTCACAATATTAACCTTAAAACAGAGCCAACAGAAGTATTGGTCCCATTTTTTGTAAGTTCTGAATAGTTTCAACATAACACTGGAATAGCACCACATACATGTATATTCCCTAGCACTAACTTTTTAATAATTAAGCATGAAAAGAAACTATATACAACCCCAATTACTAAAATTAAATTCATATATCATCTTCCTTCCTGATACTTCATTTATATGTCCAACTGTGAAGAACATGGTCACTGCCAATCATATTGAAGCAAATATAATAAGCATGTATCAAATTTTGTAGTCTTACCATGATAAGGGCATTGGATTCTTCCTTCATTCACTGACCCGAGATGGAGTGTGCAGGCTCTATGAGCACATGTATTTTGCAAGCATCCAGGTTTCCCATCTTTCCCTCTAAATATAACTCATGGTTCTTCAAAACAATCTATCGGCATCTGAAAATAATACATAAACATAAATTAAATTTAAAAAATTAACCCTCATTTCTTATGGTAATTAACAGATAGAGAGAAGGATAGCTCACCATTGTATCCTCTTTTAGATCCCCAGAGAAATTAGGTCTCTTGGTTAACACCGGTTATATTTAAAGAAATATTCTTTTAAATCTAACTATTATTACTAGTTTTCTTGACTTTTAATTATAAAAAGTTAACCCGTTTGGACCTAGTTGATAAGTTCTGATATGATAAGTTCTGGTATGATAAGTTAACCCATTTCAAAATTAGTCCGATTGGCTATCTTCAATATTTCAAAATTACTCATTCAAATCATGGAAATTTCTATTACATCCCTCAAATCATCACAATATTTACTATTAGGTCCCCTGGTTAACACCGGTTATATTTAAAGAAATATTCTTTTAAATCTAACTATTTAAAGAAATATTCTTTTAAAGAAATATTCTTGGTCATTAAATCTTTGTTCAATTTGAGACATAAGCTTAAATGGAAAAGACAATTTAGAAGGGGAAATTAGTAAAATGATGCTTTGGGGGGGGGTATTTACAAATATATACAATGCTTGGGTATATATGTAAAAATTTCACAAAAAAAGAAAGTAGTGGTGATCCAAGAGTTCGAACATAGGACCTGTTATATCATATTCGCTCGAACTCAATTTTGACGGCTCTTTCTCCTCTTAACCTTATAAAAAACTCCAAGAGAACTCTATCCAAACTATTTTCATACGGTTTTTAGTGATTAAATATAATTTATCTCCTCTCGGATTCATTAATGATGTTTACAGGCTCAAGTCCATCCGTAGATGAAGCCCAGAGTAGTGGAGTTCATCGAATCTACTAGCATAAAGAATAAAAATAAATAAATTTTAAAACTAACATAGAATTCCTAATTAATAGTTAATATTTTAACATAAGAATCTGATAACATATGTATCTTTCCATCGCAAATGTTTGTATTGGGCGATGGATTTCAAATTCAAATTCAGGAAGCATATATCACTTCTCCCTAAAAGAAGGGACATGCCTCTAGCGACAAAGTTGCGGCTACAGCCTCCTCGACGACGACGCTAGAGGGGAGCAGGGGGCCCTTGAGAAGGCCACCAAACAACTATCCTGGATCATAGTAGACTTCCACGTCCTCAGCTCTCAAGCTATCATCTACCTGTGTGGAACAAAATAGTATTGGACTACATTTAAAATATTATAGATTTGAGGGACTAATATTAAAATAATTCTTAATTTTTTGTGGGGCCACTCATTAACAATAGGATAATCAATCACTAGTGTTAATTTTTTACGATGGCGACGGACATTGGCGACAGATTCATCGCCAATAAGTATTGGCAACGTATTCAAATCCGTCGCCAATAAGTATTGGCGACGACTCGAATCCGTCGCCAATACTTATTGGTGACGGATCGAATTCGTCGCCAATGTGTATTGGCGACGGATCGAATCTGTCGCCAATAAGTATTGGCGACGAAACATTGGCGACGGATCACATCTGTCGCCAATACTTATTGGCGACAGATTCGATCCGTCGCCAATACTAATTGGCGACGAATTCGATCCGTCGCCAATAAGTATTGGCGACGGAACATTGGTGACGGATCAATTACGTCGTCAATACGTATTGGCGACGCATCATTTCCGTCGCCAATACTTATTGGCGACGGATAGAATCTGTCGCTAATAAGTATTAGCGACGGAACATTGGCGACGGATAGACTCCGTCACCAATACTTATTGGTGACGGATCGAATCCGTCGCGAATACTTATTGGCGACGGATTGGATCCGTCACCAATGTTTTCCCGTCGCCAAAGGTTATGGGCGACGGAAAACATTGGCGACAGATTGAAATCCGTCGCCAATACAAACATTGGCGACGGGAACAACCCCGTCGCCAATGTTCCGTCGCCAATGTTTGTATTGGCGACAGATTTAAAATCCATCGCCAATACCCCGTCGTCAATACTCAGTTTTCTACTAGTGTCTCCAATTGAGAGGTAAGTACACTAATTTATGCGATTTGTCAAAATACTCTCTAATTGAGAGGATTTGACAAATTCTAAAAATTGGACACTTTCCACACTTTTGGGATTTAATATTCTAAAAAATTTCTTAAAACAAACACCATATATGGAATCCCAAAATACAAAAAAAAAAAAACTCAGTTTTTGATCCTAAAACTTGTAATCCATACCAAATATCAAAAATTTTTGTAAAACGAACAGCACCTCCATCAACTAATCCTTCCAATTCAAAACTCCCTGCATGCTGTTGACGCCCTGATAAGGCCCACACTCCAAATGGATCTGCTTTTTGACACGACTTACTCGCTGGTAGGTTTTTCTTACGGGCTGATGGAAACACAATAATTATTAAATTTGAAGGGCACGATGTAAGTAAGAGTACGGTGCAATATGGAGGGAGACAAGGCAAGCTCGTGCTTGCTTGGTTTTCATAATTATTTTCTGACTTCGAATGCAGCGCAACAAGCAGTACATCTTTTTGTGGCATTATGCATGGCAGCCGCAGCGCAGTACTGTCCTTGGACTCCTTTAAAACCCATTCACTTTCTTTTGGCAATTTTACAGTTGTCGTCATGCAAAGCCATCCGCGTTGTGGCCAAAATGTTGCACTTTTGATACGGAAGGGAGGCGAAAAATTAATGCTGGTAAAATGCCAACTTATTGGATTAATTTGGTTAGCTAAACACAAGGATGAATTTGTTTGGATAGAGGAAAGAAAAAATTATTGCGGTCACAGCGTGCAGATCTACTACGTACGCACTAACAACAAGCTGATCACCTGCGGTTATGAACTGTCTAATATCCGTCTACGGATGGGTAAAAATCTCTTGAGAAGAAACAAACAAAATGTTTCAAGATTTTAGCATTTGAGAATCTCGTTATGATTTTAAATCAAGCCCCTAAAATTAATCTTGCTGCTCCACAATCTCTACTGTGATGGTCAATCTTTAACTTGGCCTTTTTCGGGCACCGAAGCTATTGGAATGTTAAGATTCTCTAATTATGAAGTTGTCGTTCCTACATCTATGGCTTTGTCGTCCTTCTTTTTATTTTGTTTTCATTTTTTATTCCTTGGGGTCAACGAAAATAAACTTTATTCACTAACCAAGTGAGCTTTTAAGTACATCAGATGTACTCAGATCAATGATAATCCGAGGAGCCAAACTTGTAACCTTATAAGCCTACATCAATAAACTCAAAAGAAAAAGAAAGAAAAATGCAATCACAGCTCACTCACTCTCTTTTTGTTATATTCCTCCTGTTGCGCGCAGCGGAAATTTCGGCAGCACTTCGGCAACACAACAAGAGAGTCATGTCGCAATAAGAATTCTTGTTTCTCAAAGGGAACAAGAATCTAAAGCCTAATATCTCATCAAAGTGAGATATTAGCTCTTCCTCTCGTCAGCTCTAGGACTGCGCGTCGAGGGAACCTAAAAGCTATTACACATCACACAAATAGCAGTACAACCAATTTTACGTGGTTCGGCAAATTGCCTACGTCCACGGGGCAAGGAGGGGGGAGATCCACTAATAGAGGGAGAGAATACAACTAGGGTTTACAATCACTCACAAACTAAACCCTCAAACAAACTCTCAAATCCCTCATAATAACTCTCTACAAAAGGATGCACAAACCCTAACAAAAGCTGCTGCTTTATCTTTTGCACCCGCCACAAATTCCCCCTTACAGCCGCCAAACGAATCCGCGCTATGCTGCAGCCGCAATAAAAAAAACAAAATCTCATGCACTTGCACAAACTGTAGCCGCACACCTCCTTCGCCTAAAAACCTAGGGAAATTAAAATTGGTTGTTATTTATACAAGTGAAGTCGGGTGGGCCTTGGCATTCTCACGCGGAATTGTTTCACGCGTAATCACGTGGGTGTTGGCCCCACAATCACAATTCTCCACATCGGTAAAGTTTTTCCCAAAACTGAGCCGACACCAAAGCAACCAAATGTCTCACTTGTTGTGTCCAGTACGAACTCAATCCACAACAAGTCGAGAACCTGAACGAGAGTCCAAACAATCTCACCCCCATCAACTAACACAAACCGGCTGCATCTGAAAGACTGCCTACGTATCCTCTTGCCCAAGGAATCAAGCCGAACGTAGTTCACCTAAATGGCCACCTTGTTGCTAGGAACCACCTTAGTGAGCATATCCGCCGGATTATCCTTCGTGTGGACTTTAACAATCTCCACATCGCCATCTTCAAGAACATCCCGAACGAAGTGATAACGAACGTCAATGTGCTTCGTTCTCGCATGAAAAACCTGATTCTTCGCCAAATAGATAGCACTCATGCTATCACAATGAATAGCGACGGACCTATGCGATATACCAAGTTCCTCCAAAAGTCATCGAAGCCAAATGGCCTCCTTCACAGCCTCCGTAACTGCCATATACTCTGCCTCTGTCGTAGACAAAGCCACCGTAGACTGTAAGGTGCATCTCCAACACACCGGCGCACGGGTCAAAGTGAACACATACCCCGTCGTAGACCGGCGTTTATCCAAATCCCCGGCATAATCCGAATCAACATAGCCAATGCATAGCTGCCCACCTGTAGTGTCCCGCTCATAAACCAAACCAACATTGAGCGTACCTCGAATGTACCTCAAAATCCATTTCACGGCGTCCCAATGACCCACTCCTGGATCATGCATGTATCTCGAAACCATGCTTACCGCCTGTGACAAATCCAGCCTCGTACATATCATCGCGTACATCAAGCTCCCAACCGCGCTCGCATATGGAGTCTTCGACATCAACTCACGATCTTCAACTGACTTCGGTGAAAGACCAGCTGAAAGCTTCAAATGGGCTCCCAATGGTACACTAACTGGCTTCGTATCCATGCTAACATGGAATCGCTGTAGAACCTTCTTCAAATAAGCCACCTGTGTCAAACAAATTCTGCCCTTCTTCTTGTCTCTGCCGATCTCCATCCCTAAAATGCGCTTCGCCTCGCCCAAGTCCTTCATCTCAAACTCATTCGAAAGCTGAACTTTCAACTCATCTATAGCTGACCTGGAACTAGAAGCAACCAACATGTCATCGACATAAAGCAACAAATAAATGTACGCACCTCCTCTCAAATTGTGAAAATACACGCAAGGATCAAACTGGCTCCGAGTGTACGAATGACCAAGCATAAAACCATCAAATCGCCTATACCACTGTCGAGGAGACTGCCTTCCGCCCCTTTGGAAGCTGAACAAGCTCCCATGTATCGTTCTTATGAAGAGATTCCATCTCCTCCTGCATAGCTACCTGCCACGAATCAGCCTCCGAACTCTGCTCGGTCTCTCTGAATGTAGTAGGTACTAACTCATCGATACTCTCCACCGGAAGTGTATACGCAACTGTGTCGGCATACCGTGCTGGCATCTGTATGTTTCTCCTCTGTCTCCGAACCACAATCGAATCCTGAACCTGATGACGTCCCTACTCAGAACAATCTTTTTATCAACTGGATCCCAAAGCTTGTATCCCTTGACACCACGCTTGAATCCTACAAATATGGCCTTCCTAGCTCGAGGTTCCAATTTATCAGTTCTAACATGATAATATGCAGGGCACCCGAATACCTTGAGCTGGTCATAGTCATGTGCTGGCTTTCCCGACCACATCTCCATAGGGGTTTTCCCCTCAATCGCAGATGAAGGCAGCCTATTAATGAGGTGGCTCGCATATGTTAGTGCCTCAGCCCAAAAGATCTTCTCCAAACCACTCTGTGACAATAAGCATCGGATCTTCTCCAGTAAAGACCGATTTAACCTCTCTGCCACCCAATTTTGCTGCGGTGTATGACTAACTGTGAAGTGTCTCTCTATGCCCTCGTCTCGACATAGCTGCTGAAAGGGGTCAGAAGTATACTCACCACCGTTGTCGGATCGCAACGTCTTGATTTTTCTCCCAGTCTGCAGTTCCAATCTTTTCTTCCACTCCACAAACAAATCTAGGACTTCACTCTTCTTCGTCATGGTGTACACCCAACAACGCCTAGAATAGTCATCTACAAAAGTGACGAACCAATGTCGACCACCAAGTGATGCAGTCTTGGTAGGACCCCAAACGTCTGTGTGCACGTAATCCAGGATGCCCCTCGTCTGATGAATGGCAGTCCCGAACTTCACCTTCGTCTTCTTGCCAAGAACACAGTGCTCACAGAACTCAATCTTCCCACTCTTGGCTCCCTTCAATAGCCCCTGCTTGCACAATGCCTGCAGTGACTTTTCACCTGTGTGCCCCAATCTATAGTGCCAAAGTCTGCTCATGTCCGCTTCTGAAATAGCCGAAGCAACCTGGCCAATCTCGGTGCTTCCCTTCAGATAATATAAATTCCGATTGCGGACTCCCCTCATCACCACCAATGATCCCTTAGTAACCTTCACTACAGCGTTTTCGAAAGTCACCTTGGATCCCTTCGCCTCCAAAGCTCCAACTGAGATAAGATTTTTCTTCAGTTGAGGAACAAATCTCACCTCCTTCAACTCACGGACTACTCCATCGTGCATCCTAATCCTAATCTGTACGGTACCTATCCCATAAACGCCACAGGATTGATCATTTCCCATGACAACAACGCCCCCGTCGACTTTCTCAAAAGATGCAAACCAGTCTCGCCTAGGGGTCACATGAAAGGTAGCGCCGGAATCAAGCATCCAATCTGATGCATCCACATGGTTCACCTCCGGAGTAATCAGTAGAGAAAAGCACGAATCATCGGAATCATCGCCTTTCGCAATGTTCACCTCATTGGCCTTCGGGCCCTTTTTCTTGCCATTCTCCTTCTCCTTGAGCTTCGGGCAGTCTCTCTTCCAATGTCCCTGCTCCTTGCAGAATGCACATTGGTTCTTTGTTAATTGGTGGCGGCCTCTAGACTTTGACCTCCCTCTGTTACCACCTTTCGGATATGGGCTTCTACCTCTTGTCGACAAGGCCTCTCCTGAAGTACTAGCGCGGGAAGTCTCCTTATCCTTCCTCCTCAAATCGTAGTTCGTCAAAGCGTTAGTCACTTCACTATAGCTGATAGAAATCTCCCGTTCAACAAAGTGAGCACGAAGGTATCATACTCCTCATCCGGTAATGAGCCCAATAAAATAATCGCCTTGTACTCATCCGATATCTTCTCATCAACATTCGCCAAGTCCGACAACAACTTAGTGTAGTTGTTCACATGAGCCACTAGCGAGGTGCCTCTGGACATCTGAAATCTGAAGAGTCTTCGCAGCAAGTGCAACCTGTTCTCAACACTCTTTGTGAGATACTTGTTGTTGAGAATTTCCCACATCTTCATTGCAGACGTTACCCCAATCACATCATATTTCAGCTCATGTTCCAAACAGGACCTGATCACCCTACAAGCGTTCCTATTCATTTTCTCCCATATCGCCTCATCATATTTAGGTGGCCTCTCATGGACCATGATGGTCTCTTCCAAATTCTGAGCATTGAGCGCATCCTATACGTCGCTCATCCACAAACCAAAGTTGATTTTGCCGTCGTACTTCACTACACTAATCTTAGTGTTCTGAAAACCTACTTGTATTGTACTCGCCATTGACTTGCTACTTTCACATTCTTCTCCCATTGCAAACTAACTCTAAATTGTAGAGAAAGAATAAATTTGATAGAATTAGGAACCACCCAACTGAACCCTAAATCGGATTCCAAATAGATCTCCTATCCACACGAGGAAAGCGAAATCTCCAACAGCAACTCCTAATGCTATCTCCACCGAAGCCTAGAACTCCAAGAACCAAGCTTCTAACTGAATCTTCCTCCACCAAAACACCCTAGATCTGAAATCTGGGATCTGATACCACTTGTTGCGCGCAGCGGAAATTTCGGCAGCGCTTCGGCAACACAACAAGAGAGTCAGGTCGCAATAAGAATTCTTGTTTCTCAAAGGGAACAAGAATCTGAAGCCTAATATCTCATCAAAGTGAGATATTAGCTCTTCCTCTCGTCAGCTCTAGGACTGCGCGTCGAGGGAACCTAAAAGCTATTACAAATCACACAAATAGCAATACAACCAATTTTACGTGGTTCGGCAAATTGCCTATGTCCACGGGGCAAGGAGGGGGGGGGGAGATCCACTAATAGAGGGAGAGAATACAACTAGGGTTTACAATCACTCACAAACTAAACTCTCAAACAAACTCTCAAATCCCTCATAATAACTCTCTACAAAAGGATGCACAAACCCTAACAAAAGCTGCTGCTTTATCTTTTGCACCCGCCACAAATTCCCCCTTACAGCAGCCAAACGAATCCGCGCTCTGCTGCAGCCGCAATAAAAAAAACAAAATCTCCTGCACTTGCACAAACTGTAGCCGCACACCTCCTTCGCCTAAAAACCTAGGGAAAATAAAATTGGTTGTTATTTATACAAGTGAAGTCGGGTGGGCCTTGGCATTCTCACGCGGAATTGTTTCACGCGTAATCACGTGGGTGTTGGCCCCACAATCACACCTCCTCCCATTGAGTACAACAGTATATATGGAGGTCTTGATAACATGAACTAACACCTCCTTAGCTCTAGCTTTTTGCTAGAAAATTCGATGGTTTCTCTCCTACAAAATCATGTATACAACAGCAGAAAGAACAAGTCGCTCGAACTTTTGATCTAGATGTCCTACTTAAGATGAATCAGCCATAGCAATTTTAAAGCAGCGACCTAATTCCAATTTTTTGCAGAAAAAATACCAAGCCCCCATGTTGAGTGTCAATATAGATTTTGTTTCTTGCAACTAAGGGAGTCTTAGCAGCTTTAGCAGTTCTTACTTCTTCCCCTAAAGAAAAGCTCTACACAGCTCATCTATTTTCTCCAATACTCTTTCTTGGGTAGTATATTATTGTTGGCCAAGAAAATTTGAATTTCAAATATCACTGATTTGATTAATTCCAATCTACCAGCATAGGATCGACAAGTTTTTCCTTTTGATCCATGTTTGAAATCGACCAAATATCCTGTTAAAATGTTGTGCTATTAAATATATTAAAACTTTAAATATTATATATACCGCTCGAATCCCACTAGAGACACACCATGAACCACACTCTCAACCACACCCCTACACTCTCAGATCTATAGTGCTAGTGGGCCATGCATGATATTTTTTAAAAAATATCGTGCATGGCCCACTAGCACTATAGAGAGTGTAGGGGTGTGGTTGAGAGTGTGGTTCATGGTGTGCCTCTAGCATTATTTATACCGCTCTAATGCCCGTGTCTACACCAGTGGGTCTGACTTCTTTGGCTGAGTTTCTTTTTTGATTATAGCCCTGCTTCTAAAACTTTACTTGTATTGGGGAAAAAAATTGATTGCTAAACCTTTTTCAGGAGTAGATTTCCTTATAAAGAAAGACAAAATAAGGGTATGGGTGATTTTTATTTTAGAATTTGAATTCAAATTAGATGGCTTAATCACCAATCCCTCCTTATAATATCCATATTTATTGTAATATTATAAAATTGAAAAAGAAAAAAAATCAACCATATTAAAATACTATAGATAATTTCTGTCAACCCCAATAAATCTTAATTTCTGTCACTTAATGGTAGAAAACCACCAATAGTATTTGTTTATAATTTTTAAATTCTTTTAGAGGATTGCTGGTAATTTTTTGATTTTTTAAGACCTTGTTTGTACTTTATGGATTTTAAAGGTATTTGTCTGTATTTTTTTACATTTTTTGTGTAGTTGTTTGTAATTGTTAAATTTCTCTAGGTCATTTTTTCATAATTGTTTGAAGGTTTTTTTTATAATTTCCTATTAAATTGCCTATTTTTTAAAAATTTTATAGGGAGTTGTTTGTAGTTTTAGATTTTTTTAGGGTGCCACTAGTTATTTTTTAATTTTATGGGTTTTTTTATAATTTTCATATTTCTCATGTCTTTGTTTAAATTTTTTTAGTTAAAATGGTTGTTTTTATTTTTCAGGTTTTAAGGGAGTTATTTGTATTTTTTTAATTTTTCAAGGGGTGTTTGTAATTTATGAATTTTTAGGGGGTCGTTCATAATTTTAGAATTTTTTTTCATAATTTTTAGATTTTTCAGTGTAATTTTTAATTTCAAGTTTTTTAGGAGGCTATACGTAACCTTTATTTTGCAAGCGTTTGTCTATAGTATTCTAATTTGTGAAGGGCTTTTTATAATTTTTAGAAATTTGAAGGTATTTTTTTGAAACTTTTGAATTTTTCTGCAAGTGATTTGTAGTTTTTGAATCTTAGGAAGCTATATATAATTTTCATTTTTTTAAGAAATGATTTTGAGCGATACATAATAGCATTGAGGGTTAATTTCCATCAATATAAAATTATGGGATAACACTATTATAAATGTTTAGTGCAAAAATTAAATATGTTTTGTGGGTTTTTTCTTAAACTTATTGGGATTTAGTGAGAATTGCAAACATTTTGGGGGTTTAGTACTAAATGCCCAAAGTTATGGATTTATTGAAAGTTTCCTTTAAAAAATTAAAGACGGATAAATGACAATTCTTTGTAGATTTTTTTAATTATGGATACTTTATAATTTAATTAGAATAAATGTTTAATTATTAAAAGTTTCTATTTTAATAGATATGATTTTTAATTATGGATACGAATAGTTTTAACTTGATGAAGATTCTTAGAAAAATAGAATTAATTGTACAAATGTCATATTCTAATAGGATAGAGGGACAAGTGACATTTTTCTATTGGGGGATTGACTCGTGACACTTTTAGTACACATATCACTTTTTGGTGCCTTTATGTATAGTTCTCCGATTTCTCTTTATTACATATAAGTATTTTAGTTGTGCTTGCACGGGTTAGTCTGAAGAAATTACAGAAACTCAGAAGAATCAGGCAAACCAGGTGGCGGTCGACCGGTCCGGTCGACCGCATTCGTGCACAAAGCTTACTGTGCGACAGAAAGGAGGTCGGTCGACCGGGCCAGTCGACCGCAGGTGTTTCGGTCGACCGGTGCGGTCGACCGAGGAGCTCTCTGGATTTTTAGGTTTCTGCTGGAAGGTGGTCGGTCGACCAGGCCGGTCGACCGGAATTGATCGCGGTCGACCGTGCCGGTCGACCGACGTCGTTTTGGGCTGGGCTTTCAGGTTTTTGACCCGTTTCGGTTTGAAATCTATATATACCCTAAACCTGATTTGTTAGGGAATCTGAAGGATGATTTTGAGCAGCCTCTAAGAGAGATTTGTTGCATCCAATTGTGAGAGAGCTTTGAGAGATCTAGAGCTTTGTTTTAGGGTTTGGTCTGAGAGATTTGTAACCCTATTTGTATTCTCTTGATTTCTAGTAGAAAGAACTCCCCCCCTCCTTGCCCCGTGGACGTAGGCAACTTGCCGAACCACGTAAATTGTGTGTTCTTGCTGTGATTGTGGTTTGCATATTGTTTGTGGTTTAGTTCGAGTTATTGTTCGTGTTGCCCTAGAAAGCTTCCGCCGCGCACAACAATTGGTATCAGAGCTAGATCGACAACATGGGAGATGCAAGCACGTCAGGTTCGTCTCTAACAAAGGCGATACAGAGTCTGAGCATCAATAACACGAAGATTGATGTTCCGAAGTTCGATGGCAAGATCAATTTTGGATTTTAATTTTCTTTGTAAGTCAACATCTTTACAAAATTTGTTAAATTCTCTAGATTTTTATTCACTTTCTCGACCACTTCTTAGCACTATGACGTAATATCTACTTTGCCTCTTAACAAGGCTCTTGAAGTTCTTGAAAATGGAGAAAGCTCCGGATTGGTGATTTATAAAGTAAACCCAAGTCATTTTTGAAAAATCATCAATAAAAGTTAGAAAGTAGAGGTTACTAGCATGTGAGGGAGTTTTCATATATAGGGCCCCATACATCGGTATCAAGCAGCTCCAATAGTTCTTTGTCTCTCCATGCTTTCTCTTTTGGAAAATCTTCTCAATGTTGTTTCCCAAGTGCACAACCTTTGCAAACTTCATTCTTTTTTTGTATTGCCAGTAAACCATACACTATTCTCTTTTAATGTAGGGAGGTGACCTCAGCTTTGGTGAACTATGAGTTGAGGAAGAGTGATGGTGAACCCTCCGAGAAGGCATCGGGAGATGCGTTAGCAGTTCGAGGCCGAGATCCAAACCGTCGTCAGTTTAACCGCTCAAAGTCAAAGAATAGGAGTGCCTATAAGAGTGTTGGTAGAAATCAATGTCGGTATTGTAAAGAAGAAGGACATTGGAAGATTGACTGCCCAAAGTGGAAAGAAAAAGCCGGAAAGAATAAGGGGAAAGCTGCACAAGCTTCAGAAGTGAATGTTGCAAAAGCTATTGGTGAGCATTCAGATTCAGATTCTTCAGGCTATTCATGCCCTGCTTTACCGTCGGTTTGCTATGCGGATTCCACGGAGTGGATGATGGATTCGGGAGCTACATATCACATCTGCCCTAAGAGGGAGTGGTTTTCTAGATTTGAGGAGCTGGAAAGAGGGGATGTCGTGCTTATGGGTAATGATCATGTATGCCCTATTGGTGGTATTGGTTCAGTCCGGATCAGGATGCATGATGGTGTAGTGAGGGAATTGAAGGAAGTGAGGTTCGTGCCGCAGTTGACGAAGAACATCATTTCTCTTGGGACTTTGGAGGCAACAGGATATCGAGTGATCTTAGAGGATGTTACAGTGAAGGTCACGAAGGGTTCTATGGTGGTGATGCGAGGTGTCAGGGAAAACAACCTATACTACTTGAAGGGCAAGACAGTTACAGGGGGTCTGGCAGCTTCTATCACTGCAGAGGATGACACTACCACCTTATGGCACATGAGACTTGAACACACAGGAGATAAGTCCCTACAGTCATTGGCTAAATAGGGGCTATTGAAAGGTGCTAAGACCTGCAAGATGGAATTGTGTGAGCATTGTGTACTTGGGAAGAAGACTGGAGTGAAGTTTGGCACCGCTGTTCATAACACCCTAGGTACATTAGATTATATTCACACAGACGTTTGGGGTCCTTCCAAGAACACATCTCTTAGTGGGGCCAACTATTTTGTCACTTTCATTGATGATTATTCCAGGAGGAATTGGGTATACCCGATGAAGCATAAACATCAGGTCCTGGATATTTTTGTGGAGTGGAAAAAGAAAGTGGAGCTGCAGACAGGTAGAAAGGTGAAGACTCTACGTTCAGATAACGGTGGAGAGTACAAGAGTGATCCGTTTCTGCAGTTTTGCCGGGATCACGGCATTAAAAGACACTTCACAGTTCGAGAGACACCGCAACAGAACGGGGTGGCTGAGAGATTGAACCGTACCTTGCTGGAGAAGGTGCGGTGTATGATGACGCAGAGTGGATTGCCTAGATCTTTTTGGGCCGAGGCGTTGGTTTATGCGAGCCATCTTGTGAACAGGTTGCCGTGCACTGCGATAGACGGGAAGACTCCTTTGGAGCGTTGGTTTGGTTCGGTGGCTAGTGACTATGAGTCGCTTCGGATATTCGGGTGTCCAGCTTATTATCATGTCAGTGATGGCAAATTAAATCCGAGAGCGAGGAAAGCAGTCTTTGTGGGATTTAGGGATGGAGTCAAAGGCTTCAAGTTATGGGATCCACAGGACAAGAAGATAGTTATTAGCAGAGATGTCACATTTGACGAGGCGTACATGATGAGGCCTCGAACCCCTCAGCAGGTGGAGGGAGACCAGACAGGAGAGATATCGCAGCAGGTGGACTGATATTACTCCACCCACTCCAGAGAACACTGTATCCATTGAGGCTCCTACAGAGGTGACACTGGGAGGAGATGAGATGACAGATGGGCAGATACAGGATACAGTAGATCATGGGACTCAGGAACAGGGTCGAGGTTGATGTGACTCCACCCACTCCAGAGAACACTGTATCCATTGAGGCTCCTACAGATGTGACACTGGGAGGAGATGAGGTGATAGTTGGGCAGATAGAAGATACAGTGGATCATGGGACTCAGGAACAGTGTCATGTTCAGAGGACCATTATAGCAGATAGACCGAGGAGAGAGATTCGCCGGCCAGCTAGGTATAATGTGTAAGGACTGTGAATTTTGATACTAGTTAAAATAATTTTTCTGGTATTTTAAAATATTTAATTATTATTTTAAAAGAGTATTTGTATTTTTCCGGCCTTCTAGAATTTTCTATGATTTAAAAATCTGATTTTTATATTTATTAATGATTTTGAAAATTTTAAATTAAATAGTTAGGTGAAAACTTTCAAATAAATAATTGTTTTATTTATTATTAGTGTTATATTATCATTGTTAATTTTTACAAGAAAATTTTTTCTACTTATTTCTATTTTCCCCCTATTATTTTATTAACAAATCCTTAAGTATTTCTTTAAACCCTAACCTTAACCCTAAGTATATAAATAAAACCCTCTTCCTCTCTCTTTTTCATGTTACCCAGCCGCCAGAGAACCCACTCCCCAACATCATCTCCTTCCTTCTCTTTCCCCGCTCGACCACGTGCACCACCTCCGTCCAACCTCCCTCGAGCCCAGACCCGACTTCGCCGACCACCTCTCTCCCTACCCTCAACTCCATCTCCTCGCCGTCAGTCCCAACTTCGCCGTCGCTCAGATCCACCAGAGCCTCCACCTTAGTTCCGTCCTCCTCCTCTGCAGTTCGTCGGCGCTCCTCCAACCGTGCGAGCCTTCCATTGCAGCAGCGACGCCGATCCCTGCTCGCTGTCCAGACCCGTTGCCCTCCGACGACCAGCGCCTCCATCGCATGCCATATGTTCGACGGTATGCCAACAGCCCCCGTTGAGCCCCTCAGTGATGACAACCACCATCGTCATCGCCGTCCCTAAACATCGCCATCACCCCCTCGACGGCAAGCATTCTTTTCCTCAATTATTAACATATTTTATCTTATTCATTCTTATTACGCAAACATTTCTTATCCTTAAACTCTTTTATTGACCACCATATTTTTTTCATAATCAGCAAGCATTTTTTCTTAATTATCTCCATATTCAATTTCAATGATTGATTATTCTATGCACAGTTGGATTCTTGTATATTTTGCACATACAGGCACTTATGCATAACGATCATTTATATATGAGTAGTTGTATGGACAGATTTATCAGGTTGGACCTGGCTACTAAAATATCTTTTGGAAAATCCTATGGGATGGAGCCAGAAAGGTTAAATATTATGACATTTGTGAAGAGAGATGAAGGGAGAGAGGGACTGAGTATGCGAGGCGACATGGAGGGGACCCTAGTGAGCCTTGCAAGGTTAATTGTTATTTAAGAGAGGAATAGCTTCAGCTTAAAAACATGTGAACGTGCTGGTGATGAAGGATTCTGAATGGAGTAATTAAAAGAGAATGACTTTAATTGGAAAGCATTTAATTAGATTGTGATAGTGGATTAAGCACGTGGCTTTGAATTTGGGTCATTAATAGAGGGAAATCAATCAAACCAGTAAAAGCTTTTGTGGGAAATTATTGAGGTGTGAGGGTGATGACGTTTCAAGGCTTTAAAATCAATACATAGATACATTTAGGGAAGTTTAACGGTGTTCTCTAGAATGATGCATCTATTTTTTTAAAGTAAACTGGGTTATGCATGCAGAATATCGAGGATTTAATTTGATGCTTACAAAAAAAAAGTAATTTTGAGTCAATATTAATTCTCCCTCTTTAGATCTAGTTCCTTGTTAAATTTGACGTGCACTTTCTACAACTTGTACTCTATTATGGCCACTAGATTAGTTCATTAACCAGGATTAGTATTATTTGGAAAGAGGGGATGTCGTGCTTATGGGTAATGATCACGTATGCCCTATTGGTGGTATTGGTTCAGTCCGGATCAGGATGCATGATGGTGTAGTGAGGGAATTGAAGGAAGTGAGGTTCGTGCCGCAGTTGACGAAGAACATCATTTCTCTTGGGACTTTGGAGGCAGCAGGATATCGAGTGATCTTAGAGGATGCTACAGTGAAGGTCACGAAGGGTTCTATGGTGGTGATGCGAGGTGTCAGGGAAAACTACCTATACTACTTGAAGGGCAAGACAGTTACAGGGGGTCTGGCAGCTTCTATCACTACAGAGGAGGACACTACCACCTTATGGCACATGAGACTTGGACACACAGGAGATAAGTCCCTACAGTCATTGGCTAAACAGGGGCTATTGAAAGGTGCTAAGACCTGCAAGATGGAATTGTGTGAGCATTGTGTACTTGGGAAGAAGACTAGAGTGAAGTTCGGCACCGCTGTTCATAACACCCAAGGTACATTGGATTATATTCACACGGATGTTTGGGGTCCTTCCAAGAACACATCTCTTGGTGGGGCCAACTATTTTGTCACTTTCATTGATGATTATTCCAGGAGGAATTGGGTATACCCGATGAAGCATAAACATCAGGTCCTGGATATTTTTGTGGAGTGGAAAAAGAAAGTGGAGCTGCAGACAGGTAGAAAGGTGAAGACTCTACGTTCAGATAACGGTGGAGAGTACAAGAGTGATCCGTTTCTGCAGTTTTGCCGGGATCACGGCATTAGAAGACACTTCACAGTTCGAGAGACACCGCAACAGAACGGGGTGGCTGAGAGATTGAACCGTACCTTGCTGGAGAAGGTGCGGTGTATGATGACGCAGAGTGGATTGCCTAGATCTTTTTGGGCCGAGGCGTTGGTTTATGCGAGCCATCTTGTGAACAGGTTGCCGTGCACTGCGATAGACGGGAAGACTCCTTTGGAGCGTTGGTTTGGTTCGGAGGCTATTGACTATGAGTCGCTTCGGATATTCGGGTGTCCAGCTTATTATCATGTCAGTGATGGCAAATTAAATCCGAGAGCGAGGAAAGCAGTCTTTGTGGGATTTAGGGATGGAGTCAAAGGCTTCAAGTTATGGGATCCACAGGACAAGAAGATAGTTATTAGCAGAGATGTCACATTTGACGAGGCGTACATGATGAGGCCTCGAGCCCCTCAGCAGGTGGAGGGAGACCAGACAGGAGAGATATCGCAGCAGGTGGAGGATGATGTGACTCCACCCACTCCAGAGAACACTGTATCCATTGAGGCTCCTACAGAGGTGACACTGGGAGGAGATGAGATGACAGATGGGCAGATACAGGATACAGTAGATCATGGGACTCAGGAACAGGGTCATGTTCAGAGGACCATTGCAGCAGATAGACCGAGGAGAGAGATTCGTCGGCCAGCTAGGTATAATGATGTCATGGTCGCATATGCATTATCAGTGGAGGTCGTTGATGATATGGTCCCAGCCACATTCAAGGAGGCAGAGTCTAGCCCCGATTCGATCAGGTGGAGGGAAGCTATGGAGGAGGAGATGTGATCACTTCAGAAGAACGACACTTGGACACTTGCACATCTACCTAAGGGTAAGAAAGCTATTGGTTGCAAGTGGGTATATGCGAAGAAGGAGGGATCTTCTATTGGGGACATAAGATTCAAAGCCAGGTTGGTTGCCAAGGGATATGCACAGCTTGAGGGCATTGATTACAACGAGGTATTTTCACCCGTTGTGAAGCATTCGTCGATTCGGATTTTATTGGCGTTGGTGGCACAGTTGGATTTGGATTTGGTCCAGATGGATGTGAAGACAGCCTTTCTACACGGTGATTTAGATGAGGAGATCTACATGACACAACCACAGGGTTTCAAAGCTGCAGGAAAGGAAAATTTGGTTTGTAAGCTGAAGAAGTCTCTTTATGGTTTGAAGCAGTCACCAAGACAGTGGTATAAGAGATTCGACGGCTTTATGATTGGCCGAGGGTACACGAGGAGCCCATATGACCCATGTGTTTATATGCACAAGCTACAGGATGGTGAGCTCATATATTTGCTTTTATATGTTGATGATATGCTTATTGCTTCCAGGAATTCTTCGGCTATTCGAAAGCTGAAAGAGGAGTTATCATCCGAGTTTGAGATGAAGGATCTTGGAGAGGCAAAGAAGATATTGGGTATGGAGATCGAGCAAGACAGGGTGAAGGGGAAATTGAAGCTTACACAGAGGAGTTACTTACAGAAGATGTTGAAGAAATTCAGCTTTGATGGCAATGCAAAAGCAGTTAGCACACCATTGGCTCCCCACTTCAAGCTTTCATCGTTGATGTCACCTGTTTCAGTTGAGGACAGAGATTATATGTCGAAGGTCCCATATGCTAGTGCAGTAGGTAGCTTGATGTATGCGATGGTGTGTACGAGGCCAGATTTGTCACAGGCCGTGAGCATGGTATCGAGATACATGCATGACCCCGGGAAGGGTCACTGGGAGGCCGTGAAGTGGATTCTACGGTATGTTCGAGGCACCGTGGATGTTGGTTTAGTATTTCAGAAGGATGAGAAGGATGGGCAGGCTTGTATTGGATATGTGGATTCAGACTATGCTGGAGATCTTGACAAACGCCGGTCTACGTCAGGTTATGCTTTTACATTGGCAGGTGCACCTGTATGTTGGCGTTGCACGCTTCAGTCCACAGTGGCTCTCTCTACTACAGAGGCAGAGTATATGGCAGTTACTGAAGCTATTAAGGAGGCTTTATGGTTGCGTGGATTATTGGAGGACTTGGGGATTGCTCAGGAGACTATTCGGATATATTGTGATAGTATGTCGGCTATCTATTTGGCGAAGAACCAGGTTTATCATGCGCGCACGAAGCACATCGACGTCAGATTCCACTTTGTACGGGACGTCTTGGATGATGGAGATGTCATATTGGAGAAGGTCCACACAAATGACAACTCTGCAGATATGTTGACCAAAGTTGTTTCAGGAGTGAAATTTGGTCATTGTTTGAAGCTTTTGAACATCCTTCAGTGCTGAGGCCTTTGGAGGCCATTAGTATGAACTACGTTCGGCTTGATTCCTTGGGCAAGAGAATACGTAGGCAGTCTTTCAGATGCAACCGGTTTGATCAGTTGATTCAGATGGGGGGGGAGATCGCGTTTCAGCTCGAGTATTGTTCCTGGACTTGTTAAGGAACTATTGGATGATTTGGTGTCGGCTCAGTTTTTTGGTGGAAACATTCGCCGAGGAGGAGAATTGAAGAAATTACAGAAACTCAGAAGAATCAGACAAACCAGGCGGCGGTCGACCGGTCCGGTCGACCGCATTCGTGTACAAAGCTTACTGTGCGACAGAAAGGAGGTCGGTCGACCGGGCCAGTCGACCGCAGGTGTTTCGGTCGACCGGTGCGGTCGACCGAGGGGTTCTCTGGATTTTTGGGTTTTCGACTGGCGGGCCGGTCGACCGGAATTGATCGCGGTCGACCGTGCTGGTCGACCGACGTCGTTTTGGGCTGGGCTTTCAGGTTTTTGACCCGTTTCGGTTTGAAATCTATATATACCCTAAACCTGATTTGTTAGGGAATCTGAAGGACGATTTTGAGCAGCCTCTAAGAGAGATTTGTTGCATCCAATTGTGAGAGAGCTTGGAGAGATCTAGAGCTTTGTTTTAGGGTTTGGTCTGAGAGATTTGTAACCCTATTTGTATTCTCTTGATTTCTAGTAGAAAGAACTCCCCCCCTCCTTGCCCCGTGGACGTAGGCAACTTACCGAACCACGTAAATTCTTGTTCTTGCTTTGATTGTGGTTTGCATATTATTTGTGGTTTAGTTCGAGTTATTGTTCGTGTTGCCCTAGAAAGCTTCCGCCGCGCACAACATAGTCTTACATGTAATAAGTACTATGAAGCGGATAGCATGAATTGAAACCACAATACTATCTAGGGAGGTAGGGTCCTAAGTTTTTTATATCTAATTTGTTTGGTCTCTATAGATTTCTTCTTTGGTCGTATGTGTGTGTTTCTAAATTGAATTGAACATATTCTTTTTAAACTATTGCTTCTTCTTTTCTATTTTTATATAAACTATTTTTATAGATATGATTATACTAATGGATTATACCAATGATTTATAGCATATAGATTATTAAAATTACATAATCTGAGCTGGATATTTTTCTTCAAATAATTTGAAACTTAAAATAAATTCAAAGTAGGAGTGTGGTTGACTTTTATTTAAAACTTTAAGATTCAGAATTAGATAGTTTAATCACCAACCTCTTCTTTACAATATTTTTCTTTATTTATCATATTTTAAGATAAAAAGAGGAAAAGAAAACGTCAGCTTGTAGAATGAGTGTGCGGATACTTTTTATTTTAAAATTTCAAATTCAAAATTACATAGTTTAATCTCAAAATCTCTTTGGTAATATTCATCCCTTTTTATAATATTTAAAAATTAAAAATGATATAAAAAATCAGCGGTCCTTGTATGATCACAACACTAGAAAAATATCTCGTTGACAATTTATTGTGATTTGTTTTTAGATTTGGTATGAAATAAAGAGTACATTAATTGAGTTAAATCCTACAACATGAATCAATCAAATAAAAACACAGTTAGATGAGAATAAGGTGTTCACATGTTGACTTAATCTAAAACAACCTCAAAATCCAATCTCATCTTGTGATGTTTGCTTTAGAATTTTAACTTAATTGGAAAAATATATGTGATTTTAAAATATCATAGCATACCTTTAGAATCCAAATATTTATCAGAAGAATAATCTTAAGAACCATTAGAACTTCAATCTAATTATTTGGAAAAGTTGATGAAGCTGGGAGACTTTGAGTTAATATTTTAGGCTAAATACCCATATTGGTATTTTAATTCCACCCTATTTACTAAGAAGATATTTTAATTAGGCAAACCTATTTTAAGGCATTTTAATTGATTCAACTTACCAACAAGGACATTTTTCTCGTCGGCAACCAGATTTCCGGTGAGAGCTTGTCACATGTGTGCCACGTGATACATGTTAGAAAATTCATGCCATATCAGCAGCTAAAAAATAGTTTAAGTCATCACGTGCCACGCACGTGACGAGCTCTCACCGAAAAACTGGTCGCCGACGAGAAAAAGGGCTTTGTTGGTGAGTTGAATCAATTAAAATGACTTAAAGCATGTTTGCCTAATTAAAATACCTTCTTGGTAAATGGGGTGGAATTAAAATACCAATATGGATATTTAGCCTAATATTTTAAGTAATTTGTGTAAATAATTTCTTTATATTTTGAATTGTACTTTTTTTATCATACGAAAGTTTTTAAATTTTATACATATTTATTTATTTTTTATGATGTCTTTGTTCCATTAATGTTTTAAAGAGAGGCACGGTAAAACAATAATCTCTCTTTATAAAATCAGTAAGGACATGATATCAAATCAAAAAATAATAAAAAATTGAAAAACTCATTAATAATATTTTAAGAGGAAGACTAATTCATCAACTATAAATATAATGTGGCACATGTATAATTTTAAATACATGATTTAAGAGTTAAAAACTTCTCTCAACTATTTTAATTTGAGAAAAATCCCCTAAAATTTAAACATATTGTATATAACACTACTCAAGTTTGAAAATTAGAAAAAAAGCCAACCCAACTATGGGTGTCATACCCTGAGTCGACAAGCATGTGACTAGGCTATGCAATATATACAATCGGGCCAAACACCATCTGAAAGCATATGCTTGAGCATGTCAGAAACATTGGTACATATATCTCATCAACTATATCTAGAATAGATGGAATCATATATAATCAAAATATAAAGAAGCTATTATATTGTATAAAGCAAGTGTATAGTACAAATACTCAATGAGAGTGAAAAATACTCACCAAAATTAAATAGCAAGTTCGACAAATACCGAATAACATAAAAGATATCACGAGTTTGATATCAATGTCATCCTCATAGAAAACATAATAAAAGGTCGTACGACCATATAAGTTTGGAATAGCAACTAAAATAACTATGTACATCAGAGTCATTATAAAGCAGCGAAAAAGTAAACATAGATAACAAAGTCCGATAATTAGCAAAATAGAATAAAAACTGGATAAATAGGCAGGTAAACTGGTTTGTGGAAACTCCATCTACAGAATATTACTAGATTTTGTTGTGCCTAAAAGCCATTGTACAATGTCTAGATTCACAACAGGTGTGCAAACCAGGATGGTAAGAAATCCGTCTAGCAAGTGGTAAAATAAGGAAGTGGTTTTTGCACATGTAATATGTATCATGAATATATAACTGGTATATACATAAGAAAGACTATATAATTGTATGTACATGAACAAGAACTATGATCTCAAAATTCTGCTCATAAAATAGAGCTATCAGAGTGGCAGATCATTAGATATATGGCAATACAGAGATCACAAAGGAGAGTGCGTCTATATCCTTAAGTGTGATGCAAGACTAGTGTGCGTATCTAACTATTCTCAGATTTTACTTAATATTGTTTATGAAAAGATCTCACGAGATAACATGTGTTTGGTGTACCCTTTAGGAACATTATTTAAATTCTTACTTTACTTGGTTTATGTGTACAGACATATTTAGCACTAGCACTCAAACACAACCCTGGGCTACACAATATCTTTAAGATGTAAATTCCCTCCCATAACTAATTTTAACATTTTTATTACTTAGTTATACATAATATATTATGCACTAGGTCTGAACAACTCAATCTGTAGAGAACTACATCATGTGGGTGCCCCCTTAGACTGGGTTTCCATTCAAATGAAACATATTTGTCAAATATTAAAGGAAGTCAATCATGATTGGGAACTTGACATATTCTCGATTTTTCTCTTTTAGTTTATCATGTTTTATACTTGATCAAGTTTCTAGTAGTGAAGAATCACGATCCTCTACTCATAATTGCAATGTATCCCAAATCTTCTTAATTCAATTTGAAAATATTCTTGATTTAGTGTTATGAGCGACATGGTCAATATCCAAACACAACTAATCATCATCATTATGTATATACCACATGATGGTGCTCATGCATAACCCTAAGGCCAAGTCTCATGATAACGAACCAAGCAAACAAAACTTCATGGTCTCACCCAGGCCGACATGCATAATATTCCTGGATTCTAGGCCATGACATAACAAAGCATAGTATGATAGAAACATATGATAAAACACTATGGGATAACATAGCACCACAAGCGTTACTTGTATGTAAACATGGATATATCATGATTTCGATGAAACAAATAAAGATGAAGAATTTTAACCAAGCAACTACTTTGTCATCTACTTTATCTCAAAATGGAAAGAACAAGCAATGCCACATAACTGATATAATAATCCATGAATTGAAACCAAAAAATCATGAAAAACAAGCTTGAATGGATCAAATTTCCAAAACTAAAAGAATTAATTTTTTAACTAAGCATGTGTGCTAAGAGGTTGTGCGTGTATGCTCCCCCCAATGCCACTTAACCAAGTTCTAATAGTTGACTAAGAAGTTAAAATAGAAAATCCTCTTTAAAAATCCGCTTGAGTGTGTGAACTCATTGTTTGGATGTGTGTGCAATACAGTAAACCAAACTGCTCTCGGGCATTTCACCAAGCGCCTAAGCTGGATAGATTGACCACATGCGCTTATACTAGAGTTTTAAAATATTTTTGATCAAAATCTTCCTTAATTCAAAAGCAAATAAATAAACCAATTTCAACTGAGGATTTCTACTTCCAAGAGGGATCTATTCTATTAAGTTTGACATCAAATAGTCAAGTATTTCCAAATTTACCATTAGTGCCTTCGAGCTAGCAATGCAAGAAAAAAGGGGGATAGCCCCTTATCCAATCTACCTGATACTATCTAAACAATATAATAAAATTACATACATCACAAAATACTAAAAATCCATGAAAAGCCTCATCAAAATTTGGATCGAATACTCTATCTTGAAAAGTTAATATTGACCTACAACAAGGGGACCTTCCCCTTGAAAGAGATTGTGGATTGAAATCCACCTATTGAGAGATCCTCCCTTTGGTCAAACCTCATAAAAATACAAAGGTATTTTTTTTCAAAATTTTCTTTTATATCAAAAGGAAGGGAAGAATGAGATCTTCAAAACTGATAAGTTTGCATTTTCAAAGGAAAATTATTGAGCAAGAAAATGTCTATCTTACGTGTGGAAGCAATCCTATCTTTGACCTCCAAGCTCTCCAATCTTAGCTCTAATCTCATGAGGGGAAGGATTTGGGGCTTTTATGGGGGATTAAGAAGAGGTTTTAGGTGAAATGGATATACATTCTGTTAGATCCAACCTAATAAACCAACTTATCATAATAACACATTTATCTCTCTCTTAAGGCCCAAACTATTGTGAAAACACAATAATTCAAATTGAAACCCAAAACTTAATATAATAAACAAAAAAGTAACATTCATGATTTTTCACTTGAATAAAAGCATGTGATACATGTCAAAAATCAAGAATTCGATGAGAATTGGATATTTAAATTTATTTGAACAAAATCTACAGTTAAAAAAAATTAGAGTAGGGTAGGGTCCTTACACCATATCTCTTAAAAAGAAAATTTCATCCTCAAAATTTATAGAATAAGATGGGGAAAGCACGGAAAAATAAAAGATACTTCCTAAGAAAAAAGATGTTGATATCGAACACAAATCTCATCCTCTCTCTCTCTCTCTCATGTGGCCTCACCGAGACGGTTCATATCCCAAGAGACTAAGACTAGTGGGATACTATAATTTTTAAGTATCTTCTCACTTTAGTTTATGGTAGCAATGGGTTAACTTCAAGCTTAGATATTTCCACAACATGACCATCTCCCAAAATGTATCGTCAAAGTTGAGACATGGGAAAAGATCATGTATATCGGATAAAAAAGGTGGCAACGCTAAATGAAGGATACTTCTTCAATATTCTCCAAGACATTGACCGAACCCACGTATCTAGGGCTCAACTTCCCTCTTTCCTTAGAGTGTATAACTCCCCGCATTAGTGAAATCCTCAAGAACACATGGTCACCCTTCTTAAATTCCAAAGATCTTCGGCTTTTGTTTGTCCAGCGTTTCTGGTGATCTTAGGCTCTCTTCAAATGATCCCTTATCGCTTTGATCTTGTCTACTGTATGTATCACTATTTTCAGACTCAACATCTCCCTTTCTCCAACTTCATCCTAAAAAGCAGATGATCGGCACCTTTAACCATACAACACTTAGTATGATGTCATCTGAATACTAGATTAGTAACTGTTGATGTAGGACAATTTTGCAAGATGTATATAATACTCCCATGATCCTCCAAAATTGATCATGCATCGCCTCAACATGTCCTCCAAGAACTAAATGACATGCTCAGACTAGCCATTACTTTGTAGGTGAAAGGACATAGCAAAATGAAGACATGTGTCTAGCTTAGCATGTAGCTCTTGCCAGAAATGAGATAAGAAATAGGTATCTCTGTCATACATGATACTAAAAGAGACTACATAAAGTCGAACAATCTTCTGCATGTATCTCTCAGCAAATTGATCGGTAGGCTACTCAACTCTAAATGATAAGAAGTATGCCAACTTGGTCAACCAATCTACAATGGCCCATACTTCATTGTTAACTTTCGGACTGCTAGGTAATATTTTCAAAAAAACTATGGTAATGTGCTCTCACTTCTACTGTGAAATGGGTAATGACTATAGCAAACCTCCTAGCTTCTAATGCTAGGCTTTAACTTGCTGAAAAGTCATGCGCTGAGATACATACTTAGTCATTTCCTTCTTCACGTCTTCCCACTAAAATTTCTAATGAAGGTCACGATACATCTTGGTATTACTAAATACATGGTGTATACCAAGGTATGAACTTCTGTCAAAAGTTCCCTCTAGACATCTCCTTTTAGTATGCACAAATGATCTCCACACATTAGTGGTCTTTCTTTCCTTATGTATATAGATATCCTTTGTCCATTCCTAATTAACTTCTTCAACTTTTGGATTCACTCATTACTGGGTTGCCCAATCAAAATCTTCTTCACTAGATTAGAATCAATCTGGAGTGTCATCAATCTTCATGCTACATTCAGAGGCAAAACTTCAATCTGTAATTAGGAGAATTATTTGTTTGGGTCAAAAATCGTTGTTTTCATTGTGATTGAATCTATTACAACTTTAATCGTTTACAATAAAGTTTTCATTGTGATTGAATCTATTACAACTTTAATCGTTTACAATAAACTCAAATAAAAAAGTTGACATTTTTATAAGATCTTCTTATATAATGAAAATACAAAAGATATGACTTTTGTCAAATAGCACAACAGACGTTTATCACCCGCTATTTGTGTGGGAACTTTGCCTGTGTCGGGGACGTTAATATCCATGGACCGCCACGGATCAGATCTGGTTGACAGATAAATGATTAATGCTCTCACTTTACGAAGGAAGTAATCGTTGCAGCGATGATCTCGACCAAGTGAGATCACGGTTCTTCTCGAGATTTAAGACTAAGCTTAAATCCGGAGGAATAGGGGACGAGTCTCGGATCTCTCGAACTCCACTCTTTATGCACAGGAGATCGCCAAGATCTGCTAACCCTTGTTATAAATTCTTGGCTCCACTCTCCAATTCGACAGCGTTTCATCCTCTTGATGCCCAGCTAGTAAAATGAAGGCCTTAGGCTCATATTTATAGGCATCGGATGCGGGTCTTTGGATGAGAATGATAGATTCTCTTTATCTTCAGTTAACAATTGTATAACCATAGTATCAGATCAGTTAGAATGCCCATGAACAAACAAATCCCGAAAGAATCCGTAAAAACCGAAACAAAACTGATCTTGGATCGGAACTGGCCGAATTACCACTTGGTGGCTCGGCCATGGGAGCCACTGGCCTGGCCGGGTTGTTTTGATGCGACTTGGCTGCCAGGGGCTTTCTTGGTTTTCTAGGGTTTGACTTGTTTCATCGTTTGTGTGTATTTCATCGTTTCGTTGACTGATACGCTTCCTCGATTCGCTTCGTATGTTTCGTGAATGCGTGGATCGCTTGATGGTGGTCGACGAATGTGTAGGTCACTTGGCTTGCCGTTCTGATGGCCCACGAATGCATGGGTTACTTGGAACTGGCTAATGAGTATGCGGGCCAATTGGAAATAGCCGGTGAGCACACGGGACACTTGGTTCGTCATTCCGGGGGACGTTGAGCGTACGGACCACTTGGTGGTGGCCGATGAGTACGCGGGCCACTCGGGTAAATCTTCTCGACTTGGATGATAGCGTTCATCGCTTTCTCTTTGTCTCGAGCTGTGCGCGGACACCTATAGGTATTTTTAGATGCCTACAGATACCCCCTCTAAAGTGTTTCAGCCTCATTCTTTTATAGAGGAGTCTGAAATACTTTGGATGTGATAGGTCCCACCTTCAGTCGGTGTCAAAGGACCTGTAGCTAGCTCCAATTCTTGACTTCTTCAGCCTTCCTTCTATTTAGTATTTTGTTGAATAGATAAAGTTCTTCTGACGCTGCGTTTATCGTCTGACCGTTGTTGAAATCTTGAACTGAAGTTGGTGTGTAAGTTTCTGAATCTAGCTCTTGTCATTGAGTTGACGTTAAACTGATCATCTTCATCAGTAATTCATATCTGAATGTGATTGAACTCCCTGGAATCTTCCTTTGCCTTATTTTGGTAAGATTGCTGATGCGTTGACCAGTATCGACCTTTACTATAACGTGTTGACCGACGTTAACACAGCTTATACTCATACGTTTGCTGGAGTCTACATAATTTAAGCTCTTAAGGTGTTAGAGCGTGGCGGTCCCAAATGTTTGGGACGCAAGACCAACTGTTAAAGCTGATTCATCTACATGAATGGTTCTTATCTAAAGTTGTTAGATGCTTAAGTCACGAGACCAACTAATGGGGCTGGTGCGTCAATGACTCTCATATTTATAGGATTTTTGGCAAACCCTCAGCCACCAACAGGTTTGATTAGCCTTTACCGACTACCGTTTGAGTCGGGCTAGCGTGCGGATTGTTTAAGTTCGTTCCGCATGTAACGTTGTGCTGAAAGAGTTAACTCTTTTAGTGCTACGATATTGAATACGTAGACTTCATCTTTCTCCTGTGAAAAGACTAAACAGTAACGTGTATCAGATGTAGACTTAGGATTTTTGGCAAATCCTCAGCCTTCAATGGATTTGACGTGACTTTACCGATTACCGTTTGAATCGGGCTTGCATGTAGATTGCTTAAGTTTGTTCCGCATGTGACATTGTGCTAAGAGAGTTAACTCTCTTAGTGCTACGATATTGAATACGTAGACTTAGTTTTTTTTACGGGAATAGACTATCCGGTAACGCATGTTAGGCGTCGACTTATCCCTACTTAGGATTCGGGATAAAATTCCTCGTGTGTGTAAGGCACGAATTATGGAGTTGAAGAATGGTGTCTTATCTTGGGGAAAAGATGAACCAAAAATGGGAAAGGAAGAATTTTATATTCTATCTCCCAAAACCGAAGAGGAAGAATTTTATATTCTATCTCCAGTTGCCAAGAAAACTCGAAGTGGGGTCTCCACCCTAAGAATCCAGAAAAGTAAAACTAGGAGTGGGATCTCCACTCCGAGAATCGGAAAGATTCAAGCAACCCTAACTTTTATAGGATTGGTTGCTTAATCCAAGAAAAGAATTCCTCATTTATTAAGGTAAACTTCCGATTTTAGCCCTAACTTTTATAGGTTTGGCCGAGTAGGAAAAGGTGAAAGTCTTTCGTTTATCAAAAGGAGCATTCCGATCTTAGTCCTAACTATCTGTAGGTTTGACCAGGTGAGGTTGGAGGTAATCCTAACTTTTATAGATTTGATTGCTCAAATTAAAAGTGGACCTCTCATTCATGGAAGGAATCGAGATGAGATTTTGGTTGTGGTCCTAACTGTTTAAAGGTTTGACCAAGATGGGAATTTGAAACGACCCTAACTGTTTAAAGGTTTGATCGTTCAATTTGTGGACCTCTCGTTCATGAAAGGAATCGAGAGGGGATTTTAGTTGTAGTCCTAACTGTTTAAATGTTTGACCAAGATAGGAATTTGAGATGATCCTAACTGTTTAAAGGTTTGATCGTTCAATTTGTGGACCTCTCGTTCATGGAAGGAATCGAGAGGGGATTTTGATTGTGGTCCTAACTATTTAAAGGTTTGACCAAGATGGGAATTTGAGACGACCCTAACTGTTTAAAGGTTTGATCGTTCATTTTATGGACCTCTCGTTCATGGAAGGAATCAAGAGGGGATTTTGGTTGTGGTCCTAACTGTTTAAAAGTTTGACCAAGATGGAAATTTGAGACGACCCTAACTGTTTAAAGGTTTGATCATTTAATTTGTGGATCTCTTGTTCATGGAAGGAATCGAGAGGGGATTTTGGTTGTGGTCCTAATTGTTTAAAGGTTTGACCAAGATGGGAATTTGATACGATCCTAACTGTTTAAAGGTTTGATCGTTCAATTTGTGGACCTCTCGTTCATGGAAGGAATCGAGAGGAGTTTTTGGTTGTGTTGGCCTTCTTGTTTTGATGATATTTAACAAACAATTTACCACTAATGTTGTTTGTCTAGTATTTGTGTTTTCTTATTTATTATAGACAAACAACATAGTTGGAGGATGGATGGAATCGAGCCTTAACGATCATATCAAATGGAGGTTGGCGAAATGTCGGTGAAGCTCATGCAATTCAAGTTAAAGATCGAGTTCAAGCTTCATCCGCAAATATATCAAGTCAAGCCTATTGAAGATCAAGATCAAGCTTTGGTATATTTAGTTTAGGTTTTATATTATGTGTGTTAGATACTCTAAGCTCAATATCATATACACACACGTATTTGGTTTCTAAGCTCAAATATTGTATTCTCAGTTTATAGACTTAACAATCATCATATACATATTTTATCAAGTCTATATAATCATTGTGCAAAGTTTCAAAACATTGTTTATGTCAAAACATCAAACTTCATGTATATCATTTTTTTCATGTTTTGAACACTTTTGCAAAATAATGAGATTTCACAATTGGGAAATGAAAATTGGAAAATTCTTTTTGTAACATGTTCAAAATATCATTAGCAAACATTTTTAAAAGTTTCATCAAGTTTGCAATTGATTTGTTATGTTTAAAGGAATTTACAAATTCACGTTTTCGTTCGTGCACATGTTCGTGCATGTTTTACAAAACTGATGAGTTTTCGCAAATGGGAAGTGATATTTGAAAAATTCTTTCTCTTACATGTTTATCTACATGTTTTGAAAAATTCTTTCTCTTACATGTTTATCTACATGTTTAGAAACTTTTCTCCAGTTTTTACTATTTTGGAGTTGATTTACTGTGCCAATTGATTTTACAAAATCGTATATGTTAACAGTTTTTTCAGAAACTGTAAATTTGTGTTCAAATATTTATTCTCTCAACTGGGAAAAGATTTTTCAGAAAGTATTTCTCTGGCATGTTATTTTACATGTCTAGAATATTCCCACAAAATTTCATAATTTCTGGAGTTCATTTACTATTTTAAATTGATTTTACAAAACAGCTGTGCACTGCTACAGTAACTCCGGTCGACCGGACCGGTCGACCGGAAATATCTCTGGAACTTTTTCAGGCTTGTACAGTGCGAGCGATCAACCGAAAAAAAGGTCGGTCGACCGCCCAGCTCCCATAATGCCCATAACGACTATTTTTTTGTATCCGTTGGAGGGGTTTTTGGTCTTTTGGTTTGGGCTTTTGTTTGAGGTATTGGGAGGCTATAAATACCCCCCTTATACCTCAGTTTTAATAAATCTAAGAGAGTTTTAAAACAAGTTTAAGAAAGTTTTAATCAAGGGTTTAAGTTTGTTTTTACTATTTGTTTAAAAAGCTTTTAAGCATTTACAAGAGTTTGGTTTGTGGAGCAAATTTTACAAGAGCAAGTGGAGATCATCCTTGGTGTTTGAGCATTCATTCTTCTTCCTCTCTCTTGTCATTTATAGAAAAGTTTCCTTAAACTCAATTCTAGCATTTTATAAGTTTGTTCTTAATTTCATAAGCTAGATTTCATATTGAGTTTATATTGTTTTATCTCTTTGTTCACACACAACCTATTGAGCTTATTGTATTTACACTCATAGTATAATTTGGGGTTGTGGGTTTGTGACTAAGAGTTATGCTTAATTGAGTTCTCACCTTGTTAGAGAGAGAACAATCATTTGTCATATTTTGTCTAATTGTGAGGATTCACTTGTAATACACTTGTACACCGAGAGAAGTGTGTGGTGAGAGACGGGGTCGAATCCAAGAGGAGTGGCGTCGGTTGACGTGCCTAGGGAGAGGTTATAACCGAGCACTTGAGGAGGAGGACACGGGCTAGGACCAACACTTAGTGTGTGAGGTGTGATTGCATAGTGATTGTATTGTGAGGTGTAAACGTTGTTCGGGTGAACGTAGAAAACCCGGTTGTGATAGTGGAGATCTCCTCGAGGTGAGGAGCGGAGACGTAGGTCGTGGGAACCGAACTCCGTAATCATATTGTTGGTTTGTGATTGCATTGGCGCACTTAATTTTATGTTCTTATCTTATATCGCCTTTGTATATTGCTTGTTGATTATATTGCCCACTATCTAGTTTAGATTGTTTACCCTTGAGTTTATATATCCTTGCACATACATTGCCTATATCTCTTTGTTAGGATATATCTTGTTGTTCATATTGCTTATCCTAGCTCGTATACATTGTTGTATTTTATACTTGCTAGGATAACTTGTTAATAAGTTTCAATTGGCATAAAATCAGATTAGATTAGCATAAGACCCTAATCACCCCCCTCTAGGGTCTAACGGGTTGTGGTCCTAACTGTTTAAAGGTTTGACCAAGATGGGAATTTGAGACGACCCTAACTGTTTAAAGGTTTGATCGTTCAATTTGTGGACATCTCGTTCATGAAAGGAATCAAGAGGGGATTTTCGTTGTGATCCTAACTGTTTAAAGGTTTGACCAAGTAGACAGTGGGAGTGGGAGTATAAATCACAGTGGGAGTGTTGACTTGTACAAGTCACTTAGAGGGGGGTTTCTGGTGTTAAGTAATAAATACTTAACACGGAGGGGTTTAATAATCGTCAATGATCAAGATATTAAAATACCAAGTACTATGTCCAGACTCTAACAATAGGAGTGTTGAGTGCACAAACATAGCGGGAGTTTGAGTGGATTCAACCGAAAAGAATTTTGGTGGTCACACCGTTAATTAGTCTGATAGGCGGGGAATTTTATGGTGGAAGACTGTGAGTCGTCAAATATCAATGGGAGTTTTGTGAGGGAAAATTGATCCAATGAAGTGATCGAATCTCGTCTCAGCAAAAAAGCGTTCGGAAATCACAATAGGAGTTTAGTGTTTATCACTTTGTTCGTAATGATCGGGTTATCCCTAAGAATATTATATTTAACATTCTTTCGGGAACTTCCCATTATCCACCCCCAGCTTTCTTTGCAAAACTAGGTCCAATGAGGAGTACATTGTCCTCAGTCGTATGTTCGGGTTATCCTTAAGAATATAAGATTCTCTAGAAACTTACCGTGAAAAAAAGGAAATAGTTTAGACTCATATACATGTTGGAGTATTGAGAAGCAGTTTATACTCGTATACTCTTCAGAGTGGTTCACCGTCATTCGGATTATTCTAACTTTATGGCGCCAGAGTCGATTAAAGCTTGAATCTTGTTCTTTAGACCGAAACAAATCTCATGAGGATGGAGAACCCTCCTGTGATACGCACAATAGTTTGGGTCCGTAATCCTCTTAGCTCCCTCCTGATCTTTAATAGGTGGTAGCTCAATCTCACTGGAAGACTGTGAGTCGTCAAATATCAATGGGAGTTTTGTGAGGGAAAATTGATCCAATGAAGTGATCGAATCTCGTCTCAGCAAAAAAGCGTTCGGAAATCACAATAGGAGTTTAGTGTTTATCACTTTGTTCGTAATGATCGGGTTATCCCTAAGAATATTATATTTAACATTCTTTCGGGAACTTCCCATTATCCACCCCCAGCTTTCTTTGCAAAACTAGGTCCAATGAGGAGTACATTGTCCTCAGTCGTATGTTCGGGTTATCCTTAAGAATATAAGATTCTCTAGAAACTTACCGTGAAAAAAAGGAAATAGTTTAGACTCATATACATGTTGGAGTATTGAGAAGCAGTTTATACTCGTATACTCTTCAGAGTGGTTCACCGTCATTCGGATTATTCTAACTTTATGGCGCCAGAGTCGATTAAAGCTTGAATCTTGTTCTTTAGACCGAAACAAACCTCGGTAGGATGGAGAACCCTCTTGTGGTACGCACAGTAGTTTGGGTTCGTAATCCTCTTAGCTCCCTCCTAATCTTTTATAGGTGATAGCTTAATCTCACCGTTATTCAGGAGGTACTCGAAAATATCTGAAACTTCTTCATCCTTAAAAGAGTACTCTTTTTGGAGTCTCGGATCTGGAGTTCTTTGCTGCTTTTAAGATTGTTGTTGTGATGTCTGATTATTATCACTAGCAACCACAGGCATTGACTGCTGGCTTCTTTCGGTCTTCTTCCTTCTGAGGAAGCGTTCGGCCCGCTCTCCATGCACCTTTAACTCTTTCCAGTTGTTGTACAGTGCTACTCCCATAACTTCCAACACGTCCAAAAAGAGGTTGTGACAGGTTTAGAGGATGAAGTCCTCTGTGATCGGATCTCGGCAGTTCATCGCCTTATTCCGGAAGCGCTTGACGAAGTCGTCGACCGTCTCGTCGTCTTTTTGCTTTTTATCGAAGAGTGTACTGATAGACACCTCGGCGTCATCATCAAAGAAGTGAGCAAGGAACAGGTTCTCCAGGTCGTCCCAGCTGTTGATGCTTTCAGACTTGAGACGGCGGTACCAATAGAAGGCGGGCCCGCGAAAGGTACCAATGAATGACCGAACCATCAATGCTTCATTACCGAAGATCATACCCAAGTAAGACTTGAAGTAGATCAGATGTTGAGTGGACGAGCCCTTCCCGTCGAACGACGTGAAGTTGATCAGATTAAATTTTGTTGCATACGGGATTACGTCTTATTCTCTTAGATAGGGACACAGAATACCGGTCTTCTTTATTTCTTGGGCGAACATTAAGGCTTTCACCTTATTTTCCAGCTCCTTCATCTTCTCATCCTCGCTTGTATTTTGCTTTGAGTAATTTTGGGGAGGGATAGCGTGGCTACCCCCAGCGTTGTCATTATCAGTGGGACCCCCTCCCGTGTTGTCATTATAATTGAGACCAACTCCATCATTGTTGTTGTCGGGAGGGATATCAGTGTTGATAGTCTCATCCAGTTCTGGATCACTATCTGCTGCATTGACTTGTTCTATAGCATCGTTGCGATGACTAGATTCGCCAATCTGTCTTGATAAGGCTTGAAGTTGCAGGTCATGTAACTCCCTCATCCGTTATATGGTCAATTCTATTTCAACCTTAAATGCTTCTTTCTACTTAGCGAGAGCATTTTCGATCATCCGAGTTATTTGGTCAGAAGTGATGGTGAGTTCTTCACGGGATTGCCCTAGGCTGGATACAGTAGCGCTTAAAGCAATTGCAGAGCAAGCGTCTGACGCTTCGTTATTTGAGGATAGTCCTATATTCATACTTTGATAATCCCTGCGTGTAGTGGTTACCGATCGTAAACGGGCCAGACGATGCGATATGAGGGGATCAGAATTAGAAGGTGAATCGACTTTCCCTTATCAGCCATGTTGATGGTGACTGCGGATTGTTTAGGTCCTATAGCTTCTAGCTGGAGCCGAGACATTAATTGGGCTATTCCCGAATTGACTCTTCTTCCTAAAGAAAAGTTAGGGCTAGACCCGCTTGAAACCATCGGAGACTTTTCCTTGTTGACCATGTTAATGGTAACTTCTGGGAATTCGTCATCTCAAATGACTGATCTTCTTTTGTGAAAACGCCTTGATTTGGGTTTCGACGCTTTAGAGGAAAGCCTTTGGAATACTGAGACTCTCCTTGGAGCAGTCTTGAGGTAGCTACATGCTGATAATATTACCCTGATAAGTTTAGTACACGGACAGTAAGAGTCTGTTTCTCGGGTACTTCTCTTCCGAGACTTGTTTATACCCCCAGCCTAATAGTACAACTCATCGGTTAGATGTCCGGAGCAACCTATCGTGTGTTGGCATGACTCCTCAGGTATAACGTCGTCGTCTGACCAGCACGTTTCCTTCTAAGAGCTTGTTGCCTTATTGGCGTTCTTAAGAGTCACGTGTTTGGAGCTATGCTTTTGGGAGCGCGAACTCTTGACGGGCTCTTGGACTTCAATTCAGCGTCCGATGCGGTCAAGTGCAGGGGTTTTTCCATTATAGGAAGGTTCAGACTTATTGCGAGAGTGTGTGCGACCCCCAGCTCGACGAGTCGCTCGGGGTTCAATCACCGGATCTAAGCGTTCTTTGATCGTAACTTTGCCTCGATCCTTATGCAAAGGACCCAGGCGATCTGCCATCCTCATCTCGAAACGGGACAAGTCCACATTGTCGTAGGGCTCTACCAGAAGTGCAGGATCTATTGGGACAGGAATAGGGGCCGTCGGAAACTCAAAACAGTCCGCAAGAGGTGATAAGGCGAATCGAACCAAGAGCGGTCAGACGCAAACCCCCAATGTGGCTCGGCTTTGGCCGAGGACAGACTGGGCTTTGCGATTTCCGGGCGGTGTTCGATTTTTTGTCGACACCGTTTTGGACTTTGGCTTCTGTACTTGGTGTGGTTTTGGTGGCTTCTTGGTCACCTCTTCCTGCTTTAACTTTTGTGCTTCCTGCATGAGGATCCTGCATACGCAATCAAGGCATGGCACTTCTGAATGTGCTCCTCGAGGGTTGAGTGGGTCTGTTTTACTTGGATCCATTCATTTGCTGTTGGTTTGGGGGAGAGGGCATCTGTTTACCCCTGGGGCACTCGGTTCTTTCTGAGTTTCAAATCCGCCTCATAGCAGATCCCGTCAACCGGCTCCAAAGCCCTTGCGAATTGGTGCGCGAGTCGTTAGCGCTGCCTTTGGCGTGCCCACTTTGATAGGGTTGGCATGCCTTCTGCAATTGACCCCTTGATGGAGGAAAGGTCCAAATCTATAGATACGGGCTTGTTGGTGGTCGGAGGGGCGTTGCAAGGCGAGATTGTAATAGCAACGGGGGCCTTGATTTTCCTACGCTTGCGAGGGACAGAGGATCTGAAGGAGGAGGATAACAGATACTCCTCGAACTTCAGTTGGTCGAATTTGTACTCGACCTCTTCATCAATCGGGATCCGGATCCGTGGTTGCAACACGACAGCTTCGGCAGCGAAGCTGTTGGCTTCCACTGTGGTCGCCAGCATGTTTGGGTCAAAAATCATTGTTTTCATTGTGATTGAATCTATTACAACTTTAATCGTTTACAATAAACTCAAATAAAAAAGTTGACATTTTTATAATATCTTCTTATACAATGAAAATACAAAAGATACGACTCTTGTCAAACAGCGCAACGGACGCTTATCACCCACTGCTTGCATGGGAACTTTGCTTGTGCCGGGGACGTTAATATCCGTGGACCATCGCGGATCAGATCCGGTTGATAGATAAATGATCAAAGCTCTCACTTCATGAAGGAAGTAATCGCTACAGCGATGATCTCGACCAAGCGAGATCACGGCTCTTCTCGAGATTTAAGACTAAGCTTAAATCCAGAGGAATAGGGGACGGGTCTCGGATCTGTCGAACTCCACTCTTTATGCACAAGAGATCACTAAGATCTGCTAACCCTTGCTGTAAATTCCTGGCTCCACTCTCCAATTCGACAGCGTTTCTCCCTCTTGATGCCCAACCAGTAAAATGGAGGCCTTAGGCTCATATTTATAGGCCTCGGATGTGGGTCTTTGGATGAGAATGATAGATTCCTCTTTATCTTTAGTTAACAACTGTATAACCATAGTATCAGATGAGTTAGGACACCCATGAACAAACAAATCCTGAAAGAATCCGTGAAAACCAAAACAAAACTGATCTTGGATCGGAACTGGCCAAATCGCCACTTGGTGGCTCGGCCATGACCGAGTCACCAAATGGTGGCTCGGCCTTGGCCGAGCCACTGGCCTGACCGGGTCGTTTTGACGCGACTCGGCCACTAGGGGCTTTTTTGGTTTTCCAGGGTTTGACTTGTTTCGTCGTTTGTGTGTATTTCATCATTTCGCTGACTGATACACTTCCTCGACTCGCTTTGTATGTTTCGTGAACGCGTGAATCGCTTGACGGTGGTCGACGAATGTGCAGGTCACTTGGCTTGCCGTTTCGATGGCCCGCGAATGCGCGGGTTACTTAGAACTGGCTAATGAGTGTGCGGGTCAATTGGAAATAGCCGGCAAGCGCACGGGACACTTGGTTCATCATTCCGAGGGTCGTTGAGCGTACGGGCCACTTGGTGGTGGCCGATGAGTACGCGGGCCACTCGGGTAAATCTTCTCGACTTGGATGATGGCGTTCATTGCTTTCTCTTTGTCTTGAGCTGTGCGCGGACACCTATAGGCTTTTTTAGACGCCTACATTATTAGGCTAAATCTACTTGAGGTATCAATGTCCTTAGCTCATGGTGTATACTCAATGTGTCGAGTATATCATCTTAACCTTCCCTAGATGATACTATAGACCATGTTGTTATTCGCCAATAACTCTAACCATCTCCTCTGCCTCATGTTGAGCTCCTTTTGGATGAATATGTACTTCAAGCTTTTATAGTTAGTGAAGACATTAGCTTGTTCATCCAACAGCTAATGCATCCAAATCTTTAGGGCGAAAATGACTGTGGACAACTCCAAATCATGGCTGACATTATTCCTATCATGAGGCTTCAATTGTCTTGAGTCGTAAGCAATCACCTTGTCAATTTGCATCAATATACATTCAAGTCCTTTGCTTAATGCATCACTGAGAATGGCATAACCTCCTGATCCATCCGGAATGGCTAGGATAGGGGCGATGGTCAGTCTCTTCTTCAATTCCTCAAAGGATTCCTAGCTCTCCTTGGTCCATTTGAACTTCTCTTTCTTTTGGGTTAACCTAGTAATAGGACCAACAATCCAAAAAAATCCTAAACAAATATCTAATAATATCCTACAAATTCCAAGAATTTCCAAACTTTTGTGACATCCTTCAGTGTCAGCTGCCTGATTATATTCTCAATCTTATTATCGTCAATGGCTATACAAGTTTCCAATACAATATGCCCCAAGACGACAACTTCACTCCACTAGAACTCACACTTTTCAAGTTTCCCATACAGCTGCTCCTGCATCACCTCTAGCACTACTCTCAAGTGCTCCTCATGTTCTTCATGTTAGGATATGTGAAGCCTAACTATCAAGCATGCCCTATACTTCAGAAGAGAGGAGGAACAAAGTTGGAACAGGAGGAACAGAATCGACGATGGAGAAGTTCAAGCAAAAACGACGAAGGAGACAGTTTTCTGCATCACGGTCGACCGGCCATGGCGCGGCGGTCGACCGACGTCGTGCACAGCTGGGTGCACAGGCCAGGAGCTCATCGCGGTCGACCGAGCATGGCGCTGCGGTCGACCAGCAAAAGTCCAGAGAGCAAGCCCAGTCTGCAGTCAGCTTCGCGGTCGACCGCACATGGCGCTGCGGTCGACCGCCCAAAGTCCAGAGAGCTCGATCAGGAATAGGATTCGTCGCGGTCGACCGCACGTGGTGCGGCGGTCGACCGGAGTCGGGTTTTGGCCCAGTTTCGAATTTTAACCTGTTTTGTTCTGTTTCCTTTTTTATTGGTTAAACCCTTAAGTCTATAAAAGGGTTGATTAGGGCATGATGTAAAAAGACGAAAAATAGTGAATTTTTCTCCTGCCGCGTCGTGGACGTAGTTTCTCACATTGAGAAGCGAACCACGTAAATCTTGTGTGTTTGAGATTATTTGATTTTCTCTCTTCTCTCTTAAATCTCTATTTCCAAATCGCATCAGGGGATTGTGAATCCCCAACAAGTGGTATCAGAGCGACCAGGTTCGGCGCGAGCGATTTGAGGTCAGAGACAATGGGATCTGAGAAGGAAACATCCAAGATTGAGAAGTTTGATGGAACAAACTTCAGGTTCTGGAAGATGCAGATGGAGGACTACCTCTATCAGAAGGATTTATACCTACCATTGGGAGAGAAGCCGACGGATATAAAAGATGCGGATTGGAAGCTATTGGATCGAAAGGCCCTTGGAGCGATCAGGTTGACCTTGTCTAAATCAGTAGCGTTCAACATCAAGAATCAGAATACGACGGCGGATCTCATGGCGGCGTTGTCCAGTATGTATGAGCAGCCCTCTGCGGCGAATAAGGTACATCTCATTAAAAAGTTGTTTAATTTGAGGATGTCCGAGAGCCAGAAATTCAAGGAACACCTGAACGAGTTTAACGAGATCACGGATCAACTAAACTCGGTCAATATTCAGTTTGACGATGAAATCCAAGCCCTCTTGATACTTGGTCAATTGCCCGACAGTTGGAAGGGTACCGTTATCTCGATCAGCGGATCATGTGGCAAATCAAAACTGAAGTTTTCAGAGGTGGTGGACATGATTATGACTGAGGAAATAAGAAGACAAGAGGAAGGGATTTCTAATTCAGGGTCGGCCTTGAATCTTGAGGGCAGAGGAAGAAACAGAAACAGAAATAGAGGGAGTAGCCGAGGAAGATCTAACTCGAGGAACGGAAGGCCAAAGTCCAGGAACCGCAAGGGCAAGAAGGAGATCGATTGCTGGAATTGTGGCAAGTTTGGCAACTATGAGAATCAGTGCCGAGAACCCAAGAAGGATAAGGAGAACAAGACTGAAGCGAATGTGGCCTCAGGAGAATCAGATGATGCCCTAATCTGTTCGTTGGAGAGCAAAACTGAATCGTGGGTGCTGGATTCAGGAGCTTCGTTTCATGCTACCTCAAATAGAGATTTATTTGAGAACTACATTTCAGGAAACCTAGGAAAAGTCTATCTTAGTGACGATCAGCCCTGTGATATTGTTGGCAAAGGAGTCGTGCAGATCAAGCTCAATGGGTCTATATGGAAGCTGAGCGATGTGAGACATGTTCCTAGCTTGAGGAAAAATCTGATTTCCATAGGACAATTGGCGAAAGAGGGATACGTATCAACCTTTGCATGTGATACATGGAAGGTTACAAAGGGATCCATGGTTGTTGCCCGTGGTACGAAGACGGGATCTCTCTACATGACGATAGATGCACGAGGTTCCATTGCAGTGGCTGAAGGCAGTGAAGACCCAAATTTGTGGCACCAGAGGCTAGGTCACATGAGTAGCAAAGGCCTAAAGGTTATGCAATCGAACGGGAAGTTACCAGGTTTGAGATCGGCTGATATTGACCTATGTGAAAGCTGCATTCTAGGGAAACAAAAGAGAATAAGCTTCAAAAGGGTTGGCAGAACTCCTAAAGAAGAGAATCTTGAGTTAGTTCACACAGATGTGTGGGGCCCAACATCAGTTCCATCCACCGGCGGAAAGTTATATTTCGTGACCTTTATAGATGATCACTCGAGGAAGACTTGGGTCTATTTCATGAAACACAAATCAGAAGTGTTTGAAGTCTTCAAGCGATGGAAGGCTATGGTTGAGAACGAGACCGGTTTGAAGATCAAGAAGCTTCGTTCTGACAACGGCGGCGAGTATGAAGACTCAGAGTTCAAGAAGTTCTGTTATGACAGCGACATTAGATTAGAGAGGACAGTGCCAGGTACACCCCAGCAGAATGGCGTAGCAGAACGCATGAACAGAACATTGACTGAGAGAGCCAGAAGTATGCGGTTACAAGCAGGTTTTCCAAAGCAATTCTGGGCAGAAGCAGTCAACACAGCTGCCTACTTGATCAACCGGGGACCATCAGTGCCTTTGGAGCACAAAATACCTGAAGAAGTATGGAGTGGAAAGCAGGTAAACATTTCTCACCTGAGAGTATTTGGATGTGTTTCATATGTACATCTGAGTGATCATGCTAGAAGCAAACTCGATCCTAAGTCCTTAAAATGTTTCTTTGTTGGCTATGGCGGCGATGAGTTTGGCTACAAGTTCTGGGATGAGCAGAACAAGAAAATCATCAGAAGCAGGGATGTGGTCTTTAACGAATCAGTCCTCTACAAAGACCGTGATGCAGTTCAGCCCACTAGCTCGATGCAGAGTGATCCTACATACTTCGAGTCAGATTATGCCTCAGGTGGAGGCAATCCCAAAGCTTGTTCTGATGAAGAAGAAGAGATGATGGATGAGACCACTTCAGAGGGGGCAGATGAAGATGGAGAGACTGTTTCGCCCGTTAGAGAGTTGAGGCGGTCAGCTAGAGTTCCCAAGCCCAATCCTAAGTATCCATCACTACAGCCAAGAGCTCATCTCAATTACCTACTTTTGAGTGACGGTGGAGAGCCAGAAAGTTATGATGAGGCTCTTCGAGTGGATGATGCGAGCAAGTGAGAGCTCGCTATGAAAGATGAAATAAAATCCTTGGACACCAACAATACATGGGAACTTGCGAAGCTACCAACGGGGAAAAAGGCCTTGAGCAATAAATGGGTGTACAGAATCAAAGAGGAATATGATGGTTCCAAGAGATACAAGGCCAGATTGGTGGTTAAAGGATTTCAGCAGAGAGAAGGAGTTGATTACACAGAGATCTTCTCTCCAGTAGTCAAACTGACTACCATCAGAACAGTCCTGAGTATTGTTGCAGCTGAAGATCTACATCTCGAGCAGCTAGATGTAAAGACAGCTTTCCTCCACGGTGATCTAGAGGAAGAGATATATATGCAGCAGCCAGAGGGGTTTACTCAGAAGGGAAAAGAGAAGATGGTATGCAGATTGAAGAAGAGCTTGTACGGCCTAAAACAAGCTCCAAGGCAATGGTACAAAAAGTTCGATGGATTCATGCACAGGAACGGTTACTCCAGGTGCAATGCTGATCATTGCTGTTTTGTCAAAGAGTTTGACAAGAGTTACATCATCCTGCTCCTATATGTCGACGACATGCTTGTGGCCGGCTCAGACATGAGAGAGATCAAGAAGCTGAAGAAGCAGCTGTCGAGTGAGTTTGACATGAAGGACCTATGCGCAGCGAAGCAGATATTGGGAATGAAGATCAGCAGAGACAAACTCTTAGGCACACTACGACTATCTCAAGCCGAGTATATTCGACAGGTGCTTGAGAGATTCGGGATGAGTGGTGCTAAGGCCGTCAGCACACCGTTAGCTAGTCATTTCAGATTGACTAAGGAGCAGTGCCCCGAGACTGATGAAGAGAAAGATTACATGGCTAAGGTTCCTTATGCTTCAGCCATCGGAAGCCTTATGTACGCCATGGTATGCACGAGACCTGACATTGCCCATGCAGTGGGAGCAGTGAGCAGATTTATGTCAGATCCAGGAGAGCAGCACTGGGAAGCAGTAAAGTGGATTCTGAGATACCTGTGAGGTAGTACTATAGAAGATTGCTTATGCTTCAGGAGAGGCAAGTTAGTCCTGCAGGGTTTTGTTGATGCAGACTATGCTGGTGAGATAGACCAGAGAAGGAGCACTACAGGATATGTATTCACTTTGGGCTCTACAGCTATTAGTTGGGTTTCTCAGTTGCAGAAGATCGTTGCTTTATCAACGACAGAGGCTGAATATGTTGCTGTGACAGAGGCAAGCAAGGAGATGATATGGTTGCAGGGTTTCTTGGAGGAGCTGGGACAGAAAAGTGAGAAGAGTGTCCTACATTGTGATAGCCAGAGCATAATTCATTTGGCAAAGAATCCCGTTTTTCATGCAAGGACCAAACACATACAGGTCCGCTACCACTTCATAAGATCAGCGTTGGACGAGGACATGTTGGAACTTGTGAAGATTCAAGGAAGCAAGAACCCAGCTGATATGCTTACCAAGGTTGTCACTACAGAGAAACTGAAGTTGTGTTCAACTTCAGTTGGCCTCAGCACTTGATGATATGGAGACCGTCGCCGCAGAGAGAGCTGAAAGAGATTGATAGTTAGTCTCCAAGTGGGAGATTGTTAGGATATGTGAAGCCTAACTATCAAGCATGCCCTATACTTCAGAAGAGAGGAGGAACAAAGTTGGAACAGGAGGAACATGATCGACGACGACGAAGTTCAAGCAAAACGACGAAGGAGACAGTTTTCTGCATCGCGGTCGACCGGCCATGGCGCGGCGGTCGACCGACGTCGTGCTCGACCGCACGTGGTGCGGCGGTCGACCGGAGTCGGGTTTTGGCCCAGTTTCGAATTTTAACCTGTTTTGTTCTGTTTTCTTTTTTATTGGTTAAACCCTTAAGTCTATAAAAGGGTTGATTAGGGCATGATGTAAAAAGACGAAAAATAGTGAATTTTTCTCCTGCGGCGGCCGTGGACGTAGTTTCTCACATTGAGAAGCGAACCACATAAATCTTGTGTGTTTGAGATTGTTTGATTTTCTCTTTTCTCTCTTAAATCTCTATTTCCAAATCGCATCAGGGGATTGTGAATCCCCAACACTTCCTGTCTCTTCGAATACACTAAGATATTGTCAATGAAGACTTTGATAAACTTTTCTAAGTATGGAACAAAGATCTGATTCATTATGGCTATGAACGGGGAATTAGTTATATTGAAAGTCATAAGTAGGAACTTAAAATGATCATATCTGGTTCTAAAAATAGCCTTGGGTATGTCCTCCTTCACATGGAACTGGTGACACCCAAACCTCAAATAAAACGTTGAGTACACGGTGGCTCCTCAAATGGATCATCGATACAAGGGATAGGGAACTTATTCTTGATAATCACCGGTGCAAATCCCTATAGTCCACACATACATACATCTTCTCTCATATTTCTTCCTTACTAGTACAACTGGTACATCCCACGGTGAATAATTAAGATGTATAAACTTCCTTTGGTAGTCCTCTAATTACTCTTTGATCTCTTCTATCTCTTTCGGGGTCATCCGGTACACTAACTTGGATATTAGTGTCATGCATGGTACATTGGTACTACACTAACAGAAAAGTCTATATTACAATTGTGTGGTAATCCCAACAACTCCTCAATAAAAATATCCATAAACTCTCTCACTACAGGTGGAATAGTCTCTTCTCAACTGACTTATTTGTCTCTATTGCAACTAAAACTCTAGTAGCTACAGCTCGATATTCTGGTGTGTAGAGAATAGAGAAAACCATAGTTCTTACTTATTGAGATAATAAGATAGATATATATACCCATACAAATAGGGTTAAGGTTAATGAGTAACAGCCCATTAACCCAATACCCAATACTTAATTTAACACTTCCCCTCAAGCTGGAGCATAGATGTCTACCATGCCTAGCTTGTCACATATAGTATAAAACACCTTTGAAGAAGTAGCATTGGTAAGAATTTTAGCAAGTTGCTGTGAGGACGGAGTGAATATGAGAGATACTATCTTCTTCTCACAAGTATCTCTGACAAAATTATAGTCAACTTCAATATATTTTGTCCTCTCATGAAACACAGGATTCTATGTAATATAAATGATAGACTAGTTGTCACAATGCATTGGCATGGGTCCAGGCTGAACAAAACCAAGCTCTGTTATAAACTTTCGTAGCCACACCATCCCACAAGCAATATGAGCCATTAGTCTATATTCGACCTCTGCACTAGATCGTGATACTACATCTTATTTCTTGCTTCTCTAAGTCACAAGATTACCTCCAACAAAAGTACAGAATCATAAGGTCGACTTTCGGTCTCCCATGTCTTCTGCGTAGCCAGCATCAGAGAAAGTCAAAATGTGAGTATGCTCATGCTTCTTATATAGAAATCCCTTGCCAGGACAACTCTTGACATATACCAAAATCTTCAGAGCTGTTGTCTAATGAACCTCTCTAGGTTTGTGCATAAACCTGCTTAGTACACCTACTACAAAGGTAATATCAGGTCTGGTAACTGTCAAATATATTAACTTTCCAATCAGTCTCCTATATCGTCTAACATCATCTAGTAGAGAGGTATCATCACGCCACAAATCAACATTTTCCTCCATTGGAGTGCTTGCAGGTTTGCATTCCAAGAGACCTGCTTCTTCTAGTAGATCTAGCATATACTTCCTTTGGGACAACAACAGGCCATGTTTGTGATATGCAACTTCAATCCCAAGAAAATAATTTGGCTTTCCCATGTCCTTAGTGACAAAATGACGGTTTAGATATTCCTTAGTCTTAGTTAAGACAACAGAGTCACTCCCAGTCAGCAGAATATCATCAACATATACAGCTAAAATAACCAAACCAGTTGTTATGCGTCAAAGAAAGACAGAGTGATCAAACTGACATCGTTGGAAACCAACACTAGAAAAAACCTTGTTGAACTTGTCAAACCAAGCTCGAGGACTCTGCTTTAACCCATAGATGGCCTTCCTCAGCCTACATATAATATTTTCCCCCTGAGCAACATACCCAAGAGGTTGCTCCATATAAACCTCCTCGTCCAAATCACCATAAAGGAAAGTATTCTTCACATCTAGTTGGTGCATCACCCAATCCATATTAACAGCCATAGAGAAAAGAATTCTGATGGAGTTGAGATGAGCAATGGGAGAAAAGGTTTCCAAATAGTCGACGCCATATGTCTGGGTACAATATTTAGCAACCAAGCGAGCTTTATATCGGTCAACAGACCCATCGAGGCGATATTTCAAGGTATACGTCCATCTGCAACCAACCACAATCGCTCCAGTAGGAAGAGAGACCAAGTCCCAAGTCCCTCTAGAAAGCAGTGCACTCATTTCCTCATGCATAGCCTGCTTCCAAGCTGGTACTAACATAGCTTCCTCATGTGACCTGGGTATAAATACAGTAGACAAAGACAAGGCAAACTGACGAAAAGATGGGTTGAGATGGTCATAAGAGACAAAAAGAGAGGTAGGATATTTCGGGCAAGACCGTTTACCTTTTCGAAGAGCAATATGAATATCCAAGTCAGAAGGAATAGAAGTTTCAACATGAGATGGATCGGCAGCTGGAGATGAAGATTCAGCAGGGTCAGAGGCAGGGGCATGTACTTTTGGGTGGCGAGAATATGTCAGTAGAGGCTTCGGTGCAGGAGCTACAAGAGCAGGTAATGGAATACTAGTAGGAGCAGAAGAAGGTAGTGGTACCTTTGGATAACCAATAGTAGTGGAACCAGAGGGAAAATATGGGACAGACTCAAAAAAGGTAACATCAGCAGACACAAAATATTTCTTGGTGGACGGATGATAACACCTATACCCTTTTTGAGTACGAGAGTATCCAACAAAAATACATTTGATGGATCTAGAAGACAACTTATCCAAACCAACTGTTAAATCCTGAACAAAACACGTAGAACCAAAGACACGGGGAATCACAAAAAATTATTTTTTATCAGGATAAAGACAATTGAATGGCATTAAACCATCAAGGACAGAGGAAGGCATATGCGATTAATCAAATAATTGGCAGTGAGAACAGCATCAGACCATAAATACTTTGGAATATTCATATGTATTATCAGTGTTCTAGCAACATCTAGAATATGTCTATGCTTCATCTCAGCAACTCTATTTTGTAAAGTGTGAGAGCAAGAAGTCTGATGAATAATGCCATTAAGAGCACAAAATTTTGAAATATCAATTTTCATATATTCCAAAGCATTATCAGTACGAAGAATACGAACAGAAGTAGAGAACTGGGTTTTTATTTCATTATAAAAGAGTTCAATAATGTGCAAGACCTCTGACCTCTCTTTTAACAAATAAAGCCACGTCATGCGAGAGAAATTATCAATAAAGATAATGAAATATCGAAAACCTTGCACAGAGGGAACATGATAAGGACCCCAGACATCAGAATGAACCAACTCAAAAGCAAAGCTACTACGTTTATCGATACGACTCTGAAAAGTAGCATGATGGTGCTTACCCAGTTCACACGACTCACAACCTAAAGAGGAAATAGATGGCTGAATAGAAACTACGGATCTAAGTTTTTGTAGTGAAGGATGACCCAGACGCCAGTGCCATAATAAATTAGAGTCAGCCTGTGATGCAACAAGACCAGCCTCTGGCACACTGTCGTCCAAACAGTACATACCTCCTCTCTCATGCCCCGAACCAATCGTCATCCCAGTTGCTAGGTCCTGAAAAACACAATAAGATGGAAAGAATGTGACTTTAATCGATCTAAGTTTTTGTAGTGAAGGATGACTCAGACGCCAGTGCCACAATAAAGTGGAGTCAGACTGTGATGCAACAAGGCCAACTTTTGGCACACTGTCGTCCAAATAATACATACCTCCTCTCTCATGCCCCGAACCAATCGTCATCCCAGTTGCTAGGTCCTGAAAAACACAATAAGATGGAAAGAATGTGACTTTATAATTTTTTGTTTTGTAAACTTGCTAATGGATAATAGGCTAACAGGGAATCTAGGAACATATAACACATCAGTTAGTTTTAAAGAGGAAGTAGCATGAACTACTCCATCACCACGAAATGGAGAAAGAATACCATCTGCAATGCGGATAGAGGGAAACTTATCAGAAAGATGTAAAGATACAAATAGGGTTAAGGTTAACGGGTAACAACACATTAACCCAATACTCAATACTTAATTTAACATGGTGGATCTGAACTCTAACTACTACCCATGAACAAAAGGTCTATGCTTAGGCAAATGGAAAGTAACGACTCACAAGTGGCAATCTATGGTCACATGAAAGATGCTGAGCTAATCCATTCCTTAGATAATGTCATGCCCGAGGTAATCTAGTACTAACAATTTTGCATATAGCTCTTGACCACAAATAACTATAAGGCACAGATTACACGCTTGATCCACTGCTACTATTCCACTACTAGTACTAACATGCCAAGATTGGTCTAAAAGAATGCATGGGATGCAGTGAACTCGAATGAATATAGATGATAGGAAACCATGTGATGCTTACAAATCAAATAGAGAGGGTGCAAGTACTGAGTAAACTAGAAGGGTACGTGAGGTAGGCTCTCCCTCCTCTATATCCATCAGCATCGCCTGTCTCCTGGCTTCCTATTATGGTCCATGCCTCTTGATACTATAGTCCGAGTCGGGATCCTTAGAAAATCCCTTTTGTAGTGGTAGGGGTGCGTGTGGTAATAAGGTACTATTTTGAGATGACACTGGTCAGATCAGCTAAGGGCATTAGTCTTGGTAGCGTCCCTACCTGCCACATCCATGGAACTTTCCTAACTTCTGGTAACAATCCTTGGCGATGTGCCCTCCGCCTTATAAGTCACATATAGTCGCCCGTTGTACTATTCGCACCATCTACGTGCCCATTCCATAAGACTCCTCAAAATGTCAAGTTGCAGCTAACGCACCATCATGGGTAGCAATCAGCCACTACTCCTGTGTAGTGTGAGTCAGCTGGAGCTTGAGGATCTTGTCCCAGTCATCCTCATGAATAAAGGAAGCCTGAAGAAATCCTTCTATAGTCGTGAGCTACTAGAAAACCATCACTCCAGTCTCATCCCCCAAATACTGCTTGGTATAGCTTGCAAAAATCGGCTACTGACCCCCTGCGTGAATCCTGATCTGCGGTATCACCTCCTCTAGTTGGATGAGTCACGGACACTCCTATCATAGGTGCCAGAGCTTCTGCTACTACAACAATCACTGCCTGATGAGACAACCTGATCTCCTCTCAGGTCATCTCCTCACATTAATGCTCCACTACTCTGATCAGGGTCTTCAACTCTTGATGATGCTCCTAGCCTAAAGGATAGATGCAAGACTCGGATCAAAAAGAAGCAAAAGTAATGATACGGTGAAAGACAATGACAAATCTCTCCTAAAATAGGAACAGAAGGGATCAAGATGGAATCAAAGGATACATAGTTAAATGAATGGAAATATGTAAATTTTGTGAAATGTTATTATGTTATTTAGATGTATGTACTAACGAACCTTAGGCTCTAGATACCAAACATATCCTTAGTTACCAAGAAACCCCCAACCCATGAAAAAGAACTATTCCCAGGTTACAATTATTTTTACCCTCTTTCTCCTCTCAAAGTATTTTTTATGATTGAGGGGTATTTTGATCTTTCTTAGTCACCTACTTTTCATGTGTGTAAAACCCTAAAAATTTAAATATTTTGTGATAAATAATAATAAATATGTTATATATTTATAAATAACATATTATGATGTTTGAGTATGCTAGGAATTGATTTGAGATCAATTCAATGTATATATGTATATATATAAGAGCAAATGCATAAATCATGCTCGATGTATAAATCTAGAAATTTATGATTAGTGGAGAGATTTTATATTTCACATACTGATACGTTGTGAATATGGAAAAACTTAAAAGACCAAAGTTATAGATATCTTTATCAACTTTCTAACAAATCTTTAATCACCTCATTCTGAGGTCGGATACAAAAGTTACAGCTAAAATACTGAAGAGTATGTTTCTAGTCAGACTGGGTTTTTCAGTTTTGGGTTTCGGGTTTTGGGCTGTAGTTTTTTAGGTTTGCTGTCATATATACACATGTTTAAACATGAAAAACACCTCTTTTTTCCTATATTCCAAAACCTAGCAGACCGTTTTCCCCTCTCGAACCCTAGTTCTTTTCTTTGGCGATTTTGAGGGATTTCAGAGGATTTTTCAGTGGGTTTTGTGCAGTACAGCGAAGGGGATTGGTTCTCTTTCACGTGGCAGGAGTTTTTTAGCATCTGAGGCGAGTAACATCTCGTCCAACTCTACACCCTTTTATTTTGCATATTTTATTAAGTTTTATTCGGATTTTTCGAGCCTAAAACGTATTTTTAGTGTACAAAAGATAGATCTTTATAACTTATGAAGTGAGAATACATTATCATAATTTTCTAATTGATTACAATAGTAACCTTGACAAATTTTAGATCTGAAATTTATTAATCATGAATTAAATCACAAGTGTTTGCTTTTAAAACGTTTAAACATGTGTATATAAATGTTTAGGGTTTCGACGATATATTTACATGCTAATATTTCGTTTCATATTGTTTCATATATGTTAATATCAGTAATATTATGCTTGGAAAATAATGATGTCACTTTTAGATTTGTTTCGAAGCAGACAGAAACCTGTGAATGGTTTCTGCCTATTTCGGTTGATCGCCGGTACAGTTTGTGCATGTTTATTTTTGTTGTGTACTTTAATGTGAATGAGGAGTCGTCTCGAATATTTGCCGTTAGAAATTATTATTTATTATGTATCTTCATATGTGAGATGGCTTGCGGACATGAGTTTAGATTTGCACACCGAGACACGTGTGAAATTAGTGTATATGCATCCTTTTCATATATCTCATCGATATTCTACACATTTCATTCAGTCTATGTGTTGGGTAATTATTATGTGTAGTCCATGTGTTGGACATTCATCATATTTAGTCCATGTGTTGGACATTCATTATATTTAGTCCATGTGTTGGACATTCATCATTCAGTCCATGTGTTGGATAATTTATATATGCAGTCCATGTGTTGGGCATCCACTACACCTAGTCTTAGTCCATGTGTTGGACACATCTTTAAAACTTGAGTATGAAACTTACACTTACATAGGCTGGACATGACACTAATGTGGGTTTTGACATGACATGGTATTTGAGTTCTGAGATGGGTTAGTCTTCTTTATATTATTGTTCGTGTATTAGATCTTGGATTTGGTATTTAGTGATTTATAATTTGAGATACAAGGTATATACATGAGGGTTTCCTTGTTTGGATTATTTCACTCGACGTACCTATGCTCGTGTTGTAATTTCCTAAATACTAAAACCCTCTTATTGTTAGGATATATATATATATATAAACAGTATTTTCTATATGCAACGAGCCCTCTCCCTTGGGGTTGGTTGTGATGTTACTCGCTAGCGTTTTGATGCTCGTTGTCCCCTCCCATTTCAGGTAACGAGCCAGGTGCATGGAGAGTCGAAGGTTGATGGCGATACTTATTAGTGTCCATCTTTTATTTGTAGTTTTATTTTATTTATGGAGCTCCACTGTAGACATTTTGTTTAGACATTTGAGAGTTATGTTCTAGAAGTTGTAAAGACTGTGTGCCTTATTTCCTTTTATCAGATATTCTGTATTTGAGACTTGTTGAGATCTCCAGACTAGTTATTTTAGAAATTCCCTTTATATTTGTGTATGTTGGATGATGAAATATCATTTTTATCTCTATTATTTCATCATATATCTCTTGTATTATCTTTTACTTACTTTTGTACTTACACTTATTGTTCACTCTACTAGAGAGATAGTAATTGTGATGGTGAAACATGTTATTGCACGGTGTGGTGCATGGCAGATTTGACATTCCTGGTTTCACCTCGGACTGTAGCCTTGTGTGAACCCAGGGGCATCACAATGTGACACGCTAGACCTAAAGTGTTAACTTTTACGTCGTAGAGAGATAAGGGTTCATCGGGATTTCTCAAAATTTTAAACTTGAGGAGTTATCTACAGTAGGCTCAAACTTGAGGGAGTTTCTCAAATAAAATAGCTGAGGGTGATTTTTTGAGACATGCCCCATATTTGAGGGGGGATTGTGAGAAAAGTTCAAGAGGTTATCTCAAATTATCATAGTTGAGGGGGTTATATAAAATATACTCAGATTTAGAGGGGTAGGGGGTGTTTCTTATATTAAAATAGTTGAGGAGGGTTTTCTAAAATCAATCTATGATTTTAGGTAGAGAGACTTTTTACATGAACTTTTTTTTTATTTTTATATTTAAATATATAATTAAGAGATTTCTTTAATTATGGATAGCTTTAATCTGATAAGAATTCTTAGGTGAATATATCTCTAGGTGACCTCAGGACCGACCCTAATATTCTTAATTTTTCACGGGGCCTTAATCAAGCTTTCAAATGAGGGGCCTCTATATACAATATTTCATACACAAAAAATTTTACAAGATAGCAAAATATTTTTTATTAAAATGAGACAATAAGCACATAATCGTATTAATATTAAAATCAAAAAATTCTTGATGCTTTATAAACAACACAATTCATACTACATTAAATAGGATCGCCTTGCATTTTGAGCTGCAAAATTATCAATTAAAATATTCCAATCAAGCTTCTCTAATAATTTTTTTTTCGATAGATATTATAGCCAATCCATTCAATCTCTCTCTTGTAACATTATTGACCGTAGATAAGATTTGATGAGCTTCAACTTTGAAAAGCTTCTCTTAGCCGATGCAACTGTAACTGGTATTGTCAATAATACTCTATAAGCAATCCAAGCATTTGGAAAATAACAATTTAGCCTTTCCATAAAATTCAATACTTCAATTGCTTTTTTTGTTCCTCTTGGTAATGCTTCCCTTAAGATTTTGAATTCTGAAAATAATTATGTCCCACTAATATCAAAATTTTTGTCATGCTTTAGGAGATCTTCAAGGTTAAGACATGAACACTTCAAACTATCATTATCTGCAGACTTCAACCTCTCCAAATTAAACAAGAAACCAAAAGTTTCATCATACTGTTGAAACTGTTCAAATCTACTCTTGAGTGAAGAAAGAGCTTGATCAACGATATATATGAAGTAATTGACTCTAAAGGATTCTTCAACTGTCATTGCCATCTCTTTATTAGCATTTTCATCAAAATGTTTCTTTCTACGAATGATGCGACGTTCACAAAAAATGGGTTTAACTTTTATTCTAACTGCAATTTCTTTAGCCTCAACCATAGCTGCTTCAAATCCATTTTCTCTGTAGCTTAATTTCTTTAGCCTCAACCATAGCTGCTTCAAATCCATTTTCTCTGTAGCTTTCAAAAAAAGAAATGAGCCCTCTTAAAAGGTCTATAGCAACATCAATCTGCATATCCTCTGATTGCATGATTTTACTTATTTTGTTAATAGCATTCAAAATATCAAACCAAATAACCATATCAGATAAGAACTCAAAATTCTCAATTTCATATGTTGCTAAGCACTCAGCATCACTTTTTGTCTTAGGATCTTCACTAGAACTTGCTAAGTAAATCAAAGTATCTCTTATATCTGGAGCTTGGAATCTTATTGCTTTAACACTTTCAACTTGACCTTCCCAACGAGTTTGTGATGGTGGCTTAAGTGTGAAACCTTTAACATTATCTGTAAGAACTTTCCACCGCTTTGTAGAAGATGCAAACAATGAATATATGCGCTGCACCACTCCGAAAAAAGATGTAGCTTGTGAACAAGAGTTTATCATATCACTGTTCGCGGGAAAAATCGTGTCTTTCTTTATTGATTCCATTGCTATCTCAAATAACAGTTTATCGGTTACAAAGATCCGGTCTTTTTATAAGATCCGGTTATAATGAAAATCAAAGAAAATAAAGAAAAGATTACAACTTTTTCTCCTTGTTTGTTGAACAAATCACGAGCTCCTGTTTTGCGGTCGCTCGCTTTGTGGGTTCTTTGCCTGCGCCGGGGTTTATCCGTGGACCACTGCGAGATCTAGATCCGGTCGGATCTACGCAGCATAACGGGTATTATTTCACCAAGGAAATAATAGCCGGAGGGATTGTTTCACCAAGGAAACAATCGCTCGAATCTCGGGATCAAAGACCAAGCTTTGATCCGGAGTACGCCTGCGTAGATCTGAGATCCGGTCCTCTCGAACTCTTGCCTTATTTGGCGTTGACGATCGCCGAAACTTTCATTCTAACTGCAATTTCTTTAGCCTCAACCATAGCTGCTTCAAATCCATTTTCTCTGTAGCTTTCAAAAAAAGAAATGAGCCCTCTTAAAAGGTCTATAGCAACATCAATCTGCATATCCTCTGATTGCATGATTTTACTTATTTTGTTAATAGCATTCAAAATATCAAACCAAATAACCATACCAAGTAAGAACTCAAAATTCTCAATTTCATATGTTGCTAAGCACTCAGCATCACTTTTTGTCTTGGGATCTTCACTAGAACTTGCTAAGTAAATCAAAGCATCTCTTATATCTGGAGCTTGGAATCTTATTGCTTTAACACTTTCAACTTGACCTTCCCAACGAGTTTGTGATGGTGGCTTAAGTGTGAAACCTTTAACATTATCTGTAAGAACTTTCCACCGCTTTGTAGAAGATGCAAACAATGAATATATGCGCTGCACCACTCCAAAAAAAGATGAAGCTTGCGAACAAGAGTTTACCATATCACAAAGTGCAAGGTTAAGACTATGACAACCACAAGGTGTGTAGAATGCTCTAGGATTTATCTCTAATAATATTCTTTGTACACCTTTATGTTTTCCTTTCATATTAGAACCATTATCATACCCTTGTCCTCTTACATCGCCAATATCAAGTTTAAGCTCTTGCAAAATATTTACAAGTTCTTCAAAAAATCCTCATCTTGATGTATCATCCACCTTTAAAAATCCTAAAAAGAACTCCTCCATCTTTATTGGGCTTATTGAAATATTCACGCATCTTAATATAAGTGACATTTGCTCTTCATGGCTTGCATCCGGAGTACAATCAAGAATAACAGAAAAGTACTTTGCTTCTTTAATCTTTTGGATGATTAAACTTTTGATCTCATCTACTATTCGAAGAATAAATTCATTTTGAATTTTGTGACTAAGATAATGATAATGAATTTCTTTCTCCTGAACTCGACGAACATGCTCTTTCATTATTGGATCAAATTCGGCAATCATTTCTATTATACTTTAAAGTTTTCCATTATTTTCTCCATAAAGCTTCTCATTATCTCCACGAAATACCAAACTATTTTTAGCAAGTGTTTTCACAACAGCAACTACCATAAAGCTTCTCATTATCTCCACGAAATACCAAACTATTTTTAGCAAGTGTTTTCACAACAGCAACTACTCTCAATAGTACTTTTCTCCAATGTTCTCGTTCTTTGTTGATTTGTTCTTCAACACTTTTATCGATTATCGCATTTTGTCGTAATCTGATCTCTAATTCAATCCAACTCTTCATGTTAACAATGTGTTTGTTGGACCCTAGAGGGGAGGTGATCAGGGTCTTAAGGCTATAATTGTGCAATAAAAAATAAGACAAGCAACAAACCATAAAATGAACAACTATAGTAAATGAGATAGAGTTAGAAATCGTTATCCAAGTGATGTGCGGTGTGTTAACGAGGTTTGGCCCGCTGACCTACGTACCCGCTCCCCACTCTCGAGGAGAATCCACTACACAACCCAGTTTGGAAGCTGGAACTTCTTCTACATAACGATCTCCATAAGATCTCACAACTACACAGTTGATCACCACAAGATCTCACTCCCACACAGTTGATCTCCACAAGATCAAGCTCTCAACAGTAGTAATGGTGTAAAAATTCTCTCTTTACAATGTCCTTCTGGCAAGGAGAAAGATTACACTGAAGCTGGGAAGTGAACTTGAAAACAGAGAAAATCAGGTTTTGAAAGTTTGCTCTCAGTAAAAACAGATCTCTGATTTTTAAAAATATTTAGGACACTTGAAGAAGAAGGGGTATAAGGGGTTTAAATAGGAGAAAACAATGCAGCCAAAACCTATTCCCATATCCCTTAAATCCCGTAAAAAATCATCGTCTGAAACTGTACGTAAAATTCCGTTTGAGTAAATGGCGATCGACCGTGAAAATCTTGCGGTCGACCGCGAGCCACTTTCGAGGCTCAGAAAATTTCCAGAGACTTTGGCGGTAGACCGCGGCGGGCGACCGTGGAAATTTTCGAGTTGACGGTCGACCGAAAGTTTCTGTTTGGCTCCGCAGGTAAAAACTCAGGCGTGGTCGACCGTGGCGGTCGACCGCAGACTGATATAGCTGACACTGTTTTTGAAAGCAGTTTTTGACTCTTTAAAAATCTATAAAAATATTCAAATGACTTCTAAAAATTGTGTAACTTTGTAAATTATTTTTTATACTAAAAAAACTGTTTAGAAAAGGAATTTTACGAAAAGGTCCTCATACTTATGAAAAATAATATTTTTCAAAATGCTCAAAAATATAAGTATGAAAACGTGTGTGTGATATCCCAATAGCTTCAAGTGAAATCTACAACCACTTGCCTACATTCTAGCACTAGAGAGAAAAGAAAAACTAGTTAATATTCTCACATAGAATTACAATTCTTTGAGTCATGATATAGCTTTGAGTTGATAAAGCTCTGACTTGAATGTGTTGTTCTTGATTAATATTTGCGTCATCACTATGCCTCCTCCTCCTTTGGATATCATCGTTGAAGCTCATATTCCATCCAATCCTTCATATGTGGTACTAACATGCTTGATATATATATTAACTACAATATCACTCAAAAAAAATTAGTACCAATAATGGTGGTTGTAAAATATCATCAAAACATAAAGGCTAATAATCTCCCCCTTTTTGATGATGACAACCAACCATTATATAAGAGCAAAATAAATATAACTTATAGATAGGTGCTCCCCCTATCTATGAGCTCCCCTTTACTATGTGCACAAATGGGAAGATTTCTCTCCCCCTTTGTCGCCATCAAAATGGGGTAAATAAAATGGGAATCAAAACATGCATATGAAATACAACTAACCAAGCAAGCAAATAGAACTTTCACATAGTGCATAAACCCAAACCATTTCTTATGCGACAAAAATCATCTTCACTAAGAGGATTGGTAAAGATATCGCTAATTGAGATTTTGTGTCAATATACACAAGGGATACATCTTGCCTCTCTACATGATCATGTAAGAAATGATGGCGTACATCAATATGCTTGGTTCTAGAATGCAAAACCGAATTTTTTGAATTATTGATAGCACTAGTGTTATCACAAAAGATTTTTATATTTTGAAAATTCAAATCATAGTCAACTAAACTTTGTTTCATCCACAAAACTTGGGCATAATATAAGCTGGTGGCAATGTATTCCGCTTCCGTAGTGGACAAGACAACACAATTTTGTTTCTTAGAAGCCCAAGAGAAAAGAGAGTTACCCAAGAATTGACATGTACCACTCGTACTCTTGCGATCTACCTTACATCCGGCAAAGTCGACATCACAAAAACCATATAGATCAAAAGAGGTGCTTTTTGGATAAAATAAACCAAGATCAATTATTCCATGAACATATTTAATAATTCTTTTAACCGCAATCAAATGAGATGCTTTAGGAGAAGCTTGAAAACGTGCACATGCATATTTAATAATTCTTTTAACCGCAATCAAATGAGATGCTTTAGGAGAAGCTTGAAAACGTGCACATGCACACACACTAAACATGATATCGGGTCTACTAGCGGTGAGATAAAGAAGACTACCTATCATACATCGGTATAGTTTTTGGTCTACATCCTCACCACTATCATCCGCATCAAGTTTGACACTTGTACTCATGGGAGTTGGTGCATGCTTAGAATTCTCCAAATTGAATTTCTTCACCAATTCTCTAGCATACTTGCTTTGAGAAATAAATATCTCATCCTTAGTTTGCTTGACTTGGAGCCCGAGAAAGAATGTGAGCTCTCCCATCATGCTCATTTCAAAATGATCTTGCATAACTTTAGAAAAATCATTGCATAGAGATTCATTAGTAGCACCAAAAATGATATCATCAACATATATTTGAACTAAAATAAAATCATTTTCCTTTTTTCTCACAAAAAGAGTATTATCAATTTTCCCTTTAGAAAAACCATTTTTAAGAAAAAAAACTAGAGAGGCGAGCATACCAAGCTCTAGGAGCTTGTTTCAACCCATATAAAGCTTTTTCAACTCGGTAAACATGATTAGGAAATGCATGATCCATAAAACCGGGGGGTTTCTCAACATATACTTCCTCTTCTATAAAACCATCTAAAATGCACTTTTAACGTCCATTTGAAACAATTTAAAATCTTTAAAGCTTGCAAATGCCAAAAACATCCTAATTTATTCTAGCCTTGCAACCGGTGCAAATGTTTCATCATAGTCTATGCCCTCCTCTTGATTGTATCTTTGGGCAACCAAACTAGCTTTATTTCTAGTTACAATATCATGTTCATCAAGTTTGTTACTAAAAACCCATTTTGTTCTAATTACACTAGCATTGTTAGGTCTAGGAACTAGTTTCCAAACATCATTTCTTTAAAAATTGTTTAGTTCATCATGCATAGCTAAAACCCAAAATGCATCATTTAAAGCATCATTAATCTTCTTAGGTTCTAATTGAGATAAGAAGGCAACATTACCACACTCACTCAAAGCCTTTGAGTGAGTTAGAACCCCTTGTGAAGGATTTCTAATGATTTGCTCCTTTGGATGATTTGGTGCAAATTTCCATACTATGGGGAGTTCTTCTTGTTCTTGCTCTTGAATGTTGTTTGTGCTTTCTCTATCCTTTTGAACATCTATTGAGGGTGTTTCATTTATTTGCAAAAGTTCCAATCCTCCCTCAACATCATCATCATCTTTCCTAGGCAAATCAACTTGTAAACCAATATTAGTCTCATCAAAAGTAACGTTTATAGATTCTTCAACAACAAGAGTTCGTTTGTTGAAGACCCTATAAGCCTTACTTCGAGGCGCATATCCTAGGAAGATGCCAACATCAATTTTAGAATCAAATTTATCATGGTGATCTTTTGCATTTAAAATAAAACTTTTACAACCAAAGATACGAAAATATCCAATGAAAGGAGTTTTGCTATAAAATAGTTTATAAGGAGTTTTCTTAAGCTTTGGTCTAATCAAAACACGATTTAAAACATGGGAAGCCGTATTGACGGCTTCCACCCAAAAATACTTAGGCAAATCAAAAGAGTTTAACATAGTTCGTGTCATCTCTTGTATAGTGCAATTTTTTCGTTCAACAACACCATTTTGTTGTGGTGTTCTTAGAGCGGAAAACACATGAGTTATACCACGATGTGCACAAAAATTATAGAAAAAATTATTTTAAAATTCACCACCATGATCACTTCTTATTTTAACAACTTTCAAATCTTTTTGACTTTCAATTCTTTTAACATGATTCGAAAATTCTTTAAAACATTCATCTTTATTTGCAAGAAAGATTGTCCATGTAAAACGAGAAAAATCATCAATGATAACAAAAACATAGTGTTTTCCTCCAAGAGAGGTAACACGCATAGAACCAAATAAATCAAGATGAAGTAATTGCAAGGGTTTAGAAGTTGATACCTCATTGATGGATTTGAAGGTAGACTTAGTTTGTTTACCTTTAGCATAATCTTCACATATGGTATATTTGATGAAATGCAAGTTTGGTAACCCTTTTATAAGATTCCTCTTAGACAATTTTGATATCAATTCCATGTTCGCATGTCCAAGCCTCTTATGCCAAATCCAAGGGTTTTCATCCACTGCTGCAAGGCATTTGACATCTTGATCTAATAGCTCATTCATCTCAAAAATATATACATTAGATTTTCTATTAGCAACAAAAATAGTTTTTTTCTATTTGAGCTAATAATGCATTTGTCCGGTTTAAAGGAAATATCAAAACCTTTATCACTCAATTGGCTAATGCTAAGAAGATTATGATTCAAGCCACTAACCAAATAAACATCTTCTATTATGGGAGAGGGTGTCTTACCAATACATCCAATACCAATGATTTTACCTTTCTCTCCACCACTGAAGGAGACGCTACCTCCTTCAATCCTTGATAGGGTTGCAAATAGCTCTTTGTTGCCCGTCATATGATGTGAGCAACCACTATTAAGGTACCACATCTCTCTACGTCATGTTCGTAATGTTCCCTACAAGAGATGAAGGTGTAGTAACTTTAGGTACCCAAATCTTAGGTCCTTGGTGGTTAGTAAGCTTGGTACCTTTGGGTACCCATGTCATTCCATAAAAATCATGATTGTCTTTAATCCTACAATGAGTAGAAATATGACCACGTTTCATGCAATATGTGCACACAAAATTTCTCTTGTGTGTAGAGGCATGAGATCTATGAAATCTATTTCTCTCATGATGATGATAATTAGCATAAGCATGAGTGGGTCTAATCCTACCACTCTCAATTTCAAGTCTTTCAATCTTGGATCTTAATTATTTGTTTTCAAAATCAAGATCCCCTAGTAATTTATCTTTTAAAGCAAGAGAGGTTTGTAGTTGTTCTAGTTTTGCATCACAAGAAGCATGCAATTTTTTAAAGGAAGAAAATTCTTTTGACATCCTTTTAAACTTAATGTTTAATTCTTCTAATGCGGTAGCTAGATCATATTGCATGCAAAAGGATTCACTTTCGGTGTCGGAAACTACCTCCTTTTCATAAGCCATGAAGCAAATGTTGGGATCATGAATAGCAATCTTAGCTCATTCTTCACTGCTATCCGAATTGCTTGGTTCGGATTCCTCTCATCCGACATACATGGCTTTCTTCTTCTTGTACTTCAAGTATTTCTCCTTGAGCTTGGGGCAATCTTTAGCGATATGACCCGGTTCATTGCATTCAAAGCACTTACCTACACGTGAAGAAAATTTATTGTTAGATCGGGGATTGAACTTCTTGTTCATTTTAATGAGTCTAGAAATTCTTCTAGAGAGGTGAGTCACTTCTCTAGAAAAATCAACTTTACTATCCGATGATGATGAGGAGTTATCACTAGCTCCTTTGAGAGCTATGATCTTCATTTTTGGTGATGGCTCCTCAACTTCCCATGGGGGCACTTCCTCCTTCTCCTTTCCCTTGAGCTTCTTCTCATGAACCTTAAGTTTGCCGATGAGGCCATCAAGAGCTAGAGTAGTAAGATCATGAGTTTTCTCTATGGCCGTAGCTTTGGGTTCCCATGCCGGAGTCAATGAATGAAGGATCTTGTAGTTCATCTCTTGGATAGTCAAACGCTTGTCAAGACCATGCAATTCATTGATTATGTTAATGAAGCGAGAAAACATAGCATCAATGGATTCATTAGGAAGCATCTTAAATAACTTATATTCATGCATAAGCCCACTGATTTTGGATTCCTTAACTTGGGGGATTCCTTCATGTGTAATACATAATTTTACCCATATTTCGTATGCGGTTGCACACGTAGAAACCCTATTATACTCATTGGGGGAAAGACCGTAAATTAAGGCGTTCATGGCCTTCGCATTGAGATTAGCTTGGTGCCTTCCTCCATCGGTCATGTTCCCAACTTTGAGTTTTTCTACATATTTCTTCTCTATGAGTTCTAGAATATCAAGATCAATGCAACGAAGATTAATCCTTATTCTAGCTTTCCAATAAGCAAAATTACTACCGGTGAAAAGAGGTGGTCTAGTGGTGGATTGTCCCTCTAACATATGAACATTCATTGAAGCCTCTATAAGATCTTTTTTCTAAGGTGGTTAGACCAAAAACTAATATAGAGACCAAGCTCTGATACCAATTGTTGGACCCTAGAGGGAGGTGATTAGGGTCTTAAGGTTATAATTGTGCAATAAAAAATAAGACAACCAAGAAACCACAAAATGAACAACTATAATAAATGAGATACAGTTAGAAATCGTTATCCAAGTGACGCGCGATGTGTTAACGAGGTTCGGTCCGCTGACATAAGTCACCGCTCCCCACTCTCGAGGAGAATCCACTACACAATCCGGTTTGAAAGCCGGAACTTCTTCTACACAACGATCTCCACAAGATCTCACAACTACACAGTTGATCACCAAAAGATCTCACTCCCACACAGTTGATCTCCACAAGATCAAGCTCTCAACAGTAGTAATGCTGTAAAAACTCTATCTTTACAATGTCCCTATGACAAGGAGAAAGATTACACTGAAGTTGGGAAATTGATAATCACATTTTATTGCAATTTTATACCCTCATTATCTATTTTATATGAATAAATATACCACTAATAATTATTTTTATCTTTTAATTACAGGTTAATGAAGAATAAATCTCAAACTCCAATCTCTCAACAAAAACCCATTGATTAAATGAAGAAATGAAGCAAAGAAGCCCATTGGAAAATTAATTTTCAAATTATCCAAAAGCCTAAGCAAAGAAGGAAAAATGTCAAAGACCAAAAGAAGAAAAGAAATATATATCAAAGCCAAAAGCCCAAGCCCAAAAGCCAAGGAGAAGAGGAAGCTGCGGGCTGAAAAAGGAGAAGGCTGGGAAAATTTGTTGTTTTTGGATAAGATTTCAATCCAATGGCTCTCATTCACTGATGTTTACTATAAATAGGATTAGAGAGTGAGGGGTTAGTGGTGTAAAAAATTTTGTAACTCTATTTAGAGAGGAGGGCTACTCTTAATTGAGAATACCTTCCAAAAATTATAACTTTTGTTGTAATTAATAATAATAATTTTTCTCCACTTTAAATTTGTTTTTCTCCTCTTTGTTGAATGATGAGGATGGAAATGAAGAGTAATTTGAAGGTTTGCATTTCTTTTATTTTTCTCTTTTATTTCTTTTTAGTAATTTCTTTATTATTGCTTATTAGTTAGATTTACATTCATGCTTGTAGTGTAGATTTATTTTCTTGTCTTTTTATTTCTTTTTGCACTTTAATTTGTAGAGTAGATTTATTTTCTTGCATTTAATTTTTGTAATATATTTTGTAGTTTAGATTTTAATTCTTTGTAATTAGATTTATTTCTTGTTCATAGTTTAGATTTTTATTTTCTTTTTAATTTTGTAATTAGTTCTTTTTCTTCTTGTTTTTATTTCTTAAGATGAGAAATTAATTCTTGTAGGAATCTTAGAATTGTATGATGCTAATCTAAATTCCTTTATGTTATGCAAGTTATTTTCTTTCACTTAAAATATTCATGTTTAGGATAATCAACTAGAGAACTAATCGGTAGAAGAAGAATTTGATATTCATGTTTAGGATAATCAACTAGAGAACTAATCGGTAGAAGAAGAATTTGATAATCTATGTTTATCTTAAATGGTTTGATAGGTTATGCTTATTGATAATCTATGTTTATCTTAAATGGTTTGATAGGTTATGCTTATGAATTCTAGGATTACTATCTTGTTATTATTGTTATCATGAATAGTAATTTTAACTTAGATGATAATTTGATAGGTTATACTTTCCTTAAATGGTTTGATAGTCTATGCTTAATAAATCTAAGTTGAAATATGATAAAAATAGAATAGTTTGTATTTTATATTTGAGTTAGTTAGTGGATTAAATTCTAGATTTCTCATATCTTAATTGAATCCTCCATCTTGACTTTCTTGAATTTTCTTTTTATTCTTGATTTTATTTCTTGATTTTATTTATTCTTCTTTCTTGCCTTGTGATTTTATTTATTCTTTGATTCTTTCTTCTCTAAAATTCAATTTATTATCTCTTGCATATATTCATAACAATCACTCATCACAATCACACTTATTCTTTAATCCTATTTTTGTCACGTACAAAACATAAGAACCAATACTAATAATCTCTTAAAATCACATTCTTCGTGGGATCGATAACTTTTTATACTATAACTTGATTAATTGTGTACTTGTAATTTTGGTACATAATTATGCCGCATCAGAAGTGAACTTAAAAACAAAGAAAATCAGGTTTTGAAAGTTTGCTCTCAGTAAAAACAGATCTCTGATTTTTCAAAATGTTTGGGACACTTGAAGAAGAATGGGTATAAGGGATTTAAATAAGAGAAAACACTACAGTCAAAACCCATACCCATATCCCCTAAATCCTGTAAAAATCATCGTCTGAAACTGTACATAAAAGTCCGTTGGAGTAAACGGCGGTCGACTGTGAAAATCTCGCGGTCGACCGCGAGCCATTTTCGAGGCTCAGAAAATTTCCATAGACTTTGGCGGTCGACCGTGGCGGGCGACCGTGGGAATTTTCGAGCTGACGGTAGGTAAAAACTCAGGCGCGGTCGACCGTGGCGGTCGACCGCAAACTGATATAGCTGACACTGTTTTCAAAAGCAGTTTTTGACTCTTTAAAAATCTGTAAAAATATTCAAATGATTTCTAAAAATTGTGTAACTTTGTAAATTGTTTTTGACACTAAAAACAAACAGTTTAGAAAAGGAATTTTATGAAAAGGTCCTCATACTTGTGAAAAATTATATTTTGTCAAAATGCTCAAAAATATAAGTATAAAAACGTGTGTGTGATATCCCAATAGCTTCAAGTGAAATCTACATCCACTTGCCTACATTCTAGCACTAGAGAGAAAAGAAAAACTAGCTAATATCCTCACATAGAATTACAATTATTTGAGTCTTGATATAGCTTTGAGTTGATGAAGCTTTGACTTGAATGTGTTGTTCTTGATTAACATTTGCTTCATCACTATGCCTCCTCCTCCTTTAGATATTATCGTTGAAGCTCATATTCCATCCAATCCTCCATATGTGGTACTAACATGCTTGATATATATATTAACTACAAAATCACTTAAAAAGAAATTAGTACCAATAATGGTGATTGTAAATCACCAGCAAAACATAAGGGCTAACAGTGTTCACTACTTGTTTCATGACTTTTAAGTTTGGCACTGAGATTTCTCCAGTCTCTAACTCTATCATTTGCCAATTGAATTTTGTTTGCATTATATTTGAACAACTTACAACAAAAACAAAAAATCTTGTCCAAAGTATTTGAATAGATTAGTCATTTTCTATCATGATGTTCACCATTGGATAAGTTACGAATGTAATGTGTTGAGGAGAAATGTTTGTCTTCTGAATCTTTCGGAAAATCAAGATTATCAGTTTTTTGGGACCTCTTTCAACTAGTAAGTCTCTCAATATTTGATCAATATTTTTCTAATTTCCTGGGTCATTTATGTTTGAAAGCCTTCTTTCAAGGTTTTCTTCTTGTACCAAATCTTCATGTTCAATTTCCTGGGTCATTTATGTTTGAAAGCCTTCTTTCAAGGTTTTCTTCTTGTACCAAATCTTCATGTTCATTTACATTTCCTTCATGTTCATTTACTCTTCTTGTACCAAATCTTCATGTTCATTTACATTTCCTTCATGTTCATTTACATTGCTAGGTTCTTCATATTCTTCAATGAAATTTATATTCTCATTCAAATTTTCATTAACCAAATCCTCGCTTTCTTGATTTTCAGGTTGCTCATTTTTAACATTCAACGAATCTTGAACTAAATTAGATCTACTACCAGTAATAAATTTTTCAAGTGCTCCCGCTTGAGATCGATTAAATTCTTCAATTTTTTTGTTTCTTTATCCGCTTATCATGTCCAGACGTATACTTTCGAGGAGGCATGATATCCAAATTTAATTCTGACTCTGCTACAATCTAATAAATATCGAGAAAAATAAATTAATCAGAATTCCTACCAAAAAGCATGTTAGGGACTAAAATATATCAAATATTTAAATTAAAATTTGAAATTAAATAATAAAATCTGTATAGGTAAAAGATCTTATAATTTCTTCCAAGTTTAAACTTTGAAGATACTTTCTTTCTTGACAATCCGTCAAATCCCGTTTGATTCTGCTCTAATTCACAAAACCCTAATCAATTTCAGTTTCACAAAGCCCTAAAGCCCTAATTCCTAAACACTAGTGAGAACTGAGAAACTACAGAGAAAGTGAGAAACCCTAACATTGGTCAATGGCGGTGGCCGGCGGGCGAGAGGGAGGAGGACAAGCCGGCGGGCGATTGGAAGAAGAGAGGTCAGAGAGAGAGAGAGACCTAGGGTTTTCTCTCTTTTTTTGTGAGAGCAATCAGCAGCAACTAAGATAGGGACGGGAGGAGAGGAAAGGCTGTAGGAATCCATTATGCTATTAGAACCCTCTAACAATTTTACACAAAAGTCATCTTACTTTTCCATATATATCTATCTAAAATATATCAAATATTACATTAGGGGCCCTTGTTTTTGGGGGCCCTACGCGAAGGCCTATCCCACCTATACCCAGGGCCGGCCCTGAGTGACCTTCTGATAGGATAAAGAGACATGGAAATATTTATGATATGACATGTGTCAACTTTTTATGTCTTCATAATATGACACATGTCAATTTTCTGTGTTTTTAGAAATTCCACCAAGTTCTCTTTATGTATAAAAGGCGGACAAGGGAGAAGTTATATCTATGAATGGAATATACTTCATATCTAAATGTAATATAATATTAAATATTTAAGCTATAAATATATTAAAAAATGTTAAATAACAAACATATTTTATTTAATATTAAATATATTAATTTTAAGTCTAAGTCCAACTTAAAAATCCCCAACAAATAAGCGCTGGGGATTTTTCGCTGGCGATCCGTTCTTAAGCTTCTCTTTCATGGTCCTTATTAATATCGTTAGCCAACACGTATCAGCTTTCATTTGTTCATTCCTCCTCTGAGATAGCTTAATTATGAGTATATAATAATATAAATAGGTCTGTTCTTTTATTTTGTGCATGATTGTGAATCAGCACAACAACTCAAACTTTTAGAGATACTAGGTTTTATACATGTGAAATGTACATGGTTAAATATCATGATTAAGTATTTTTGGTTTATTTTCTAACTAAAATTTGTTTCTCGGTTCAACTTTAATAGTTTATACTCACTTTTGTCTCTAAACTTTAATATTGCGATTAGTTATTTTTCATTGATGTTTGTTTAAATAGGCTACACCCAATTTAAATTTTCATGTTAATATTTGAATTAATAGAAAACAAATATAATTTAAGCTAATTTAAATTTTCATATTATTTTGACTGACATGAAACTAAGCTTTACTTAAGAAAGTATAGTGTTACAAAATTAAAATATGTTGAAACAATGTTATACAAGGAAGATAAATATTTAAAACCAATAAGGCAAAATAATTGCTTAACAGTATGCTAAAAAATACAAAGGAGAATATATATAAAGTTTGTTCCTAATCATTAATAGACTTCATAAAAGATTATAAATTAAAGATTCATGCTAACTCTAGTATACTTTCATATGATAAAAGCATCTGCACAAGCATATAAAAGTACTGAAAAAGCTTATGAAAATCCATTCTAAAGATTTCTAAATTCACTCAAAATAATTAAACTATTTTATAAAATATTCACAAAATATTACCTTTTATGACTTCTGTTTTATTTTTTTACTGAGCTAATATCAATCCTTTCTCAACTTTATCTTTTTTCCGAACAATTCTAGAGTAGTATCTTTATCATCTACTTGATTATGACATCAGACTAGAGTTGCACTTTTTGTGTTGTTATCATTCATGGGCTCGTTAATCTTTTTTAAATTTGTATTTCTTAACCGGATATTTTTAATCAATTCTCATTTTACTTTTGTTTACGAGTATCAACTTAGACTGTCTTTAGATGCTGAAAAGGGATAGTATATATATATATATATATATATATATAACAATTACACTTTTATTTGCCAAGTTTTAAAATTTTAGCCACTTTTGGTGGTTTGGAACTTTGAGGGTGTGAGTTGTAATTTTTAAAACTTTGGGAGCATTATTAAAATAATTGCCAAGTTTTAAAAAAATTTGCAATTATTAAAACTATAGATTAATTTTTAAAAATTCAAATTTTAACAGCCTACCTAATAGTTTTTAGATTTGATGTGTACTGGTTATAAATTTTAAAATTTTAGAGATTTTTTATACTTTTTAAATTTTAAAAGCATTTTTTCTATAATTTTTGTAACTTTGAGGTTAATTTTGGTAAATTTTAAATTTTTAGATGCATGAGGGTAATCTCTTGAATTCATCTTTTGTTGTTTGCAAATTTTAAAAAATTTATAATTTTAAGGTTGTTTTTTTATAATTTAAACTTTTAAGAGAGTTTCTATATTTTTTGGGACATTGAGGTTATTAATTGAAAAGTTCAAATTCTTCGGAGGCTGCTATTAATTTATTATTTTCATGTTTGTTGTTTTAAGTTTTGATATATCAGAAATTTTTAGGTGCATTATGGTAATCTCTTGAATTCATCTATGTTGTTTGTAAGTCTTGAAATTTTAGAATTTTAGGTGTTTGTTTGTAATTTGAACTTTTGAGGGTGTTTCTATAATTTTTGAGATAATGAGATGTTATCCGTAAATTTTAAATTCTTCGTTGTTAATTCCTTGATTTCATGCTTGTTGTTTTAAGTTTTTAGTCGTCGTGATAGTTTTTATAATTTTAAACTTTTTAGGGTATTTTGTGCAATTTTAAAACTTTTTATTTTTTTGTAATACTTTATGTATTATAGTACGTTAGTTACATATAAATTTTTTATCTTTACAAACTAATACCATAAAAAGATGTTTTATATATTTTATTAATATTTTTTAAAATTGTTAAGCTATAGATAGTTCATATAGGATTAGGATATGATACAATTATGATTAGGATAGATTAGGATAGGGTATAATTATGATTAAGATATATTAAAATATAAATAAAATATTTAAAATAGTGAAGGGTAATATTGACCATAGAAACATTTTCTCAAACTCGTGCTTTTAAAGGATATAGTTGAGATGCACATGCAATGCACGTGGTTGAACATTATGATTATTTAAATTGATAAAAATAAAATAAAAATAAAAAAGAAAATAGTTTTTTGTGGGATTGATCATCAACTCAATAATCTCTCTCTTAAATAAAAAATTATCATTGTTTTCTTTAACCCAGATTGTGGCCACGTGATCTACTATTTGTGAGTTATAAACACGTTTATCTAATTAACATCTCTATTTATTAGTGTTTTGAAGTCTTCAAAAGATGGGTGATCATTCAATTCGCAAAAGGAATATTTCATATAAATTTACTTGCAATATATCCATTAAACTTTTAGTTATGATTTGACTCATATTCACATTAACTTTTAAATGTGGTGTCACTCATATTTAGATCACCTAATGTTCTTATTCAATTTTATAGCTCATTCTCCGAACCATAGAAGTAAAACTAAAAAGTATGAGAAATTATTTTCTTACGAAATTAGAGTAGAGAGATTATAATATATTTCGTCATGTGTTATAAAAAAAAATCTTTGATGCAAGCTTCCTATTAAATCTTGCCTCAAACGATGTGATTGAAAAATACTATTATTAATCACTTGCTTAGGATAATTGTATTATATATATGATATATAACTCATCTAGAATATCCACATCTGCTAAGTGGATTTTGTTGTTATGAGAGCAAAATATTAGGGCCTCGTATTCAAACTTTTTGGCTCTATAAAATACATAAGAAATTATAGTGAATAGCTTATATATCGTAAAAAACATACTGGTTCATAAAGAATTCTACCTAATAACGATATTATTATTCAGTATTAAATTAATTTTATTATATAAGATTATATGACCCTTTTTAATAAATTATAAAGTATATATATAGATTAACTTTATATTGTAGTTTGCTATTGGTAGTACTATTGACAATGTTCATTATCTTTCATCTTTATCTTATTATTCATGCTTTTATAATATAAGTCCTCTTTTGTTAATCACTCAATTGGCTATATTTAGTTTTTATAATATCAGAGGTTAGAATACTCTCTTCTATTTAAAAATTATTGACATTGTTTTCTTAAAAAATATACTCATAGCAAAAGTATATATTTCAGTTCAACTCAAACATTAGCTTGAAGCCATTTAGAGTGAGGTCCTTTCTATGCGAGAATGGTGATATAATGATTACACAATCCAAAAGTCAAAGAAGAAATTTCTACAAAGAAAAAGTAATTTAATATGTCAAATTAACTACTAATTTATAAAATATACATGGACGGTGTAGATAGCTATAGAGAGTAAGATATACATATTTATGAAAATTCTATAGTGATTGACCAACTACAATCATCATAATTTAAGCATGAATAATTATTATTTTAGTTACTAATTTGGTATGTGTAATTATAAAATAAATCTTAAACAAAAAATAGGAATTGAGATTGTATTATCTTGTATGTAAATAAATAAATATTATTAGAGCTCCTCTTTATATTAAATTTAAAAATAAAAAATTAAATTATTAAGCGTCAAATATTAGTTCATGCGAGAAAGTAAAGTAATATATGGTCTATATACCTATAGAGTCAATCAATCAAAAGTATTAAAATTATGATGACCACAGTTAAAATTATATGGTGGGTTCACATGAAATATAATTTATAAAAAAAAGTACATTAAAGTCAAAATTATTTTAACCATTATATAGATTATCTAAAAAAATTTGTATATATAAACTATATTCCCTAGGAATAGTGACGTGTGGCCTAATACATCTTGAGAACGACTTACTCTTCAATATCATCGTTAATTGACATATCTATGCATTACATTAAAAACACAATAAAAATTTAGAAAACTATAAAAGAAACACCCTAAAAAAGTTCTAAAAATTATTAAAAAACATCCTAAAAATTTATAATTTATAAATACACAAAACTATTAAACATTACAATGAAATCAAGAAATTACAAAAAATCACTAATAATTTTCAAACTTTAGAGGGTAATTTGCAATGTACTAAACTTTAAGGGTGTTTTTTTATAAATTTTAAATTTAATAGATTTTTAATTAGTTATGTTCTTTCCAAAAACGTTATGGATAATATTGACCATGAATTTTTTTTTTCCTAAACCTATACTTTTAAAGGGAGCATGATAGTTTTTGACAATTTTTAATTTTCTAGGGGTTGTTAGTAATTTTGTATATTCATTTTAGTTTCTATAGGTTAGAAATTCTCATGGTGTTTTTTTGTAAATTAAAAATTTTAGGGATTTTTTATAACTTTTTAAACTTATATGCATTTTATACCGATTGTAAATTGTTTTATAGATTATTTATAATTCCTATGTTTTTAATTTACTAATGAGTTTATAGATTATTCATAATTCCTATGTTTAGGGATTTTTTATAACTTTTTGAGTGTTTGTTTGTAATTTTTAAAACTTTAAGGGTATTTTCTATAAATTATAAATTATGTAGGGGATATTCGTAATACCTATATTTTTAATGTACTGTTAGGTTAGAAATTATTAGGATTTTTGTAAATTTTATAATTTTTAGGATTTTTTTATAATTTGTAAAAAGTTTAGAGTGTTTATTGTAAATTTTATAATTTTTTGGGGTTGTTTGTATTATTTGTAGGTTTTTAGTGTGTTTATAGGTTTAAAATTCTCAAGGCAGTTTTTTACAAATTTTGAATTTTTAGGTGTATTTTTGTAATTTTTAAAACTTACGAGATATTTTCTCCAAAGTCAAAAAAACTTTTAGTTTTTAGCTAGCATATGTTTTTTAGATTTCTCACTGAATTAAAAGAAGTAAAATTTATAATTTTTAAGATGTTTTAATAAAATTTTGAAATTGTAGGGGTGTTGTTGCAATTTAAAAAAATTGGATACAAAGTCCAAAAACTTTTAGATGTTGACTAATATATATTTTTTATATTTCTCTGCAAACTAAAATAAATAAAGGATTTGAATTATATCAAATATATCTCTTTTATCTAATAACATGTTAAGTTTCATTATGAATAGGATAAATTATTTAATTACTAATTTAAAGAAGATAGGATAATAAGAATAGATTAGGATAATAATGTAATATTTAAAAAAATTAAGGATAATATTGACCATCAAAAGATTTTCCAGAGTACTTTTATAAGGAGTATGATTATCAACTATTATTTTCTTTTAATGGATATAAAAATAAGGAAAAGTACATAAAGTTCTGTAGAAACAATATTATAGAATTCTTACAATTATTTATTAGTTAGCTTCTATAACCAGAACAAGCGGTAATATTTTTCCTAAAAATCACCTTTAAAATAGGTTTTTTTTATGGAAACCATTTTTTATTGTCAATTTATATATGAACCTTATTTAAATATTTTTTTTAATAAACCACTTGTACTCACTTTCCAGTTGAGTTATTCAGTTTTCCAGTAATGGTTAATTGTTAAATACTAAGTATCTTAGAGATATGATTCTTAATGTAGATTAGGTGTGATCAATTACTGGGAAAAAACTTAACTGAAAAGTGAGTCAATGTGGTGATTGCAACAAAAAAAAAACAATTTAAAATTTATTTATGTATAAATTGACACCACCCCCCAAAAAAAAAGAATTAACAAAAAAAGAAAGACCCTACCAAACCACCTTTAAAATAGCTTGTTTTGCGTATTAAAGACTGAATGTAAGCACCAACCCATAATCAGTACCATCTGCTGCTCCTAGAGCACCTAAAACGTACGGTCATTATTTGTAGTCGTACATTCTGAGCACACAAGGCCGATAGTTAAGAGACAAATTTTGGACAGTCGTGAGTTCCAGAAATATTTAAAAAAGACTAGAAATTGAGAATGAAGGGTCTCGAGGAAGAAAAGGGGGTAGAGAGGGGCCCTACCCTGTTTTAATTTTTCTTTTATGCTTGTCTCCTAGCATAAGATATTAGATTTGTTGAAGTTCCCTCTAAAAGACAGATAGAGAACTCTAATGAGACTTTAAAACATTACTAGAACTCACTAGCTAGTGGACAAGTGTTTGGTTGGTTTTTTGATGACTAAAGAAAAGGAAACGGGAGGAGGAAACTTCCATAAATGATATTTCAAGCTCATTCTATAAAAATATACTCTAAAAAATGTTTTCTGTGATTAGAGTCAAATTAATCAATGGGAAGGCATCAATTCATCTTTCCTCTTGATTTCCTAGCATTTCATCATCGAGTAAAATTTTTATCAGAACACCCTATAGAAAATAGTGATCTATATCATTTACAAGTAGTTCTAACGTCAGTTTGAAATTTAGAAGTTCTCTAGTACTCATCCGCCCTCTTGATCTCCAAGTGAGATGCAAAAAATAGAAGTGATAATCTGTGGAAAAAAACTAATGTGGCTTCTCTTGAAATTACTTTCTAGGGGGTTTTCTTGTTTCTTTGGACCTAAGCCGAAGAAAACCCCATGACGATATTTCTAACTCAAAACAAGATTTCTACAACGGCATTTCTAACTCAAAACAGGATTTCTACAACCGCATTGCGGAACTGAAGAACTTATGACCTACTGCTGAAAACATTCATAATATACACAAAAGAGCTATTTTTTCAACCATAAACGGTACCTAAAATGCTTTCCTGTAACACTAAAATGTGGCTATTGATCTATTTGCGGAACAGTTGCAGTAACACAATTTAAGACAAAGGCACATTTTGGAACACAGAAGATGCCAAATGTTATCATCAAGTTCTTCAGGTATACAATCGCAATTCGCAAGAGTTGTGCATTATTGTCACAAGGCTACAAGCCATTACAACAGCAGCAGAGATGCAAGAAATATATTATGTCACAATTATTTTTACGCAGGTGATTGCAGGCACCAGTAAAAATATCATCATCCAGAAGCTGGCAGTCCAGTTTTCAGAAAGAAAAGACATCAAACTACCGAAGTAGTACCCAGGACTCGCAACCATATGAGAGCTCCATAACCTGCAAATATAAGGTTATATGTAAGTCACTTTTGTACAGTAAAGAAAAGGAAAACAAGAGCTTACATCATTAAACTTTTACTGAAGCAAAGATACAGCATGAAGGACCAAGTCGCAGAGAAATAAATAACATGAAAATATACTGAAGTTTGAACTTCTATTGCATTGCCAGGATAAAACCAACATATTTATAACTAACATGAAAATATATTGGAGTTTTAATTTCCATTGCATTTCCAGGATAGAGCCAACATATTTCAACTATACATAATGAAGATTGCTAAATCAGTCAGCATTGTTAAAAAGATATGAAGTATTCAACATTTGGCAAAGGCAACAAGATAAAGTATGAGTTAAGAGTGCACACACCATATATCTTGAGCAGTTAAAATTGAAACCAAATGATGGGAGATCCAGCAACTAACAAAGAAAATAGAAATGAAGAAAGTAAACATTTCATTTATTTCTGCTACATCCAAAACTGTCAATGACAAGGAAGAAAACTATTCAAATTAAAGATTTGAAACATAACAAACACTTAATTCTCGTAGATAAGAAAATCTTATTTTGATTGATTTTCAGTTACAGGAAAACTGAAAAAGGACAGAAAATTTTCTATTCAAACTCTCCCGAATACAATTTCATTGAGATGTTCTTTGTGGCAAATAAACTTTGATTTCACTGACCCACATGACTCATGGTTCTAATGTTACAAAAGATTCTTTTTGTCAATGAAGCATACATGTACCAATAATGATGCTTTGATGTTCATTTATGCTATTATTTAAAAGAAGCCACTTTCTGATTTGTGTGAGCTTCTTTTTACAATTCCGAAATCGCCCACACGCTGGAATAGAGCAACGAAATTACCCTTACGCACGAGAAAATCAACAGAAACACCCTCAAACTTGGAACAAATCCAAAAAAGCTAACAATTTGTTCCCTTGAAAATTCAATTACAACACTCCCCCAGGTTCTGTATTACACACGCATCGGTTGCATCGGAATACGTGTGAAATTAAATAAAGAGTGGAGGTAAATGTTATCTAGTAATAAGGCAAAGTTCTATTTCTTGCCATCACGGATGCCGGGTGTCGGGGAATGGCCATGACCCCTTGTGTTTTACAAAGAGAGGTAGGTATATGAGGTTTTCTCATATTAGTAGTAAGTCCCTCAAATCTTTCATATTTGAAATTAGTATCCAAAGCTTTCATATTTGAAATTAATCCCCCAAATCTTCCATATTTCAAACTAGTCCCTCAAATCTTCTTTCAGTTAGTCCCCTAAATCTTTAAATGAAATTAGCGCTTGTTACTCATCTCAAATTGTTAACTAATCAGAGAGGAGTAATCACCAAATCAACCAAAATCAATAAGTTTTAAGTCTAATATAATCTTTTCCAACTTGTACTCCTGCGAAAATTTTCAAGGTTTGGGTTGACTGGACACGAATATAATTTGTATGACACCCAAAACTGAAAAAGATGATAGAATATTCTCTCAATTTTGACCAGTCTCTAAGTAAAAGGCTAATTTAAAATCACTCACAAAATTTAGGGGACTAATATGAAAAAGATCCCTATATATGCCCATTGCGTTTGATCTAGTTTTTTCATTCAAATTTTTTTTCATTCAAATATAAAGGAAATGAGGTATTAATTTCCATGCACTTCTGCATTTAACACTAGAAATTTGAAACACAAATTATATTTGGGATATTTCATGACAACCACCTTTAAAATAGGTTGAATTAATAAAAAATCACCTTAGAAGTTTTTTTTATATGTAAACCACCGCATAAGTGAGTTTAGTTTTCAATCAACCACTTTTTGTCAAATTCTGCTCAATTAATACCTTAATTACCCGAACTACCCTCATTTAAATGTGTGGTTGAGAAACACGTGTTAGGAACATGTAATTAATGAGGATAGTCTAGATGATCTGGGTATTAAATTGAGCAGATTTTGACAGAGTGGTTGATTGAAAACTAAAGCCACTTATAAGGTGGTTTATTTATAAAAAAACTTCAAAGGAGCTTATCGATTCTACTATTTTAAAGGGGTCTTCATGAAAAACCTCTTTATATTTTCATATGACTTCACAAATTTGAATTATCCAATGAGGTTCCTCCAATTTCATATAGCTTACTTTTACATTAAGAAATAGATATGCGAAATGAATTTTTTATACTTTTGCAATTAATCTTTCATATTTGAAATTAATCCGTAAATTCATTGAAATTTCCACTATGTTCTTGAATTCTTAAGTTCTTATGAAATTCCTCAAATTATTAAAATTAGTATAATGTCCCCCCAATTCTCGTATGGTTTTCAAGGTAGTTCCTCTAATTGCTAATTCTACTCTTTAGTGGAGGGGCAAATTTCAAAAAATATAAAAAGAGTTGTGGGTCTATGATTGAGTAGCGTTTAACTGGCTAAGCTATGGACCCATCAATGAGAACTATTAACTGACTGAATTAATAAATTAGTTAGTAACTTAGTATAATATTTCATTATCCCTAACTAAAACAAAACCCTTTTTTTCTTTATTTCTATTTTGGGTTCTTGCTTCAACAATTTACATATATAAAATTTATTATATATTTTCATATTTAACTATTTTCTGATTGATGTAATAGTATACGGTTGTACTTATTAGCGACCCTAATAAAAAAATGACTCTACCTCTAATTTCTTGTAACATCCATTTAATGTAATAGAAATAATGAGCAAATAGGCTACTCATACAATGTCCTTAAATAAAATAATATTGAAGATCTTACCTCCCTTGGATCACCAAACAATTCTTTCTGCTCTCACTTAACCATTTTGCTACATAGCCTAATACTCAATCCTATCCAGCCTTTCATTAACAATAGCGTGGCACCCATATCAGTTTTAACTTCTCCCTATATATCATTCCCATTTTTTATAGAGAAAGTTATGGCATTAGGGTTATACAAGGACTCTTCATCACGCAAAATTTGTCGAATATATAATCATAGATGATGAAAGACCATCAAGAACCGGAAAGTCAGAAATGCTTGCATTATTGATACATTAAGGCAAAGATAGTATAAGAAAACAAGAAAGATGAGGGTGAAAACGCTCAACTTCATCATCAGGCCATGAGCAAATCATTGTCTCAAAGAATAACGGGAGCACCTAAATCGAGATTTGCATAAGAAATTCTCAAAATGGAGTTTCAGAGTTCTACAAAGTTAATCTCCATTAAACTCAATTTATTTAACAAACGTTCTTTAGTTTATCTACATAAGAACTATTTCTCAAGTTTTTGGCATAGCATCAAATTACAGGTTATAGGGATACTTTTGAGAATGATGACCGTTAAAAAATCTCTCAGAAGTTTGCCTGAAAATTTTAGTCATATCTTAACAATTGAGAATCCAATTGTTTCCTAAGCATAGTTTTCATGAACTAATTGGTTCTTTGAAAACAAATGGATAAAGATTATCACGTAGATCTGTAGGCAAACTATGGGAGCAAGCATTTCAATACAAGGTTATCATCAGTGAAAAGAAGAAAAAAGAGGAACAAAAATGAAAAAGAGTGCAAATCATTTTTGTTTGTAGAAAGAAATATCTCTGATAAGTCGAAAGAAATATCTCTGATAAGTCCAAATCTCATTGCCTTTTCTATAAAAACATGTCACTATAGATGCACTAGATGTAAAACTAAAGCCATTTTTGTGGGCTTTTAGTAATGAAAATAAGAAAGGGGTAAACAAGGCTAAATTTTCAGAGAGTTCAACCAAAGCTCAATTCAAGCATGATTCTTCAACAAGATGCAAAACATACTTGGTATATGGATAGTGGTTGCATCAATTATATGACAGGAGTTCTCTGAGGAGCTAATGAAGCAATATCCATGAAGCTTGAAGAGGCAAAACTGCAGCAAGCTCACTGCAAAGGCATCATACCTCCACATAAAACTCCATACTCGATATACGGAGAGTGGTTGCAGTAATTATACAGTAGAGAACGATTTCTTTGTGGATCTAAATGAAGGGATCTCTTCTAAAGTGAAATTTGAAGATGGAAAATTGCAATTAGTTGAAGGCAAAGGCGTTTTTTAACTTCACATAAAACTCCACGCTTGGTATATTGGATAATGGTTGCAGCACTTACATGACAGAGAAGTAGTTTTTTGTTGAGGTATAAGTTAGAGGTGAAAATTGCAGAAGTTGAAGCTAAAGGCATCATAACTCCACATAAGAGGTAATAAAACATGATACTTCATGTTCCTAGATTAGAGAAAAAGCTATTCAGCGAGGTAGTTCCTTGTAAAAGGATTTCAATGACAAATGCCCACTAGTGAACAAAAATAAATCTTTTAGTGGCCAGAGTGAGGATATTCCTGGACAAAAACTCTTCCACTTAATATGCCAGTTAATATGAGTTTTGCTTTGAATTTAGAGGAGACTAGTGAATCTTTTGGTGGAATTTGGGATACTTCCATTTGAGATACGAAGACTCAGATTTGCCGAAGGAGAAGAAAATGGTTGTTGATTTAACCAGTATGAACATGGTTGTTGGTTAACCGTGTATGAACACGTTGTCGGTTAATCGTGTATCAGTGTTTTCAAAGGCGCGCGTCTCACTGCGCCTCATGCGCCTTACGATGCGGGACGGTGGCGAAGCGCCCCACTTCTGATGCAACAGCGCCTTTTGCGCCTCCCGTACATCCTTACTTTGTGTAGGGTACATGTAGTACATATCCTCATATAGTTTTGTTTGTTAACATTTCAATCGAGTCTTTATACTTGATATTCTATACCCCAAAAAGCAAAATAAATCCATTAGCCTTTTTTAGTAGCCTTCAATTGAGGACCATTATTAATCCTTTGCTTGAATATTAGTCTTGATGTAACATTTGATTTGAAAATTTATGAATGTTGCTACTATGTTGGATGTTAGCATTAGAAATTAAGGCATTATATTGTAATTTTGTAGTAAGATATTAGTTATCATGATAGTTTTCATGTGAATTCTAAAAACATGTTCTTTCGCACTTGATTATATATTTTGAAAAATTATGTGGGCGGTGTGCGCCTCGCATCACTCGAGCGCGCGCATCGCGTTGCGCCTTGCACATGTGCGTGTAAAGATGCTTTGCTCTTCACATTGCGCCTCGCACATTGATAGCACTGCCGTGTATGAACATAAACAATAATACTTATGAATGGTGAGATTATGGCAAGAGTCAATGGCTATCATTTACAAAGATATTATGGGGAGCTCAAGTGCCTCTCAAGCTAGTGCATGCAGGTATCTGAATGTTAATGCAATACCTCCACTTTATAATAAAGATGTGTCACAAATTGATGTCATAGAGAAGGAAAGGGATCCTGAAGAGGAGAGGAATCTAAGAACTGAGTTTAGTGCCGATTTAAACAACATTCTTCTACAAGAGGAAGTTATGTGAAAACAGAGCAAAAATCCATTGGTTGAAGGAGGGGGTTAGTAATAGTAGATATTTCCATAATGGTGCAAATGGGAGGAGTACGATAGGAAGTTGATGGTGTTGAAATCAGTTCTGATAATGGTATAGCTACTCCTTACTTGAATCACTATAAAAAAAATTGGTAAGAAAATAGAGAATAAATGTGGAGTAGATTGGAGAATGTTATATCCAAATCAGAGGTGGAATTTTGAAAGTTTAGAGCAGCCTTTTCACTATGAATGAAATGAAGCAATGTATCTTAGATATGTGCGGAGATAAAGCACGTAGACCATATGGGGTTTCCCTTATTTTCTTTCAAGAATGTTGGAAAGTAATTTCAATATGATCGTTTTAGAATGCTTGAGGACTTTTGTCAAGGAAATATGGAGAGTGATAGGTCAAATTATGCCTGTGTGGTTCTAATTCCAAAAAAAGAAGTGGCACTTTCAGTTAGTGACTATAGACCTATTGGCTTACTAAATGTCTCCTCCAAGATCATACTAAGGTGCTTACTACAAGATTGAATAAGGTGTTAAATGCTTTGATGGATCCTATTCAAATGGTTTTATTAAGGGGATATGACTGTTTGATAGTGTAGCAGCTGCTCAAGAGATGACAATTGATTGTTATAACAATGGAAAAAAGGAGTTCTTAAATTGGACTTTGTCAAGGCCTATGATATGATTGATTGGGATTTTATATTTTAGAAGTTATGAAAGCAAAAGGCTTTGGAGAGAGATGGATTACTTAGATAACTGTGTGTTTACAAATAAGGAAATCAGCTATTATGGTCAATGGTTCATCTGGGAAATGGATCATGTCTAGAAGAGAGGTGAGACAAGGAAAGCCCTTATCTCGTTTGTTATTTGTACTTGTTGCAGATGCATTCACTCAAATGTTAAAAGTTATTGCTTTAGGAGGTCTGATTCAGGGATTAAGGCCTGGTCGTATGGAGAAAGAAGGTTATTAACTTACACTACACTGATGTCACTCTGATTTTTTGTAAGGCTCTCAATGATCATCTTGTGGCTTTGAAGTTATTATTATATATGGCTTTGAGTTGATTTTTGATTTGAAATTAATTTCTCAAAGGGCATGGTCATTTTACTTAAAAGTAAAATTCAGAATTGCAAACGAAAGTGGCCCCTATGTTGATATGTCAGTGTGGCACATTTCATATCACTTGGGAGTTCCTTCAAGGCCTGGAAAGCTATGTAGAGATGATTGGAGTCCGATTTTAGAGAAGATAGAGGAGATTAGCAATGTGAAAAGGCAATCCTTTGTCTAAAGGTGGGAGGTTGATTTTGGAAAACTCTGTCATCTCCGCCATGCCTCTTTTCTTGCTTCCATTTTTCAAATTTTCAAAATGAGTCATTGCAAGACTTGATAAGGTGAGAAGGAGATCTTTTTGGTGCAGGAGGGAGTCGTGATCAGAGAGGATGTTTTAGTCTCGTAGCTTGGATGAAGTCTGCAAACCTAAATATTGTGGGGTTTGTAAGTTTTAGACTTAAGTATCATGAATGGAGCTTTGTTGGGGAAGTGGCTTTAGAAGTGGTTTGATAGTTCTCAAATTTTATGGAAAATTTTGATAAGTCATAATTATCATCAAGAGAAAAATCTGATGGAGAGGCTACAACAGAAAAAAGGCTTGTCCAACTTTTGAAAAGCTATTCTGTATAATCTTGAAGTTCTTTTGTCCAGTATTAAAGTTATGGTTGGTAATAGCAAACATATATTTTTCTAGCATTGCAGATGGTGCGTGTAGTTCTCTCTATACACTACTTTGCCTTATTTGAGAAGCCTAATTCTATCGTGTGGTTCATGAAGTGATGTGTGCAAAATAAATGTCAATAGAATCTAACTTTTATTAGATAGTTATAAACTTATAATGACCTTTAGTTATTCAATTTTTTGATCTTTTAGCCTTGATTGATAATGTTGCTTTTAGTGAAGAAGAGAACAGTAGAAGGTGGTGTTTTAATAGCAATGGAAAGTTTTCAATCAAATCTTATTATAGTCTTTTAGGTGATAGAGTAGGGGACTGAGGTGCAATGATATATTGTCTATCTCAATTCGTATAAGATTAAACTCCTAACGTGGTTAGTTGTAAGACAAAGGTTTAATACTAGAGATAGATTAAAGAAAATCAATGTGATTGAAGATGATTAATGAGTGTGCGGTGTGCTAGAGATGTAGAAAGTCACAACCATATTTTTCTGCATTGTAGCTACGTGCTTTCAACTTGGAATTCCTTGTTATTTAGTCTTCAGATACAGGAAAATCCAACAGAGACGAACGATCTATGGCCTGATTGGAGAATGCAAAAAACGATCATAGAAAACTTCGGTGGGATGTCACTGTGTTCAACATTGTGGTGTATTTGGCATGAACGAAATTGGTGAATCCTTCATCATAAATCTATGCATTCTTTGGAACTGTGGAGAAAATCTACCCATTTTGCATCCTTTTGGTTAGGGAATGCTCCATCTCGTTTTAAATCCAACTTGAGCTTTACACGTCACAAGAGAGCTAATCATGATCCAGTGGATGCTGCAGATCATGAAAATGAAGAGGAAGTTGGAGGAGCTACGAATACAGCGTGAAAAGTTTGTCTGATGCTGAAAAATGTAACAAGTCTTTGATGTATAATTTATGTTTTGGTGTTGCTTATTTTGTGAAACAGGTGTGATTGATATATGCCTTGTTTGGCTTTTTAGGAGATTTAAGGGTTGGTTGTTTTTCTTTTAAATTGGACGATATATAAAACTAATCCTTTGGAGTTAGGGGATAGCTTTTATTTTGTATACAATCAATTTAACAATAGTAGGAAAGCTAAGGGCTCTTATTTGAAATCCCTCATCTTTTTCCTCAAAAAAACAAAAAAAATGTAATAAAGATGTAACTTTTATCTGCTTTGCTGATAATTTTCAACAAGATGATGTGGGCGTATTTTCTCAAACCTATGTCAAAGGCATTATTTACTTCTGCAGGACTCAAGGCATTTCCAAAAAGGCCATTGAAAAGAATTCATATCAATGGCATTCACAAAATACAATGAATATTAGGTAACATCTGGTGCAGATAGGGCAGGTGGTCCAATCTAAAAGGAGGCTCTCGAATGTAATGCCTTCTTTGCCTATCTGGATTCAACTAGAAAGTATAAGGATCCCGATCATTTAAACTTCAATTGCCATCAGAATGTGATCGGGATCTAAAAAAGAAGGGGGTAGATTGTGAAATCTTTAATAACTTTTCAAAACTGTGTTCAAATACGGTCGGGAGCTACACACTTCAAAGAAATTTGTAAGGCCTTGTCGCTGAAGGAGAGAAGTTATTGCTAGTTTAAAGGAGTGATGTTGTAATTCATCAAAAGCAGATTGAAATAGATCTGACAATTAGGATACTCGGTTGAATCATGAAAACTCACTTGAGCTCGTCAAAGATCCGACATGGTGAAATCTAGTCGACGAAGAGCCATGATGGGTCAAGAGGTTGAGGCTAGGGCAATGAATCATGCGAATGAGCAGTAACAAAGTTATTATTCACTAGGATGAATAATATAAGGGTTACACTTCATCCATGAAAAATACCCATTTTTGAGTTCTATTTGGTGTTTTTGTTTGTGGAGGTTATTTCGGTTTGAATTTGGATGTAGGAGGGTTCTTTTAAGGAGTGGAGAGTTTTGATTGAGAATGATAGTTAAAAGAAAAGACTTAGAGAATTAGGTGTTACATCCACCCGTCACATCCAAAAAGGCAATTCATATGCTAAAAAAAGCAAAAATAAGCCGACTAATTTCACAAGTTAGAGGAGCAAATCTGGTAATTGGATGCAAACAAAAACCGCACCACCCAACGAAAAACAACGAGGGAGAGAGCTTATAGAGGAAACAAAAACAACCATAAAGAGATTCAGTTTCCTGCAAAAATAAATTAAATCTTCCATAAAAAGCTACCAAACTGAATCTCTGCTAAAGGAACTATAATGAAGTACTTTTTGCTAAATATCCTAAAAATTTCATCTCGTATTCTGAGTAAAATAATAAAACCAAAAGAAACTTAAAATTTTTTGCCCAAATCCCTATTGAATATGAAAACTAAAAGAAAGAAATTTAAAGCAAAAATATAACCCATAAAAAATTAACCTACCCTTGAAACTAAAGAAGTCACTAGCCTCAACATGTTTTGGAAAAAAAATGGACATTTTTTCGTATAGCAGGGAAGAGCTATGCATCTACTACCTTTAATTTAAAGCCAAAGAATGATATGAATAGTATCAAAGTATAGTGAGAAATTTGAAATTCAAAATTCATGGCCTCATCTCTAATTGAGCCAAAATCCAAAACCGTATATTTATTAACTCTTCCCAATCTCAGACCCAAATCTCAAACGTCATCTGCTCCCCCTCTCTTCCTCCTCCGAAGCTATCCCAAATACCAAATCTCTATCATACATCAATCACTCAAATGTAAGTATTTCCCTTCTTTTCTTTCATGTTCTTTTTCATTTGACATTTCGGTGGATTTTCTTTTCTAGGGTTTTAAATTCTTCCTTATCCCCAAGTTTCTACGCTTTGTTCTTCATTTGTTTCCTAGAATCCCTACAATCATGGGTTCTCCGTCTCAGGCCTCTCATCTACGATTTTATATTCTTTTTTATCTCTAATTTTTATGGCAATTTGGTTTTAATTAGATTATAACTAATTCTTTATAGTGAAGCAATACATCTATAGTTTACAGTAGATCTATCCCCGACAAAGCCTTCTCCCTCCTTTCACAGCCTAGGTAAGCTTCTAAAGATCAGAAACAAGCAAATTTCATGCTTTTTTGTTGCAAGATGCAGAGATTAATCAAGCTTATAAACGAAACCATGAGACTAAATGGGTATTTATTAGATGATGGGTATTTATTAGATCGTAATTAATTTTGCTCGAGCATTTTGAAATCTGAAGAAAGCAGAGATTTAATTAGATCTGATCCTATATCCATATTAATTATCCATTGTCTTAAAAGAACTTTACCTTTCTATAACATTGTGTGGACTCACATCTGAGGTTAAATTTCTCACTATGTTTATCGTTTGTCAATCTTAATATGCCCCAATTTGAATGGTCTTTTTGGGAGGCAATTTAGAAAGAGAGCATTTGTATCATCTTTGATCTTTTAACTCATAATAATTGTTGTATAAAATTAACAACCTATCTTACTTTCTTTAATTAGTTATGAGATTCAAATATAGTGGGTATCCATGAGACTTTCAGAGAAGAATCAACTAGGTTGCTTAAATTTCAATGTAAATCATGTTTTCAAGGTAATCTTCGCCTTACCATTTTTTAATAGCACTGGATATCCATGAATGCAATAGCATGGTGAGTCTAATCATATTTTTCCACAATTGATCATTGTCTTCATGTTCAGTTTTTCATCTCATTTCAACGATATTTCTGTATGAATTAGGACGAAACATTATTGGGGAAATAACTATTATGAAATAATTTAGTTTCCTATTCTCTCCATTTGTAAACTATAATTTCTAATGCAATACCTTACTTCCTCTTTATTCATCTGCTCAAATTCTTATAAAGTATTTGGAAATACAAAGATTCATCTGGTCTGAGAGAGCAATACAGGCTTGTTTCCCTAATAATAAAATTTTCCAAGCTAAGAGTGACTCTTTATTTTTATTTTTATTTTTTTATTTTCTTTGGACAAAATGGTTATCTTTGAATTCCTTTTGCGTTGATCCTCATTGCAGATTCGATTATTATCTCCTAGATGTATACAAGTTTGAGATATATTATCTGAAACCATCTGACTTGCCATACCTTTAACACATTTGCTATCAACCTACTTATAGAGTTTTTAAGGAACTCTTCTGCAACATTAAGAAATAAATCAAGAAAGCACCTCAAAGATGTAGTGTATCACAGGTATAATTTCTAATGCAATACAGGCTTTTTTATTTTTGTTGTTAGTTATTATTTTTTGTTTTGATATTTCAGGGAGTTGCAATACGGATCAAGGATTTCTATACAAAATTGGATATATCCACAAGTTTTTTGTTGTTATTATTATTATGTGTGTGTATGGGGATGGACAAAAGATTTGAATAATTCATGGAATCTCTTATAAGTAACTTATTGTGTTTTGTTACTTTTATTATATTTACTTTTAGCGCTTATGATTTAAAAGGCAAATTATCCTATAGATGAAGCTTTATTGTTCCTTAAAAAAGTTTAACCAAATAAATTAATTAAGATTTCATTAAAATAAACCATTGAATGAAGAAATCTCAAAATAATGGGATTTGTACAATATCATTATGTGTTGTTTACTTATATTTTACATATGTTGAAATATGCAAAAATTGGTAGTTCATAAAATAGTAGAGTTAAAAAGAACATTTAGATAATAATTGGCATCCTCATAGTTTAAAGTTTGCATTGCATTTCTTATACTGATGAGAAGTGAATATTGTATCTCGCAGCTGTTAGGATATCAGTTCCGAGTTTATTATGTTCCTTACGAGAAAGTTAAACTTTCTATTTAAATGTTTAAACAAAGCTTTGGATCTTGCTTGATTTACACTCTCAATTGAAATCAGTATAGTATATAAGTGGTTTGCTTTGGTAATAGCTACATGCATATATTTGTAGTGTCATATTTTAGTTTCAATGGATGAGATGACAAAGACCTTCTTGAAGATGCTCAAGGACAAGGTATCATCTCAAGATTAGTGATCAAAGTTAAACTTTTATGGAGCTCAAAATTGGTATTTTAAGCAATTGAAGAGATTTTAACTACGTTTGCTTCCATAGTTAATCAATAGTTTTATTGTCCTTATATGAATTTGGCTTTGTCTCTTTCATTGGAGCTCTATTATCAAACTGTAACAGTTTTTGCTAACATAATTTACTTGACATGTAGATGGAGAAACCAATGACAAAGTTATGGAGACTTCTGCATCAGTTTGTAAGTCTCATTCTTCTAGATACATGCCTATGAGAGACAAATTTATTTTCTTCAGTTTATATGAGTTATGCGAGACAAATTTATTTTCTTCAGTTTATATGAGTTATGCATTATTAGTGTGGACGTGCCAAAAGTGACATTGTTTCCCCTACTCATTGGATCTAAATGACTACATTGTTCCTTAAAATGTATATTCGGTAGGTATATATTGAATGTCGTCATTCTCAAACTGAGTTATAGGATGTTGTATTTGATTCAAAGTAAATTTTTAAGTGTTATTATTACTGACTTGAATTTTCTTCTAAGAAATGCTTCTGACTATTTGAAATAAGATATTTCTTTCAATTAAATGTGTATATAAAACAGTCATGTTCTTTTGTTGAGTTATGGAAGTAGATTTGTAATTCAGACATAGTAATGTTGTTGCGATAAGCTAGCATGATACCTAAAATCCAAGTCTTCTTATGGCACCATTTCTTCTAAAGCTAGCAGGCCCACCACCAAAGGAGCAAAAAAAATTAAAGTCAGTAAATCATTGCAACAATAATGTGAATTTACTTGATATGTTTATGGACTATGGTTTCATGAGAGAACTATTTTCTCAGTTGGATGTTTTTTATTTGTCAAGTTTGGTGTATCATTTAGTTACAAGAATTCGAATGGTATTTGCTTTTTATTTGTCAAGTTTGGCGTAGGCTATCAAACATTATTTGGTTTAAAACAATGTGCTTTATTAAATGATTGTAGATGTTGATTGCTTCATAATGTATTCCTAATATTAAATGCTAAATTTTACAATGGGTGCATTATTATCATATATTTTATCTAAGAATCATCATTCTTTTTAAACAAAAGCAGAACAATGAGTTGTATCAATTTGAGCACGTGTTGTCTCCTATAAAAATATTCATATAGAGAGAGATTAAAACTTATTTCATAATTTATATAGTTACAAAATCATTGTATATAAATAGTTAAACGTTAATTGAGAGGGATGAACATATATACAAGAACGATAGAAAAAGATTAAGCAACTACAAGTGACAGCACTAGCCCGTGCTTGGCACCGGCCAAAAGACTTGCGAGTGGTTGTTTATAAAAAATTTGGGAGTGTGGTGTTCTTACCCAAGCATAAGGGTAATACTTGTTGCAAATTTGTGTAAATATTTAGAACTTCATGGACAATTCTCCACACACAAAGGTCTGACAGCTAGAGATATGGTCGTTAGACTATGAATCATGCCATATACCGCCACAACTAGAAAATGGTAAATTTTTCTATACACCCTAAATGATACCAAAAAAAGGCACTTCCTAATGATAGATGTAGATGAAACCATGTTAGAAACATGGAATCCCTAATCAAGAAACTAATACATGTAGGAAATCTTAACTTTGAACATATGTTAAACCGTAGAAAGCATTTGAACACCATTTGATCGAAAAATGATAAAATACAGTATAAAAACCTCACCTTACCATTCTACAAATTCCAGGATTTTTTTCATATATATGTTAACCACGCATATAATTCCACGTTCGACACTCATTGAAATCTAGGTAAAAGCGTCCCTAATATCATTACCCCATCGTAACCAATTGTCCATACCAAATTCTATAATACTTAGGTCATGCAAATTTACAGCAAACTCCCCAAAATTTAGAAAATTACTGATAATACCCCCAAAAACTTGATAAACTTGCAGAATTTGCATAAAACCCAGAATCTTTAATCTTCAAAGAAAATTGGACTAGCTGAATTGGAAGATTTTTGCGGACAAATCCCTAGAAAAATGATTTGCACATAAATCCCTAGAAAAAGGATTTGCAGAAAACCATCAGAGACCACTAACATGCAGATTTTACAAAAAAAAAAATTGACCTCGTGTTTTATAGTGGGAGAGTGTAATGCCTAATTTGACCAGCGAGTAGTATTCTATTGTAGAGTGCAGGATCTACATGATGAGTTGTAAAACACAATATTGAGTTAGCGTCATAGGGCCTGGAATAGATAACTCAACAATCATATTAGACTGGATTGGAAATTTGTGCTACATATCAATCTTATATTTAAGCTTTTGTTTTGACTCGATTTGGGGCTTTGGACTTGATCAAGATTTGGTGTTGAATCTACATTTGGATTTGTTTCCTGTTCGAGCATAAGTTTGGGTTCTCCTTTAGGTTTGAGTTTAGGCTAAAACTTTGAATCTATTTTCTGTTCTTGTTCTACTTCTGGCTCAACCTCTGTTTGTGTCCCTCAGACTTTGATTCCAATATCATGTCTTATTCGAAATTGATATTGAAATCTGAGCAATGGTGAAAAACCGATCTAAACTTATGCTCGAACAATGAAAAGAAAAGATGAAGACTATTGTTTACAAAAGGCACAATGTAATCTAAAGCGGGCACCAAATGCTACAATAGCAAGATCGACAAGTGCAATCAGTAAATGGACTCTAACAGAACTAAAAATGATTGAAAACTTTAAAATGACCATAATGAAAGAATATGAGACGACATGTATGGGCCTCATGAAGTACTTTCTCTGCATACAAGTTTGGCAATCAAAAGTAGTTTACTTTCTCAAGATAATATATTGAAGATTTGTTGAAAATATCCCTTACGTCAAACTGCAAGTTGGTGAACATTCAGCTAGCGGCTAATGAAAAGCTATAGCTAAAATAGTGGATAGCAGAATGTAGGCCTTACTCTTTATCAAAGTTTGGCTGGATTCATGATGTATCTCAGAAGCATAAGGTTAAATATGAGTACCCTGTCAGTTTTCTTCTCAAGTCCATGAGTGAATCACGCCAAAAAGTCCCTTTGTGGCTCTAAATGGATCCTTACATGGGAAGGCTAAAGTAGTTTGGGTCATTTGTCATTGTGCTAAGGGCCCAAGAGGATGTCATAAGTGCTTGGACCACTTTCATCTCGAAAACATGCACCCAAATGCGCTTCCAAGGTAAAAGCGGTACATAAATGCTTTCAATTTTAAAAAACTCAATATATAACCATTTTTGAAACAGAAAACATTCGATTATAGAAGTCTGGCCCTCTTTTTAAACACAAGCTAACCCCTCAACCCCCGCTTCTCTTCTCCGCCTCCTTCTCTTCTCCGCCTCCCCATTCTACTCTCTGCCACCTCCTCCTCCTTCCCTTTCCCTCTCCTCTCCGCCTCCTCATCTCTGCTGCCTTCTTCTCCTTCTTCTATATCACGCTTAATATTGGATACAGGGTACGGCTCATACGAAATGGAGAACAAAAAATAAAATAAAAGGTGGGGAGTCCTTGGTCCTTGCTACAATTGATAGACGTGGACAAAAACACAAAGTTAAATACACATAACTAACAAAGAGGAGGTTTGTTAAATTAGTCCTCGATCCACATGGAGATATTTAGAAGTTCAAACGTTGTAGAAGGAAATAAGGAAGATATCAAGTCAGCATATCTAAAATCATTGCTTGAATTACACGCAACAATAAGTTTCCTGTGGTCCGGAATCTTGACATGGTCCATAAGAAATATTGCGGAAAGACATAAAGGACGTGTTTGGTTCACCCTAAATTATTGGAAACAATGTGTTTTTTTAGGATTTGGAACAAAAAGTAGGTTTTTGGCCATTTTAGGATTCCAAAAGTAGGGTTTGTTTCACATTTTTTTTAAGAAAAGGTTTCTTAAAAAGAGAAAAATAGTGACTTTTTTTTGGACGGCCCATTTCCTATCTTTTGGCTAGGAAATAGGCTAGAAAGCTAACAACTCATTCTAGCTCATCATTTCCTCTCACAAATTTTCTTATTATTTGGAAATGAAATAAACTTGAGTTTGGAATATGTTTTCCTATTCTTTACTTTATCATTCCATATCAAACACAAGTTTTTGATTCCTTAGATATCCTAAAAAAAATTTATATTTGGTTTCTTTTCAGGGAATTCATTTTCATAATTTTATGAAAATGAACCAAACAGCCCCAAAACCAAACGGACAATACTCCCAAACCATGATATTGTATTTATAGATAGTGTTAGGGGGTGTTTGTTTCAAATCCTATAATTTTAGGATACGGATTTCACTATGGGATTTGAAATCCATAGGTTTTTTAACATGGGTTGAGATTTCTAAAATATTGTTTGTTTCATCAATATTTTGGGATATGTAATCCTATAATTTGTATTTTGTTTGTTTCAAACTCAAATTATAGCATTACAAATTTTAGAATTTGAAATATAGCCTAAATCCTCTCTCAAAGAGGGGAATTCACAAATGCTATAATATATTAGTTTTTTATTATTTGGGTATTCAATATCCCAAATTTTATTTTGAATCAAACAAAGGTTATGGAATCCATAAACTTAAAAGAACTCACTTTTTCATCCTAGAATTTGTAATCCAACCTGTATCCCAAAAAAAATAAGTTGAAACAAACACCCCCTTAGAGAATGCTAAAGGAAATCAAATTCTTAATCCCAAATCTCTCAAACCCACAAGAATAGCCTATACACTCACATAATCTGATCCAATTCCGCAACCAAAATCTCAAGAGAACATAAAAAAAGATCGATCCTTTCAGGTCGATTTCCACCCTAATTAAAGGCCGATTTCCCTCCAATCCCAGAAGTAACGAAATCCCTAATCCCAAGAACCCTAATTTCAAGAAATTGATCCAACCAACTCCTTAGATAAGGTACTTCCTACCCTAATAATTGGCTAAAATAAAGCCCTAATTTCAAGAGAACACAAAAAAAAATCTCGTATCTTTGTTCAACAAAATCCTAAATCAAGTTACCTGTTGATTCATTTCTGATACCCTCCGCCTCTCGCGTTCTCGTCCTCAACCACCGCCTCAGTGAGATAAACCGGCGGGAAATCCGACGGATCGAAGCTCTTCTCCGCCATCAACTTCTCGACGTCCGCCTTCTTGAGCACCGTCCTGCGCACCGGCGGGCGG
>NC_033800.1:117985257-118003808 GCF_001876935.1 Asparagus officinalis
AGATAGTAGTCCCTTATGTGTATGACATTTTGTACTCAGTGTCGTCTCAAATTTGTCAATGGGCTATGGAGATCGCGTCGAGCCGTACAGAAGCGAGTGGCCTAATTCGAGTTGCGAGAGGTAAATTGGTTGGGTGGGTTTACGCAAGAATTGAGTGATGCTCGGTAAAATAGGGTAGAGCTGTTGCTAGGCCTGTCCAAAAAGCCAGTTCACGCCTCGGCCCGCTCGGAAACCCTAGTCAGGCCGGGTTTCGGTACGGGTCGGCTTGCTAGCGTCCGGCCCGGTCTGGAACAGTACTTGGTCGGGCAACAAATCCGGGCCGGACGGTTTCGGATCCGGAGCTCGGCCCGACGGCAACGATCAAGGTGACCGTTACGAGCAAAAGTCGAGGCCGGGGCAGTGGTCAACCCGGCCGGCGTCAACGGTCACAGGTAACCGTTATGGCCGGCCCGGCCCAGTCCCGGCCATAACGGCCAGATTTTCCAGGGCGGGCCGGGCTGGATGGACAGGCCTAGTTGTGGGTCTCCCTTATGACTTGCAAATGCTGTGTGTATATAGCGTTAGTAGACTAGAGGTGGAATGCGATTCGATGGTTGCTATTAAGCCGGTGAAAGTTGAGGTGTTAAGAGCCTTCTGTTTGATTAAGGCCTCTAATGTGACATTAAAATGCTATTACGATCGTGAGTGGGAGGTTAGGTTGCATCATATTTGGCATAAAGGCGGTCGTAGTGCAGATCTCTTGGTTAGATAATCGCTTAGTTTAGAACTAGGTCCTAGAAGACTATACATAACTCTAGATTTTCTTAAACCAACATTAGTTAGGGGGTTATTGGTTGGGACATTTTGGGTGATAATGGGATAATTTTGGGGATTCTATTTTCAAAATGTTATTCATTGGGACAATGGAACAAGGATAATACATTTTTGTGTTATTGGTTTTTTGGAACACTAGTGAGACAATTACACCACTTGGGATAAAATTACCCCACTCATATACAAAAATTTTGTCCCAATAGTAAAAATTTACTCCATCCTCCATATTGGAACAATGTTGTTCCACTTTGAAGGCAATTGGGATAATTTTAAAATATTTTTGTATTACTTAACTAATACATGCTAATTATATTATAAATATATAACATGATATATAAAATATAACATATATTAATATTTTAATAACATATATATAATATTTTAATAATATATATGAATAATATTATGTAATATATTATTATATAATATTAATTAGTACATTATATCCTATGATACTATATTATAAGAAACACTAGAGGCACACCCTTAAACCACACTATCAACCACACCCCTCTCTATCTATAGTGTTTGTTGGACCCCACATGTTTTACTAAAAAAATCATAAAGACACTATAGATAGAGAGGGTGTGGTTGATAGTGTGGTTTAATGGTGTGCCCCTAACACTACTCATTATTATATAATGTAGCATACTAATATAATGTTAATTAGTATTTATTGTATAACATATGATATTTACGTATAAATAAAATAATGTATTATATTATTAAAATATTATATTAAATATATTGATATTATATTATATTAATTATTATATATAGTATAGCATGCTAATATAATATAATATAATACAATATAATAATTAATAATAGTAATTTGTAAGTATAGTACAATATATTATATTTTAATATAAAGTAAAATAATATTTATATTATAATAATATACTAAACCAATTGGATAAGTTAATTTAGAAGTAATTAATAGATAAAATTATTTTTTAATAAGGTGCCACATCATTAATTATCCCACATGAATTGTCAAATCAAAGGCTCAAATTATCTCATTATCCCACTTTATCCCACTTTACCCCACTCAAAATATCCCAAAGAGTTAAAATTATTTTATTGGAATAATTTTCCCACTTGACCCCAATTTGTCCCAACCAATAACCCCCCTAGTGAATTGATAGGGCTCTCTGTCTAAGTAACCTTTAGTTTGATAAATTTCTGTAGGACCTTGGCCCTCTTGATGTTATCCAGGCCTCATGAAACTAGGGACCTAATAATGATTTCAATGGCCCACCAGGGTTTGCTGGGATGTTTTACGTAGGTTTACTCCATACTCAACAGTCTTAAGGTTCAAATACACTTGTTTGGCTCTTTGAATTTGGATGTATATGAGATGGGCCCAAATGCCCAAGGTTCTCTTGAAAGGGTTGAACCCTGTTGATGTTAAGAGGGCTCGAACTTGGGCTCTCTCTTAGATGAGGAGTCTCCTAGCCAAATTTCATTGTTGCCAGAAAATAATAATGAGAACAAGTATTTGAGAGACTAATTCAAGATATTAACGACTTAAATGACTAATTCAAAATATCTTCAATTATATTTTGTAGTATTTATTTTTTCTGAGTTGTTCAAAATTAGCACGTTAATACTCTTTTTTTTTAAATATGAAATTTTTTATCCGAAAGTACCAATGCAACATTTATATGTTAAATTTATAAAAAATTTTCCATATTAAATTCAATTTGTTGAATTCGTGGTTAAATCTTTCCAAATTCTATTTTTAAAATAGAATTAGTATACATTTAAAATAGAATTTGGGTAAGTTTAATAGTAATTAACAAATATTGATGGTTAAAAAGCTCTAAAATTAATATATGAATGTTATATAAGAACTTTCAAATAAAAATTTTTATATTTGCATAAAAGTTGGTATTAACATACCAGTTTTGAACAACTCAAGATATATAAATGCTATGAAATACATCGATTGTGACATCAGGCTAGAGCTAGATTTCTTATGTTGTTATTTTTTCATGAGCTCATTCATCTTTTATCTTCTCGTCTAACTTCACGAAGAAGTTGAATGTATTTCCGATGTTCAACACATACTTCTAAAAATACAGACTTTGATTTTTTTTCTATTTTAATGAGAACAAATGTTAATTTCCACATATATGAATTTTTTGTATTTTTAATTTATTACTTATATAAGGTTAGGAGTTGTCTCTTTTTCCTGCAATGAATTCTTCTGTTATGCATCGAATAAAAGTTTATGCTACGTAAATAATATTACGTTTGCTCTCCCTGTGTCATTTTTCACAAGGATTTAAATTAAATACTTGCATTTTTATTGTCAATTTGCTTTAGATTATAATGTTAATATTTGATTTTGATATGTTTATTTCATGAAGAATGGATATCACTTAATATTTGTACTACATCATTGACGATTGTACAACATTTATCATTTTGACACTCATTATTAGCAAATATGTCCACCTTCTTGTTATAGCCTTTGCAAGCGTAGAACCACAACTCAAATCTATTGTAAATAATAGTTATCTATACCTTAAAGATGTAATAGTATGTCTGCATATTGATAAATTATTATTACGGTTAATTGTATGAATTTTAGAGTAGGTTTTCTAAGATCATACGTCTTATGAATATTGTGATGGTTGCATATATCAGTAATTTGAATTTCTATTACATTTATAAAGAACCTTAATGGAGATATTTTTGTCTTGATAGATTCTTCTTAATGAGCCCTATATATTATCTAAAAAATATAATATTTTTTTATTGTGTTATATGGATATTTTCTTGGTTTACTTACTATTCTCTTATTTATCCAGTAAGTTGTATTTTTGGATTAATATATATTATTAACGTAAGTTACGATGACATGCACATCTCCTCTACAAATTTAAGACCGATATAAGGTGAATTTTACATTTAATGACCTTTAATAAAAATTTTAGTAATGAGATATGTCACCTTCATATTTAGATATCTTGAAATCTAATAGTGCTATTACATCATTATCTTTGATCGTGTCTTCAAGAATTGATCCTTTGTTATTAGTCATATCCCCAAATAAAGTCACACGCAGAGTTAATGACACTCTATAGGAAAAAAAAAGGGGCAATTTTATATATTTTGCTTACGTAGAGTTATTACATACTAATTTTTCTTATATCTTTCATAAAGAATATTTTTTTAATTGGGACAAAGTCTATATGTTTTTCAAGGGGAACTCAGTTGGTGCTTCTTTGATACATATGCTTTATTTTAATAGCAATTGAAGTGATTCATAGATGTTTCCAAATTCTGGGTTTATTTCCCTCATTTTTCCATTTGAAATAGAAATAACTTTATTCTTTTAAAGGATTGCTCTAAACTTTTTGATAGTTTCTCCATATATAAATCTTTGTATTTTTTACCCTATAAATGTTATTAACATTAGAAATTAATGTTTGTAAATTATAGTCAAATAATGATAAGCTATTATATTATAGTCTTTTGTCAGTTTTATGTATTTTAGTCTTCAATCAACTAATAGTACTTATGTATTTTTGTTGCTCCAACTTGTTAGTAAAATTATATGTAATTACTTTAATTTATACAGTGACATTAAGTTTTAATCTATCATATATTTTTTAAATTTTTATTCCTTAACCGGATATTTTTAATCTATTGTTATTGTTAGTTTTTACCAGCATCAACTTAGACTACTTTTAGATTCTAAAAATGGATAGTAAACCATATATTAAAAGTTAAATTTATATATCTTAATGAAAGAATATCAAACAATTACTCTTTTCTTTCCTAAGTTTTGAAATTTTAGCTATTTTTGTGATTTTCAACTTTTAAGGGTGTGTTTTACAATTTTTAGAACTCCAGAAGTGTTTTTTTTTTTTTTTAAATTGGGTGCTTATCATTTTCATATTTTATATGTTAGTAGCATGTTTTCAAATGTTAAGATATTTCTTAGAATTTTAAAAATTTAAGGGTGTTTTTTGCAATTATTAAAACTTTGGGTTGTTTTTTTAAAAAATTAAACTTTTAATGGTCTACTGATAATTTTCAGATTTGATCTTTACTTGTTATAAGTTTTAAATTTTAGGATTTTTTGTGATTTGTAACTTTTTTGGGAATTTTTTGCAATATTTATAACTTTGAGGATATCTTTTATAAATTTTTAAATTTTTAGGGTACTTTTTTATAATTTGAACTTTTTAAGGGTATTTCTACAATTCTTGAAATGTCAAGCGTGCTATTTGTAAATTTTTAAAATTTTCAAAGGTTGTTGTTAATTTTTAGATTTCATGTTTGTTATTTTAGGTTTTGAAATGTCAATGTGTTTTGTGTAATTTTAAACTTTTGAGGGTATCTTGCACCATTTGTGTAACTTTTTTGCCTTTGTTTTGTAATACGTCATGTATTATAGTATGTTAGCTACGTGTGATTACTTTACCTTAACAAACTAATATTGTGGAGTTGTTTCATATATTTTGAGTGTGTTTTTCGTAATTATTGAAAATTTAGGTTGTTTTTTTACAAAATTAAAAATTTTAATGGTTTATTGATGATTTCCATATTTGATGTATGCTGGTTATAAAAATTTAGGTTTTTTTTCGATTTTTAACTTCTTAGGTAGTTTTTTGCAATATTTATAACTTTGAGGTTATCTTTTCAAATTCTAAATTTTTCAGAGTGCTTTTTTGTAATTTGAACTTTTATGGGTGTTTCTACAATTCTTAAAATATTGAGAGTGTTATTTGTTAATTTTTAAAGATCTTCAGAGGTTGCTATTAATTTTTAGATTTCGTGTTTTTTATTTTAAGTTTTGAAATGTCATGGTGTTTTGTGTAATTTTAAACTTTTGAGGGTATCTCGCACAATTTTTGAAACTTTTTTGTTTTTTTAAAATACTTTATGTATTATTGTATGTTAGCTACATATGATTACTTTACCTTAACAAACTAACACCATGGAGTTGTTTCATATATTTTATTAATCTTATTTTTTAAATTGTTGAGCTATAGATAGTTCATAGAGTATTAGGATAGAATTAATTATGATTAAGATAGATTATGATTTAATTAAAATATTTAAAATAGTGAAGGGTAATATTGATCATGAAAAACTTTCCCGAACTCGTGCTTTTAAAGGGAGTATGATATATATATATATATATATATATATTTGACCGCATAACCTGAACCTCCGAAACCTTAATATCTCCAACAGTAAACCAGCCTCAATAGAGGTCGAGAATTCAAAAACCACCCCAACACAGCCCTGTCTTAAAGTAAATGGCCTTTGGTGACTAGGACCTAGTTGGGAATATGACTAGGATACCCATTGAAAGATGCTTCAAGTAAAAAGGAAGACCATTGAGCAGGGAAAAATTGCATGCACTTTATTCTATTTTAAAAAAGGGTTTTTACATGAAAGCCACATTTACTTTTTCCCAAATTGATTATTACCACCTTTACTTGCTAACGTGATTTCAATGTCACACCTTTATTTGTTTTCAGCTAAAAAAAATTTGTGTCATGACCATTATAGCCTTCAACTCCCTCACGTGTTATGCACGGACATCCCCTTAACTCACCTAACCAAACCCAAGTGAAATAAAGCACATGAATCTCACATGCCCTCTCCCCTTCTTCTTCTTTCCTAAACTACATCTCAATTCCTTCGAAATTAAACCGTGCCATAGCCCTAGATCTAGATCTGGCTTTGTCCCTTTAGTTCTTGCTTACTTTTCCCTAGTATTTTTGGTGTTTTTGTTTCAATTAACCATGTTGGGTTATCAATGGCTACTGAATATTCAACAGCTTCTTCTTCATATTCTCATGGAAGGTCCATGGACGTTTTATACAAATGCAAATTAAGGGCTTCAATGTCAACTTCAAAGACTAGAGCTAACTTAGGGAGAAGATTTTTTTTAGTTGTCATTTCTCAGGTCCTTCAATTTTGTGATAAAAGATGTAATTTTTTTTATGTAGTATGATTGTGAGATTGTTGGGAGGCCAAGGGAATTGATGAATAGACTAATTGCTGAGAAGAAGAAAATGAAGGAAGTGCTTCCAGAGATGAGCAAGAAGATGGAGGACATGGAAGAGGATCTGAAGCAGCTTGCAAATGAAAATAATTAACTGAAAATTAAAAATGTTTCAATAAAGAAGGAGATGCAAGATATTAGTAGGAGAATTCCAAACTTTTTTTTTTGCATCCATTGTAATTGTTGTAATTGTGTTTCTTATGTTTGTGATAAGTGGTAATAAGTAGAATGTACCCTATGTATTGTCATGAAAATGCAACGTTGAATAAAAAAAAGTTGACACGAATTCATTGTCAATAACATTGTGTTTGATGTTATGTCACTGTATCATGTGTTTATGCCATTATCCAGAGAGAAACATATACAGAGCATGCAATAGATGGGAGATATGAGCACATAAACTCATAGTTAATACAAGAGGAACACATAAACTTGTAGATGATCACAGATTTACTCATAGATAGAGGCAAAGTACACGTGCACATAAACTCATTTTTTCACAGATATCAACTTTACTTTTATATTTGTTACTGATACCACCTTTAATACTTTTACTTAATACATATACCACCTTTACTATTAGGAATTTTGATGTGAACCACCTGTTATTTTAAGAAATTCATAATTACTACCAAAATTTTAAAATATGTAGCATAAAAACACATGAGACGTTATTTATAGAAAATACAACTTAAATCACAAACTTGCAATATTAATCCAAATATATGCATCAGTGTGAAGAGAATCATAAACAAATTGCAGAATTTATACATACAACCTAAACATTTAACTGTTTCTATAGATACCACCTTCAATGTTTATAATGAAACATATTCCCCCTATTAAGTTCATATATATCACATATACCAACTACAATTTACAAAATTTTTCTTAAACTTTGATGCATGCCACCATGAGTTTCCAAAAGCATTGAGATAACAAAATTTTCCCAAAAAAGAAATCAAGGCTTCCATGCAGGCTTTGCAGCATTTTTTCCCTTGTTGCATTTATTGTGCTGCCTCCCTCACTTATGCCACATAAATGCAAACATTACCCCTATTTTGGTCACTTTGTAAGTTGCTGACACTGCTCATATGCTCATTTGGTGTTCCTTCGACTGGAGTTGGTGAGTAACATGGTGTGTAGTCTTGTGTGGGTGTAAAGGCTTATGAGAAGTTGATGGTTGTTATAGAGGGGATCTGCAACTAAAATAAGAAGAAAAATATAAGGTATCATCAAGATAGATGCATATTAGGTACATGATAATATTTACTCACCTGACCACAGCTCCTATGTTGGATTGTTGTGGCCTCTCATAGCTAGTATCCTATATTATAAAGATAAAGACCTATTGTTGTCAAATTCAACTTTAAAAAAAATAGTTGAAAATGCACAAAAATTAAATACATATGAGGTATCATTAAGATATGGGCTTAAAGTACATGACAATATTTACTCACCTGACCACTTTCATGAGGAGCTCTTATGTTGGATTGTTGTGACCTCTCATGGCTATTATCCCATATCATGAAGATAGAGACCTATTATTGTCAAATTCAAGTTTTGAAAAAAATTAGTTGAAAATACATAATAACTAAAGACATGCCCCTTGAGATAACCTTTTTGGCCTACCCTCTTTTCTTAGGTGGAGCTTTAGCTTGGGTTGGATTTTTACAAGTCCTCTTGTTGTGCCCTCATTGTCTACAAGTTTCTACGCCTAATATGCAATGTTTTCGTTTTCACCCTTTGGTTGGATGTAGCTTGCTCTCCAATCTCTCTCCTTCTTCTTTTCTTTTTCCTCTCTAGCATAATTCTTGTTTGAGGAGGATCTGGTTCAAGATATCCTATTTTGGGTCATTGCTTCATGACAGGGAGAGGTGAGATATTCATGGCATAAGCTAGAATATAAGTTTCCTTTGTATATGTTTCATGCACAAAATCTTCAATAAGCATTCTAATTTTAACCAAAGTTGCAACTTCATGTATACAAGGTAAGCTACTGAGTTGTCATTTATTACATCTATATCTTTTTGTCCCCAAATCTACTATGCAGGTATTATATTCTTTATATTTCACTTTAAATTTGTCATTTACTACAAAGTCAGTCTTACAGTGTCTTACCTCATGCTTGAGAAATTCAACTTTTTTAAATGCCATTGGCACTAGAAGCCCCTACATACTAGCAATGCTTTCTTGTTTGAGAATAAACCTCTTCATAAGCATCCTCCTAATGAACTCTATATATGTGATAATAGGCTTGTCCCTTCCTTGAACAACCATTATGTTGAATGACTCACATATATTATTCAACAAGCAATCTAACTTAGTACTTTCCTTTAATGCATGCAGGCTCCAATGTGAAGGATCTTCAGCCTTAAGATAGTTGTAGGCACCCTCATCCATGTACTTGATAATTTTCATTGCCTCATCAAAATTAATTTTTGTAGAAGTCCTAATAGCTCTCCATATGGCACCTTTGAAAGACTTCCCAGTAAAAAAATTTTGCTTAAAGTTAGCATATATATGCCTACATGAAAATGCATATATATAAGGGGATTTACTAGATGGAGTGGAGGCTCTATCTATTAAGCATAGTCTACCTAGGTCATTTCCCCCCGTATCTAATAGAATTAATATTTAGACACCTACAATACGAGATGTAGTACGTCGAGCGAAATAATCCAAACAAAGAAACCCTCATGTATATACCATATGTCCCGAATTGTAAACATCTAAACATTAATACCGAACTAAAGATAAACAATCTAAATAAAATCAACAATTAGAAATCTACAACACGAGACTGGTACGTCGAGCAAAATAATCCAAACAAGAAAACCCTCATGTATATACCATATGTCTCAAATTGTGAATCTCTAATTATTGATCCCAACTAAGAAAATAAAGAAAAAAAGTAAAAGAAAGTAAAGACATCAACATATCGTATTCATAATATCTTCTACTGTCACTGGGAAGATAGAATGAATACCGACACAAATCCCATGTACTTTCAAATGCAAAGTACTATGGGTCATATATTTCAGTAGTGAGTCAAAAACATAACTAGCATCTGCTAAAGAGTCAGGCTATCAACAATTATCTCAATGCAAATCCTTGCAAGATTCTGATTCATCGCATCATCATGCGTGACGGACTACCCAGTCGGTATCCTAACACTGTACACGGCTCATTAGTCTCATTGCATCTCTGTATGTAACACGAGTGCGGGACGGACTACCAAGTAGGTATCCTAGAAATACGGTTCACAAGCCTCATCGTACGCTAGTACGGGACGGATTGCTAGATAAAGCATCCTAAACCCGACTCAATGGCCTGTACAAATAGAATATCGACACACTACCCCCGTAGTAGTAATTTGAGCTCATCAACGATATCCAGAAGTTGTGTGTATAATATGTACTAAACTCTTTCTCAAAGTAATCGGGTCAAAACTTATCATAATTCCTTTCAGCATACCCATGAGTGTGCTACTACACTATTCGTGAATTTACGTATAAATAAGTGCGGCTCGAAACCCGCAAATATATCTAAAACAGATGCAAAATAAAAATTCAGGCAACAGCCTTAATAGTCGATTACTAGGCTTAGTAGTCGACTACACTGAGTCCATCCAAACTCTGTAATAACATATATCAGTATCAGTAGTCAACTATTAAGAATATTAGTCCACTACTCTGCAAACACACAGTTTTTGTTATACTCAACTGGGCACGAGTAGCCGACTATTAAGCTTAGTAGTCGACTACTCTGTTAAGACACGCATTCTTTTGTGTACAAACAGTGCTTATGTCAATTATACATATCATGATGTTAAAACGAGATTTTATACTTGGCATATGCAACAGGAATTATCTGAATCATCAAATTAAATTATTATAACGAGATTTTATACTTGGCATATGCAACAGGAATTATCTGAATCATCAAATTAAATTATTATATCTTCCAAATTAGGGTTTAACATAGGAATTATCTGAATCATCAAATTAAATTATTATATCTTCCAAATTAGGGTTTAACATCCTAATTAAACGATTTCTTTACTTATCTCATATGTAAACAAAGTGATTATAAACACATGATAAAAACTACTCATGAACAGAGGTAAAATTCATTTAAACATGTTTATCTTACTTAGATATCACAAACCTAGGGTTTAAACATGATTAATTAACATGAAAACTCATAGAAACCTTCACGTAAAATATTAATTTTTTAAATCAGCATATCTGCAATTTTCTGTAGAACATATCATTAGTAAATTGAGCATATTTTAAGAATAATTTTCTGTTTTGGAAACTAGATCCATGTAGCTATCATTTGACACTAGTTTGGTTCAGTTTGGAGTTTATACGATATCTCCAATTTCTAGTTAAGGGTTACACACATGCAACAAATTTCTGCAGAACATGTTATTAGTAAATTGAGTATATCTTTTACTATAAAAACTTTCTTAGAATGGTTTTCTGTTTTGGAAAATAAGTTCACATAGCTTTTATTTAACACTAGTTTTGTTCAGTTTGGAGTTTATATAATATCTTAAATTTCCAGTTAAATGTTATACACGTGCAGCAGTTTTCTGCAATCTATGATAAAAACAAAAACTAAACCTCTTTATAATTTAATTAGACAATAAATTAGGGTTAACACACGAGTTAAAGATAATTACCAAGTTTAAAAAAATAAAAATTTAATCACCCCTAATGATCATGATCACGTTGCTATCATAAACAATTAGGAAAAACTAATGATCTAGCATTGGGTTAAGATTTATCATAAAAAATCTCATCTTTTTCATATTAGGTTAAGCTTTAAGCGTGGAAATATTGATTAAATACTTTTATAATCATTAAATACTATGGGGATGAGTTTAGATGCAGATGATCTTGCCTTATCACGTGTGCAAGCCTCTAAAACTGATGTGAAACGACTCCTCGTCGCCAAACATCGTAGATCTCGCCTTTTCCTCGCTTCTCGCCTCACAAGACGCTCCTAAAATCTTAACTGTAGGGCTAGGGTTTGAGAGAGAGGAAGAGGGGCTGCTAGGGTTTGAAACTCTGATGAAAAGATGATAATTTTTATAAAAACACACATGTGTATATATATATATATATATGCAAACCTGAAATAAACCCGTTTCACCCGAACCAGGAAACCTAGTCAGACTAGGAAAATAACCTTCGGTATTGTGGCTGTAACTTTCTCATACGATTTTGAAATGAGGTGATTTAAGATTTGTTGGAAATATGTTGAAGAGAACTACAACTTTAGTCTTTTAAATGTTTCCAGATTCAAACTACATCAGTGCGTAAAATATATAAACACTTAACTGGTCATTTTTCCAGATTTCTTTTCGTGCATGTTTTGTGCATTTGCACTCATATATTCACAAATATACATTGAATTGATCTTAAATCAATTCCTATCATACTCAAACATCAAAATATGTTTTATTTTCACCATATAACATATTTATTATTATTTTCACATAATATTCAAATTTTTGGGGTTTTACATTCTCCCCCCTTAAAAAGAATTTCATCCCCGAAATTCCGCAATCGTATACCAAAGATTAATAATATTAGAAAAGCACGTTGAAGGGATAATCTAGACAAGGAAACCCTCATATACACATCTCGCACAATTAATCTCCAGATATGAAACATAAAAATATTTACACTTAACAATCTAGAATGCCAATATTCCCACTCAACCCCTAACTAGACGGAACTAGTACGTCGGATGAAAACTCCAAACAAGAAACCCCCCATATATATACCATGTGTTCCAAATGATTAGGAGTTAAGTGTCAATACCTCCATTCTAGCGTTAAGTATGAATATAACCATATAAACAATCTATAAATATCAATCAAAATCAATCAATCCACCTGCTTAAACAGGTGCGGGTAGTCGCGATGCATAACATATTCGTGCCCCCCGAAAATCATCATCGATATCTATATTTAACGGTCTAAAATGCAAATACTCTCAGTTAACCCCTAACTAAACGGAACAAATACATCGGGCGAAAAATCCAAACTAGGAACCCCCATATATATACCATGTGTTTCGAATACTTAGGAGCTAAGTGCTAGTATCATCATTTTAGCGTTAAGTATAAACATGATCATACAGATAACCATAAATTATAAACAAATCATACTAAATTTTTAATTTACCTGTTCAAACATGTGTGGGTAGTTACGATGTATATCCTCCTCGCGCTCCCATGAAGTCTTCTCAGTTCCTTTCCGGTCCACTGAACTTTAACTAAGGGTATCACCTTATTTCTAAGCTTCTTGTCCTCCTTGTCAAGAATGCATACTGGAATCTCAATCATAGTCAAATCATTGTGAATCTCAACCTCCGGTGCATCCAACACTCGCTTCTCCTCCTCGTCGCGTAGATGATTCTTAAGCATAGAAACATGGAAAACATCGTGTATGCTCGACGTTGAGAATGGACCAATGTACCTTAGGGCAAGCTAGCCCCGTCTACCAAAATGTTGTACACCCTTCATTGGTGATACTTTTAATAAAACATAATCCTTAACCTAGAATTCTAATGGTTGTCACCTCCGGTCTACATAACTTTTTTGACGACTTTGTGCTACAAGAATGTGCTCTCGAATGACTGTTACCTTCTCCGTAGTCTATCTAACAAGCTTTGGTCTAAGAAATAGACTATCTTCTGGTTTTGCCCAACAAAGAGGTGATCTGCAAGGCCTCCCATACAATATTTCATACGGTGTTATGCCAATAGTCCATTGATAGCTATTATTATAGGCAAACTCAATCAATGGGATGTGGTCCTCCTAACTACCCTAAAAATAAATAACGCACGCCCTCAACATGTCCTCCAATATCTGGTTCACTCTCTCTGTCTGTTCATCTGTCTATGGATAAAATACACTAGAGTAAGATAACTGGCTACTGAAAAAGTTCTGGAAGCTTCTCCAAAAATGTGCTGACTTCGTCAACCGATCCACTATTACCCAAACTGAATTATTCCCCTTCTTCAATCTCGGTAATCCTACAATAAAGTCCATAGAAATATCTACCCATTTCCTCTCTGGAATGGGTAAAGGCTATATGGTTCCTGCTGGCCTCTGATGTTCTACCTTCACTTGTTGGTAGGTAAAACATTTACCACATACTCTGCAATCTCACCACATATGCCGCTGCACCAAAAGTGTCTCTTTAGGTCCTTGTACATTTTTGTTGTGTTTGGATGCACTATGTACCTAGTACGATGCTCCTCATTGAATAAGTTCTTTCTTCAGTTGTGGATTTCCCAGCATCACTAGTCAGCCTTTTATTCAAAGTCCTCCATCTGTTCCAACAATCTACTCAGTCTTGGGATCTTTAGAAATCTCCCCCTTTCAGGTTTAAATCTAAGTGTTCTCTAGCTGAGCTCTAACCACTCTATCACTCCAAGATGGTTGCACGGACAAAGCTCTAAAAAATGCATTGTTCCTTCTTATCTCTTGTCTAAAGTCGAACTGGTTAAGTGTGTGGAGATCTCGATACAACGAACACCTCAAAGCCAAAATCCGATGACGACGCTTCCTGCTCAAAGCGTCTATTATGACGTTCGCCTTCTCCGGATAGTACTGAATCGTGAACTTGTAATCCTTAATAAATTTAACCCAGATAGTACTGAATCCGATGACGATGCTTCCTACTCAAAGATGGTTGTCTCTGATTTAGCTCTTTATGAGAGAAGAAATACTTTAAAACTCTGATGATTTGTGAATAGCTCGAACTGCACTCCATATAAGTAATGTCTCCATGTCTTCAGTGTAAAAACTACCGCAGCTAGTTCCAAGTAACGTGTGGGATAATTTTTCTCATGCGTCCTCAACTGATGCGAAATATATGCTACCACTCTCTGGGTTTGCATCAAAACACCTCATACACCCACTAACGATGCATCCGTGTAGACAACAAAGGTCTTATCACTGCTCGGGATGATCAAAACTGGTGTTGTAGTTAACTTAGCCTTCAAAGTCTCAAAGGTCTCATGACACTCCGTGCCCCAAACAAAGGGTACACCCTTCTTCATAAGGCGTGTAAGTGGCGTGACTATCTTTGAGAAGTCCTGAATGAACTTCCAATAATAGCCGGCCAAACCCAAAAAGCTACGAATCTCTATGACTGTCGGCGGCGACTCCCAACCAAGTACGGTCGCAACCTTAGCTGGATCAACTATAATGCTCTCTCTGCCGATGATGTGGCCCAGAAATCTAACCTCAGATAGCCAAAACTCACAATTGCTGAATTTAGCATATAACCGATGTACCCAGAAAATCTGTAATGCTAGTCGAAGATGCTGCTCGTGCTCTGCCTCCGATCTCGAATATATAATGATGTCGTTGATAAATACTATCACGAACTGGTCCAAATATGGATGAAAAACCATGCTCATTAAGTCCATGAATACTGCAGATGCATTGGTCAGCCCAAACAACATGATAAGAAACTCAAAGGACCCATAATGAGTCAGAAAGGCGGTCTTAGGAAAATCTATCTCCCAAACCCACAACTGATGATAAACAGAACAAAGATCAATCTTTGAGAAGTGTTGCGCTCCCTACAGCTAGTCGAACAAGTCATTAATCCTCAATAATGGATACATATTTCGGATGGTGACCTTGTTCAACTCCTGATAATCTATACAAAGACGCATACTACCGTCCTTCTTCTTCACGAAAAGGACTGGCGCTCCCCACAGAGAATGACTCTGGCGAATAAAACCCTGAGACAACAACTCGTCTAGCTGAGTCTGTATCTCCTTCATCTCAACAGGTGCTATATGATAGGGAGCTCGAGATATCGGTGCTGTGCCTGGCTGCAACTCGATACAGAACTCAACCTCTCACATAGGAGGTAACCCCGGTATGTCCTAAAAGACATCCTGAAAATATGAGACGACTCTAGTCTCACACAACTCAGCACTCCGATCTCTCAACATCACCTCCTCAATATATGTCAGAAATGACTTCACAAACTGGTTGCCCTGTGAGGTCGCTACAATCAACTCAGACCTATCGGACACTCGCAAACTGACTGTTTTTGCAAAACAGTCGATACTAAAATGGTAGGATGATAACCAATTCATACCAAGAATGACGTCGAAATCCGACATCCACAAAACGATTAGATCTACAATAAACTCGGACTCATCTAAGCTGATGACACATCTCCTATAGACGTTCCCTAATAGAGATACCTCCCCTAAAGGAGTAGAAACAGATAGCGATACATCTAAGCCGACAACTTGCGTAGCCAAGTTAAAAGGTGATACTTGTCGGACACCTCACCCGATCAACCCTACGAACAACCCGCACTCGGCCTACTGTGTCAGTCGACAACTTGTGTAGCCAAGTTAAAAGGTGGTACTTGTTATCCACCTCACCCGATCAACCCTACGAGTAACCCGCACTCAACCTACTGTGTCACCCGACAACTTGTGAGGCCGACTAAAAAGGCGGTGCTTCTTGGCCCGTGACCAAACAAATAGAGAGACAACAGTTACCTCAAACCCCTCACTAGCCAACTACCCTCGCATTAACTGCTCTAACAAAATCATCATTACTCTAGCCCCTGTAGTCTTTATGACTCATCGGACCTAGTTAGCACCAAGCACCTGCTGTCATTCCCTCATTAAATAACCAAATGACTTACCTTCTTCCCTGACCGATACCTTGAAGGTATCTATCGAGTCAGCAGTCTGACTGGACTCGGTCGAAGTTACCTTCATACTCCTCTAATCTACTATAAAAAGGAACTACGTCGCATGGGGTAACTTCTTCTGTTTTTAGCAACTTTGAACAACTACCTATGCAATTTGCCTTGATTTTCCCACTCAAGATCAAAATACTGACTTGATCGTCGGAGGAATAACCGAAGAACCCAACTCCACCCTCTTACGAGTTTTTTATGTGCAGCGAAGAACAGTGGGCTCTGAAACTAGTCATCTGAAGGAGTTTGAGGATCCTAAACACTCTCATAACTCTAATATAAACCCCATGTTTGATAAGTAACATTAATAGTTTGGCGCCCACCGTAGGATATTCTTTCTTCTTCAAGAAAGATGTCTGGTTCTGAGCGCCCTGGTCGATCTGTTGACCCTATTCCTGAAGAACGGCATGTGGGCTACGTCACTCAGGAATCCGCTCAGCGGATCTCCCAGTTTTCTAGTAGCAATTCACGACGTTTGCTAATGATCTCCTCAACCGAATTCCTCCCCAACAACTGTCTTCATTAGTTGCTCCTCCACTACTAGCGGGTCAACCAGTAGTTCCTCCTTTGCCAGCACACATTGCATCGGCAGGACATCACAGAGACTACGTCAAGTACATGTCTCCCCCGCCATGCCAGCAAGCTCGCTTTGCGGATCCTCATTGGCACCGTCCACAATTTGTGGAAGCAATAGGAGAGAGCCCTAGTCCTGGTCATGATGGCCGAGAACACGCCTCTAGAGGCCCACAATATCATCATGCTGCTCCAGGCCCGTCAACCACCAATTTGGTGTATGTTATGATCGATCTTTCTGGCCAATCGCCGAGGCCATTGGGGGAAACACCCCTCTCACTGACGAAATCATAAATGCCACTTGTGAGGGATTCAAGATGCCTCATGTAGAGAAGTACAATAGTGAAGGAAACCTACCTGAGCACGTCCAAAATTACTATGACATGATGACCATGCTGCAAGAATTAGAGCCAATCATTTGCAGGTGCTTTCCTATTACCTTGACGGGAAGAGCTAAGCTATGGTGGAACTCGTTGGCGAAGAAGTCCATCAATAGCTTTGAGCAGCTCAGCCGGAAGTTCATGCATCACTTATTGACCGATGCCAAATAGAAGTTCTCCCCATGTATTAATACAAATGAGGCAAGAGTCTGGAGAGAGAGTCTGAGAGACTTTATCAAGAGGTTCCAAGCCAAGAGGTTGGAAGTTGATGACCCTGGAAGTGCGGTCGCCATGTCCGCTATTGTAGCTAGCTTGGAGAGCAATGAGTTGGCTAACTCACTCGTCAAAAAATGAGTCAATGGCTACAAGCAGCTGATGGCTAAGGCACATGGATACATGGACATGGAAGATGTCTGAGCCTATGATAAGGCAGCTAGGGAGGCAGAAGCAGCAGCCACAGTAGTACCAGCAACAGTAGTGACAACACCAATGGCCAGATCAGTAGCAGAGGATGACCCTCTGCCAAGAAGAGAGGTGGCAAGAGGTCACCCCAGAGCCGACCATAAATCAAACCGGGCCGACAGGAGGGATCGAGGGAAGGAGACTATACAGAAACCGACCCTCACAGCCCTCAACACCTCTCTTACAAAAACCCTTTACATGGTCCAGAAGGAAGGACATCTCAATTCCCCGTCCTCGTATGAAGTCGGATCCTTGATCCCGAGACACTCGACAATATTATCGACATCATCGAGATCACGACTATCTTACCAATGACTGTCGAGTCCTCTAGAGAGACATTGATGACTTGATACAGAGAGGATACTTGAAGAGGCTCGTCTCCTAGTGGGAGAGGAGAGGACCCGTTCCAGGGGGAAGCGACAATAGGTCACACTCTAGGTCGCCTCATCCCCAGCAACTGCCTGACACCCGACCTCCTGAGACCAGCAATATGGGTGTCATTAACACTATTAGTGGCGGT
>NC_033800.1:118003818-118013213 GCF_001876935.1 Asparagus officinalis
CCCTACAGTAGGAGGGATGTCCAACAACGCTCGGAAGAAGTACGCCAAGCGAGTGTTATAGATCAACTGGGGCGACAAGAAGTTGAGGACGGAAGAGCCCATCTCCTTTAGCAACTCGGATCTGAAAGGTGTTAAGATGCCTCACGATGACATTATCATCATCTCAGCCAGAATCAACGGCTTCTAAGAGGATTATAGTCAATACAGGAAGTTCAACTAATATCATGTTCATTGACGCCTTTAACTAGATGGGCATTGACAAGTCCAAGTTGTAGCCTTGTCAGGGTCCACTCATCATATTCACAGGGCATTCACTCCTACCCGAAGGGATGATCAGTTGATCACGCTACCCCTAACGGTTGACGAATACCCTCATCAGTCCACTGTTCAGACCAAGTTCTTAACGATGAACCTCAAGTCAGTCTACGATGTTATTTTGGGAAGAACCACCCTCCATAACTTGTGAACTGTTTCATCCACTTACCACCAGATGGTGAAGTTTCTAACCCCTGAATGAGTCAGAATTGCCAGAAGCAACCAACAGTAAGCCGAATCCTGCTATTCACTCTCAATGAAAGGAAAAGGAGAAATGGAGACCCTGCCCATTAATAAGACTTGCCTCCAGACGGAGAAAGTGTTGGAAAGAGAAAGCACAACCCATGTCGAATAGTTTCATGAGATACCGATCGACCAGGATGGAGTGAAGATGGTCAAGATCGGATCGAGCCTCGCCAAGCCACAATGAGGGGCTATGATCGTGTTCCTACTTGAGAACACATATGTCTTTGCTTGGGGGCTAAAAAAAATGCTAGGGATTCCCCCAAAGTAGCGAGCCATGAGCTTTCAGTCGACCGACACACCAAGGTGGTCCGACAGAAGAAGAGGCACCTTGGCCCTAAGAAGCAGAAGGCGGCTGTCAAGGAAGTTAACCGACTCCTTAAGGCTAGCTTCATCAGAGAAGTGCAGTATCCGGAGTGGCTGTCCAACATGGTGCTTATGAAGAAATCCCTTAGAAGATGGAGGATGTGCATGGACTTCACGAATCTCAACAAAGCTTGCCCCAAGGATAGCTACCCCCTCCCTAAGATCGACCAGCTTGTAGATGAGAGTGGGGATATGAACTACTTAGCTTCATGGATGCTTTCTCTGGCTACAACCAGATCATTATGGCAGGGAATGACCAAGAGAAGACTTCATTCATTACCGACCAGGGGACTTGTTACTATAAAGTGATGTCCTTCGGTCTTAAGAATACAGGAGCCACATATTAGAGACTGAACAATATTTTTAAACCAAAAATCGGCCGCAACATGAAAGCCTATGTGGATGACATCCTTGTAAAGTCAAAATTGGCGTCGTCCCACATATCAGATTTTGAATAGACCTTTTCGATCCTCCGATACTACTGCATGAAGCTCAGTCCAGCCAAATATGCATTTGTGGTGCAGTAAGGCAAATTCCTTGGGTTTATAATCACCCAAAGAGACATTAAGTTCAACCCCGAGAAGTCAGCCGCTATAAAGCAGCTCCCGAGCTCCGCACGCTAAAGGACGTCCAGAGGCTAAATGGAGAGATAGCGGCATTGGGCCGCTTCCTCTCGAAGTCTGCTGAGCAAAGCCTCCTCTTTTTCAAAACTCTCAAAGGAAGCAAGAAGCTAAAGGAAGGCAAGTGCTGGACACACGAATGCAGTAAAGCTTTCAAAGACCTTATGAGGTACCTGAACACCAAGCATCTATTGAGCCAACCCAGAGAAGGGTAGATTTTGTATCTCTACCTGGCCATATCCTCTGAAGCCGTCAGCTTTGTCTTAGTTCGAGAGGAAGAGAATACCCAAAAGCATGTGTATTATGTTAACCAGATCTTGAAGGGGGCTGAACTCAACTACCCTCTTATTGAGAAAGCCTCCTTCATTCTCATCACTTTAGCAAGAAGGCTTCGTCCTTATTTTTAGGCACACACCATAGTTGTGCGGACGAACCTGCCTTTAAGGGAGGCACTAGGCAGCCCTACCATTTCAGGAAGAATGGTCACCTGGTCAGTCGAGGTCAGTGAATATGATGTACAGTTCAAGTTAAGGACAACCATTAAAGGCTAGGTCTTGGCCGGCTTCTTGATTGAGTTGACCTCATCAGACAAGGAGCCATCTCTACCTCTACTACCTACCCAGCCGAAGCCTTTGACATCCCAAGCAGTCAAGGAACCTACAACTCAGACACGTCGTATCCTTGAGCATGACACACTAGAATTCTCCTCTTGGTGGTTACTAAAGGTGGATGGGACCTCTGGCGAAGCAAGCAGTGGAGCGGGAGTGGTCCTACGTAGCCCTGACAGGTCAACGCACGAGCACTCCATCGCTTTTGATTTTTCTGCCTTGAATAACAAGGTTGAATATGAAGCATTTTTGGCGGGTCTTCCAGCCTCCTTGATAGTGAAAGTCGAGCGCCTATACATTTTGGCCGACTCTCAACTTATAGTTCACTAAGTAAATGGAGAGTATGCGGCCAAAGACTCGAGGATGATCCTATATTTGAAGGCGGTCAAAGAATTTTTGAGCAACTTCACTGACTTCAAGATCGCCCAAGTCCCCTACGCCCTCAACGCTCGGGCAGACGCCCTATCCAAGCTCGAATCGACTTAGCTTAGGAGTCAATTCAGGGCATGTATACACAGACACCCTCAAACGCCCCAGCATCACAGAGACATCAAACCCAATCTTGTATACCGAGACATCTATGGAACCCTGTTGGATGGATCCAATCATCCAATATCTGACATGGGGACCGCACCAGAGAATGCCACTGAAGCGAGGAGATTACAAAGGAATGCTAGACAATATCTCATGCTCGACAATCAACTTTATCGAATGTCATACTCCAGCAGATGTGTGGGTCCCTATCTCCGGTGTTTTCGGTCGGCAGGTAGAGGCCAACTATATTCTCAGGGAGATCCATGAAGGGACTTGCGGGAATCATCCTGGGGCTAGAACTCTCGCACGAACAGTCATTCGCCAACGGTATTATTGGCTGACTATCTTAGCTGAGTCCAGGAGACTCGTCTCTTTGTGCAAAAAGTGCCAATTCTTCTCGAGTATCCCATGAGTTGCAGCCACTGAGTTCACCTCCATTTTGAGTCTGATTCCATTCGCTCAATGGGGATTAGATTTGTTAGGGTCTCTCCCAATAGCCTTTGGGCAGCGGAAATTTTTAATTGTGGTCATCGACTACTTCACTAAATGGATTGAGGCCTAGCCCTTGGCCAAAATTGGTGAGAGCAATATCACTAATTTCGTGTGAAGGCCCATTTTCTGCCAGTTTGGTATTCCCCTCTCTTTCATCACCGACAACGGCACTCAAATTGACATCGGAGGCTTTTAGAGTTTTCGCGAAGAATAGAATATCCGGCTCCGATTCACCTTGGTTGCACATCCAAAATGCAATGGACTAGCAGAGGCCGCCAACAAATGCATCCTTCGAGCTTTGAAGAAGAAGGTCGACAAGGTTGTCGGAAATTGGATGGAAGAACTACCTAGAATCATATAGTCTTACCGTACGACTCAAAAGGGCTTTACGGGTGAAACCCCCTTCAAGCTTGCTTATGGACCTGAGGCGGTCACCCCAGTTGAAGTCGGCATGCTGACAATCCGACTGCAACACTTCGACGAATACTTGAAAAAATTCAGAAGGGCTTCAAATAGGGCTCGACCTCATTGATGAATTCTGGGAGGAAACTCTCCGATCCTAAGTCATTAACCAACAACGCATCGCAAGGCGCTACGATAGCAAGGTCCAGTCCTGAAGATTCAACATCGACGATCTGGTTCTTCGGAATGCCGTTTTCGACAAAGATATTAGGCGCGACAAATTGGCCGCCAATTGGGAAGGATCTTATATTGTCCTCGAAGAAGTGAGTCCAGATACTTGTCCAGTGAAAGCCTTGACGAAAGGATCTAACAACATGCCTAGAATATCGAGCATCTCAAAATATACTTTCAGTAACCTTGATTGTAAAACTCACTTGTAATATAAAATCTTTTGAGTTTTAACAAATTTATTGTATTGTGCTCTTATGGCGCTATAAATATTCCCTTGAGTAGTTGTCCCTTGAGTGGTCGACTCATACTAAGACATTGGCATCATTCTCACAAGTCCAAGGTGTTGGCCTTCTTGTTTTGATGATTTTTAACAAACAATTTACCACTAATGTTGTTTGTCTAGTATTTGTGTTTTCTTATTTATTATAGACAAACAACGAGTTAGAGGATGGATGGAATTATGCTTCAACGATCATATCAAGAGGAGGTTGGCGGAATTGTGGAGTGAAGCAACGTACAATTCAAGTTAAAGATCAAGTTCAAGCTTCATCCGCAAGTGTACCAAGTCAAGCTTAATTGAAGATCAAGATTGCTTGGGTAATGTAGTTTTAGATTTTATATTATGTGTGTTATATACTCTAAGCTCAATATCTATACACACACATTTATTGGTTTCTTCGTATATATATATATAGTTATATATCTATACATAAGTTTTGGTTTCTATGCATATATATAGTTTTATATATATACATACATAGTTTTGAGTTTTCATGTTTATAAATATGAAATCACATCATATTTACTACTGTGTTTTGGTATTTATTGCATAGAATATGCAATTTTGTGAAAATATTATATTCTTAGTTTTTGGACTTAACAATAATCATATACATACTTTATTAAGTCTATATAATTATTGTGCAAAGTTTCAAAACATGGTTTAGCCAAAATGTCTCAGTTTTCTGCTGTGTCAGTTTTCGGTCGACCGCACCGGTCGACCGATCATTTGATCTTTCATCACTGGGCGACAAAGAGTTGGTCGGTCGACCGGTCCGGTCGACCGAAAGTTCCATCGGTAGATCGCACCGGTCGACCGACGATTGTCCAGAGCTGGTCTTCGTGTTTTTGCTCTCCGTCGGTCGACCGACGACCGACGAATTTTCCGGTCGACCGACGAGTGTTCCTTCAGCTTCCAACGGCTAGTTTTTTGACCGTTGCCTTGGGGCTGTTTTGTCTTTTGCTCTGGTTTGTTGGCTGAGTTGTGAGAGGGTATAAATACCCCATTGTCTTCAACCCTCAAGTTAACCAAGAAATGTTTTAAAAGAAAAGAAAAGTTTAATCAAGGGTTTAGGGTTTTACTGTTTGTTTTGAGTTTGGGTTTCTGTTTACAAAGGAGGAAGTTTTCACTGCAGATTGAGGGATTCATTCTCAATCCCCTTCATCCTCTTCTTTGTGTTCTTAGAGAAGTTTTCTAACTCTTTTCTCTAGCAATTTCATTATTGATTTTCATATTCTTATTATTGCTAGTTTGTTAATTGAGTTAGATTTTATTTTACTCATTGTTACACACACCCACATTGAGCTTTTAGTATTTACATACATAGTATAGTTGGGTGGTGAGAGATTGTAACTTTGAGTTGTGCTTTCATTGTGTTCTCATCTATTGTAGAGAACAAATTTATATTTGTTACATTGTGAGTGTTGTAAGGTTTTCGGTGAGCTAGAAAACCGAGTGTGTTGTGAAGTTTTCGGTGAACTAGAAAACCGATTGTGAGGAGTGACGTTGATCGGTGAGCGTTGAAAACCGATACTGTGAGGTGTAAACGTTATTCGGGTGAACGTAGAAAACCCGGTTGTGATAGTGGATTTCTCCCCGGGAGTGGGGAGCGGAGACGTAGGACGGAAGGTCCGAACTCCGTGATCATATTGCTTGTTTGAGTTTGTCTTTGGCGTATTTGTTTTTGCATTTATCTTATATCGCCAATTGTGCATTACTCATTTATTTCATACACTATCTTGTTTAGATTATTTACCCTTGTGTTGTTTATATATCCTTGCATATATATCATAGTATATCTCTTTGCTAGGATATTTACCTTTGTTCATATTGCTTATTCTTGTTTGTAACATATTGTATATCTCTCTTGCAAGAATAATTTATTAATTATTTTTTATTGGCATTTAATCGGATTAGATTAGCATAAGACCCTAATCACCCCCCCTCTAGGGTCTAACAATTGGTATCAGAGCTTGGTGCTCTTTGATTTAAGGTCTAATCGCCTTGAGTTAAAGATCCAAGTTAGCTTATTGTGCTAATCTAATTTTGAGCTTTATTTGTATCTTGCTTGCCTTTTATATTATGGATATGCATGGTTTAGGTTATGCCATCAATATTGCTCCTAGATTAGATAATTTCCCCTATGCCCAATGGTGTGTTAGATTTAAACTTTTTGTTCAATCTAAACACTTTGATTTATGGGAAATTATAGATGATGCTTATATTGTGCCCACTTTGGAGAAATCCAAGTGGAATAAGAATGATCATCGTATGTTTACAATGAACAATATTTTGTTAGAATATTTACAAAATGCTTTTAATTCATCTATGTCTAACAAGTTTGTTCATTTTGATAGTGCTTACAAACTTTGGAAATTTATAGAAGCACATCAAGAAGACTTGGAGGCGACTTTGGAGGATCCGGCTTCAAGTTCATATGGAGCATCATGCACACGGCCACTAGGCGATAGCCCTAGTGAGGTTTGCGAGTTCGAACCGATAATGATTTATCTAGTGTTGAACTTGCTTGTGCTAGTGATAAATTATTGCATGCCTATAAGAAATTGCAAAATGATTTCATTAATCTTAAAAGCAAGCATAAAATTTTAAAATCCAATCATGAGTCTTTAGCTTCTAAGTTTGATACTATTTCTAATGAGAATATGATCCTTAAAGAAAATAATGAAAAATTAAAATTGGATCATGATTCTTTAATTTCAAACTTTGGTAAGTTAACTCATGAGAAAGATAATGCCATGCTAGAAGTAGAATACATTAGAAATGAATTTGATTCTTTTAAGAATAACCATACATGCTCTACTTCTATTATCAATGATGTTGTATCTAATGATGAGTTGAATCATGTGAAAAACCGCATATCTTGTTTAAATTCAACCTTAAACACATGCATTGATAATCATAACAAGCTTATGGACTTGTGTGCAAAGTCTAATGCAAACTCTTCTAAGAAACCTACACACTATGCACACATGTATAACAAAGTCTATAAATGCACTAATTGCGGTCGTAAAGGCCACCTTGCTAGATTTTGTTATAATGCACAAAAACCCATCAAGATTAATCATGTTTGTGCATCCCATCAAGCTTCATCATCACACTCACATGTACACACACGTATAGATCATCATAAACATGCCCATATGTACAATGTGATTTTTGTGGTCGATTTGGTCATTTGGCCAAATTTTGTTTTGATTTAAAGAGAGTTTCACATTTGCAAAACAATTTTAAAAGATCATCCATGTTTGTAAATGTTTCTAATGTTTTCCCGTGTACAACCGTTTGGTCAACATAAGCAAATGCTTCCTTTTCATTGTACTTATTGCAATCGGAAGGGTCATTTGAGTAATTTTTGTTATGACCGTGTTCGTGCACCACATGCGCCTAAGAGGGTTCATAACCCTAGGGCTTTGAGCTTGAATGATAGGGGTCATGTCCCTAAACAAACCGGCACCAAGAATACTTGGGTGCCAAAATAATTTTTAAGCCAAGAATGAAAATTACGTTTTAAATTTTTTTTTGTTATGAAAATAATTTTTCTTTTATCAAATCTTTTGTTTTCATAATTATTAGTCTTGATTTTGATGAGAGGTTTGTGTTTATATAACCCTCCGGGTTTATTGGGTGTTTATTCCCAAATCAAGTTTACCGGATGCTAAAATGATTATATGGGTTGGAACAAGCTCAAGAGCTTGATATAATTGTTGCCTCTCTTAAAAATTATGTTTTGATAATTGTTGCCTCTCTTAAAAATTGTGTTTTGATTTGTTGCTTTTGAATTCATTATAATTCACTTATATGATGATATTTATGTGTTTGTGCTAATGGATCATCTATTCGTGCTTTATAATGTATTCTATGAGTGGTTTGATCTCTTACAAAAGAATTTTTTTTTGTTGATCAAACATCATTTTTGGTTTAAATGGTTGATTTATGATTTCATTTGGTTGATTTGTTTTCATTCGAAAACTCTTTTTGCATGATTCTCATGTTTTCTCTCTTTTGATTACATAAATCTATTTTTTATACATGGTATTTAGGCTTGTATTTTGAGACACCTATTTATCGTGACATATCATTATGTGTTCTCATTATCTCTTGGATGTGAGTGATTTTTGGCATATCATTTATGCTTGCTCACATGTTTGCCATGATCTTTCATTGCATATATTCTATATGGCTTTTTGATAGGGGGAGCAATCCCTATACTTGTCACCTATGCTTATTGGTAGGGGGAGCTTTCGCTCTCTTATTCTTTTTGTCCCCTTTTTGATGTTGTCAAAGGGGGAGAAATATTGTGAGTATACGTATACATTTATATGCATGTGTATTATCTTATATATGTTCATTTCCTTCATGCATATACTTCATTTTGTAAATTGTTTGTCATCATCAAAAAGGGGGAGATTGTTGGCCTTCTTGTTTTGATGATGTTTAACAAACAATTTATTACTCTAGTGTTTATGTTTTTGTATTTATTCTAGGCAAACAACGTGTTGGAGGATGGATGGAATAGAGCTTCAATGATCATATCCAAAGGAGGTTGGCGGAATGTCGGTGAAGCAACATGCAATTCAAGTTAAGATCCAAGTTCAAGCTTCATCCGCGAGATTACCAAGTCAAGCTTATTGAAGATCAAGATCAAGCTTGCAAGATCTAGCTTGGGTAATTTAGTTTAGGATTTATATTATGTGTGTTATATACTCTAAGCTCAATTATCTATACACACACATTTTATTAGTTTCCTTGTATATATATGTAATCACATATATATACAACACAAGTTTTGGTTTTCATGTCTATAAATATGAAATTACATGTTTCATATTTATTATTGTGATTTGGTTTATCTACATAGATATGAAACAAATATATTTTCATATACATACTCATAGGTTTCATTTTCTATTGTATTTGTGAAAATATTGTATTCTTAGTTTATAGACTTCAATATCAGTTTATACATGTTTTACTAAGTCTATAAAAACATTTCACAAAGTTTCAAAAGTTGGTTTATGTCAAAACATCAAAATTCAAGTATCTCATATTTTCATGTTTTGGACTATTTTGCAAAATGATGATATTTCTCATTTGGGAAGTATTTTAGAAAACCAGTTTTTGTAGCATATTTATTATCATGTCTACAATCATTCCCCAAAGTTTTACATTTTTCTGAATTTATTTGATATTTTTAAACAGGGTTTTAAAATCAGCAAAACAGTTTTCAGCATTTATTTTCATGTATCAGATTTCGGTCGACCGATCCGGTCGACCGCTCATTTG
>NC_033800.1:118014213-118106596 GCF_001876935.1 Asparagus officinalis
ATCTCAAGATAAAACCAAGGCGCGCCAACCACTCAGTCGGCTTCGACTGAAAAGACCTTGGTGTCATTCATATGAGTAAAATCAATGCATTCTCTCAACACTAAAACCTTGCTACCTATCTAGGGAGAAACCAAGACACTCCAACTATTCAGCCGACTCCAAAGACCTTGGCCTCATCCATAAGTAAAACCAAGGCATACAACAAGATGTAGAAGCGACGCTCGCTACACCCACAGCTAAGTCGCCTCGGCCTTAAGAATCAACACACCAGTTGCGAATCTCACATTGAGGTAAAATTGCAGACAAATACAAACAGGGGTATACCAAGAAGACAAAAGCCTAATTTTCATTTATATATCAATATATTTATATCGCTATCCACATTGGTATTTACAATAACAAAGATACATAAAAAAGAGAGATACATTAGGATCTTAGGGATCCTGAACATGCGAATCTGGAGTGTGGACTCGGAAGAGCGGCACTGAAATCGGGAGAAGGCGTTCCAGCTATGTTAGCAAGGGACGACTTCATCCCGATCGTCCCTTTCAAGGTCTTCCCCCAATTCCTCATCTCCCTCATCCTTATCTAGCACTATTCCCCCTCCCTTCGCCTCTCTCTCCTTTAAAACGTCGAGGTAGTTGGAGACGTGAGAGTTATAGTAAAGATGATTTGGGGAGGGGCTGCATTCGCGAGGAAGCTCTTCCAGAAGATAGTCAAAGCCAACCTTATAGGCTAGCGACACTTCTACTTTACCTGTGGGACTATCACGATATTTTTACATGATTTCCCCCCTATAGGCCTCTGACTCCAAGAAAGCAATGTGATCCTGCATAGATTGGATGTTAGCTAGGGACAACTTATGAGCCGACTAGTCCTCCTCCAGCTCGACCTTTAAGGACTGGGCAGCAAAACGATCCGACCGGACACTTTCCTGAGCATTAAGCCTCTCACGCCTCTTAGCCTCGACCTCTTCGGTTAGATACCTGATTCGGTCTTCCAGCTCGAGGATCTCGTGCTGGAAATGGCCGACCTCTTCCTTAAGCTTCGCAATCATGATTGATTGCTTGCCACGATGACCCTGGAGCCCTTTAATTATTTTCTGTCGAGTCTCCAGCTCCCGACGCCACTTGTCATCGTTCCTATTTCAAGCCACCCTCTCCCCCTCTCCGCCTCCAAGGCCCTAACTTTCCACTCGGTCGCCTCCCAAGCCGTCCTCTTATCCTTCAGCACCTTATTAAAATTGTCAGGGAGGCTTTACGAAAGCTAGAGTCGAGAAAACAACTCTTGCTCGATCAAAGCCCCTCGTGTCAGAAAACCCTTGAGGGCTTGGTGAAGGCCAACGTTGGGCATCTCTGAGAGCATCTCATCATCCCCAGTGAGGGAGAATTGCCGCAATGTCCGAGACTGGCCTGCCTGGGACTCCAGGACTGAGCTTCTCTTGTCGAGATGCTTCTAGGGGATGGACTGGTAATTCGCTAATGGCTTCCCGTCATACTGAGGGCCTTCCCCCGGCGTTCCCATAAGCATGGCCTTCAATCATCCCCCCCTCCACACACACACACACACACACACACACACACACACACACACACACACTGTGGGGTCGAGTTCATCAACGTAGTGGTGGAAGGGCCACGAACAGTCGCCTTCGGGGACCAGAGCCACGTCGACCCGCGTCAACTCCTCCACAGCCGGAGGCTGGGCCACCTCTCCATGGCTGGAACCAACGCATCAGTAGGCTCATTAGGATGACTTGGATGGAGAGGACTGAGCCATAGACTCTCCATCCCGGATTTCGCCCTCAATGGGCTCTGCCACCTCTTCTCCACCCACAGCTGAGCGGGAGAGGCCTCATCAAGGACAACAACCTCGGTCAGCTCGGAGGGAGGGACACCTGGATGCAAACTAGCCTTTTGACTTAGGGTGTCAGCACATACCTTTGTCGCACCCCCCAAATCAGCTTGAGCCGGTGTGACAGTCCCGTGGGGCCTTTGGCATCTGCTCAACCTCCTCCTCCTCTTCTCCGATTTCTCAGCTTGAGCGGTGATACTTGACCCTGCTAACCTAGATGCAATTTCGACAGTATTCGTGGCCACTATTATGATCTCTTTAGGAGCCAATTAACTTCTCAGTCATTTTTGGGGCCTTATAGTTGAGCCCAGCTTCATCGAAGCTGGATCTGCCCTTCTTGCTCTTTTACTGGAAGAGCTAAGACCGCCGCTCGAACGATATCTGCTTCAGTCGGTGGAACACTCAATATGCTGACCGCCCAAAGAATAGCTGGGTCAAAGAGGTTGCTAATCTCTCGAGACCCAATATAAGCTCAAATTTTGTCAAGCGCCTGCATCTCCGTGACCAAAAGAAGAACGAGCTTCAGTATGACTTTCTTGATCTCAGGCCAAGTCAGACATAAAAGGATGGGGTCGGCCCCGAAGACCCACATAAACTTCTCCTTCCAATCCTTGTTTGAATTAGGGGCATTCGAAACAAGCTTGAAACCTCCCAAATTTTGGAGGAGGTAGTGGCCCTCCTTCTTCACCGTTTTGATGCTGACAAAGTGACTAAGCAAGCGCAAACTGGGGTTGACTTCGACCCGATGATAGATTACAATGAACCCCACTAATGTAGCGAAGGAGTTTGGTTTAATCTGAGAAGGAGACACCCTAAGAGCCTCACAAATGTGGCGGATTAAAGGGTGGATTGGCAGTAAGAGCACGTACTCCAAATGCTTGAGATAGATCAGAGACCTATCACCGCCATGGTGACACACCGCTTCAGATCTATCCGGCGCCGACAATGTGAAGGATTTGGGAAGATCGTAATGCTTATAATAGTGCTCAAGCTCTGTTTTCGCAGATCTTCGAATGAAAGGATCGGAGAAGATCGATCCTCATCTTGTTACGACTGGTGGTGGAAGCGTCGGAAGCCATCGAAGACCATCGGAAGTTAGAATAGGAAGCCAATTGAAGCAAGGACCTCGAATTTGGGGAACTAGGGCAAGAAGTGTGTAAAAAGAATCTCTCCGCAAAGGGGTAATACATATAGGCTCTGACGATGACACGCGTCAGGATCAGAACGATCGACCTAATCCAAGATAAATGGTTGAAGTCAATCTTGAAATTCGAATAGGCCTCACAAGAAACGAAGCGCCACCCTTCCTTCAATGCGTCACTCTACTCAGAAATTGAAGTGACAACAACGCATGACATTCAATGATGTCAAAAGGTCACTTCAGTTATGACCTATCGCTTTCTCCATAAATGCTCCTTGAAACTCGCTATCTGACGACTGTTTGAATTCCCACTTCAATTCGACCAGTCAAATTTGGGTGGGAAGATCCAGCACATCAAAGTATTAATCCACCTACTAAAGTCACCGTGTGTTTAACTTTACAGACGAACGACTATAGCCATTGCTCCCGTGATCGACCCTGTGGACTGACAACTCACGTGGCCGACTAGGAACGCGATGTTAGTCAGCCCTTGTTAAGATCGACATGGATAACAAAGATGCTTGCCCCTCATTATAGTAAAACAAGTTGACTCGATCCATTCTATCCAATCCAAAGATTTGGCATCATTTATTAGCTAAGGAGGAAGCCTATTACTCCCCCAAGGGTGTTCAAACTAAACCTACTTATATGAGATATTTTTCAACAAGCCCAAAGGCATTCGATCTTTTGGCTGGTATCAACGCAAAACACTAATGTCATGTGCGTAAGAAACTCAAAAACTCAAAGTATAATTCACTATAAAGAACGCAAGATACACAGCTCAGATTGGCAAAAACATTGTTTCTTATTCATGTTCTCCAAGTGATTACAATACACAAAAAGGAAGAAAAGAAACAACAAACGACAGAAATGAAGATACAATAACTAAGGAACCAGATTTGGATCGACACCAAGATCAGGAGACGGGAGCGGAGAAGCATTGGCAGTAGATGGCACTTGAGTCGACTGAACTTCAGACTCAACCCCTCCACCTTTCTTCTTTTCTGGCGAGATCACCCAATTGTGTTGAGCAGAACCCTCGCCAGTCTACTTGACCAAGTCCTCACCTTCCTCTCCGACCTCTTTGGCAATGCAATGCCCTCATCGACCTCATCAGCCTTCTTGGCTCCACCTCCGCCACCTAGCTCAAGTCCCCCTCCTTGTTCCTTTATCTCCAAGAGCGCCTCCAGGCAGTTAGCAACCCTTCAAGGGTAGTGGAAATGGTTGGGATCCCTCCTCATCTCGGTTGAAAGTTGTGCCTCAAGATAATCGTATCCCGCCTTGCAAGCTAGCGCCACCTCCACTTTCCCAAGAGCGCTGTAGCGATAATCCTCAACGATTTCAAACCTATGAGCTTCAGAATCCAGATGAGTAAGGCGGTCTTGCAAAGCTCGAACCTCTGTGAGGGACGACTCACGTTGTGGCTCAGACACGAATGCGGCCTGAGCACTTTCCTCTCGAAGCATCTTAAGGGCGGCCCTCTCCTCCTCCAGCTCGGCTTTCAAGTGTTGAGTGGCGTGATGGTACGACTCAGTTTGCTCCAAAGCTCGATCCCTCTCCCGCCACCCAAGTGCAACCTTCTCGGATAAATATCTTATCCTCTTATTCTGTTCATGAAGCTCGCGCTTGAGCTTGTCGATCTCAGCCGACTTTTGGCTATCCGAGACCTTCAAGCCGTCAATCATGTTCTCCCGCACCTCCATCTCTTGGCGCCAGACGACCAATTCGTCCTCCTTAGTCAATAGCGACAAAAGAGCCTTTTTCAGATCGGCCTTTTCAGCCTCCAACTCCTCCAAAAGCTTGAGATAAGAAGCTCAGACTTATTCTACCCGGCCGAACCTCTCCTGCTCCACTAGAGCCTCGCAAACCATGTAGCTCCTAAGGCTCCGGTGAAGACCGACATCGGGAACCTCCCCGAAAAATTTTTCGTCACAGGGGAGATAGAATTGCTCAACCGCTTTCAACTGGGCGATCCAAGACTCAAGAACCAACCCCTCTCGTTGAGATAATGAGTGGGCCTGTACCTGTGCCCTGGAGTTGGCTCCTTGTCAAGTCGGGGACCGACTCTAAAGGACCCCATAAATAGCATCATCTATCTGTCCCACTTCTCCGACTCGATCTCATCGATGTGATGAGAATATGACCATCCCAGTTCCTCAGAGGGGGGCGCCCCCTCTTCGGCCGGCTCCTTCCCTTGGTGCTGGATTGACTAAACTCGAGGATGATCCTATAACTGAAGGCGATCAAAGAACTGTGGAGAAACTTCATTGACTTTAAGATCACCCAAGTTCCCTGTGTCTTCAATGCAGGTGGACGCTCTATCCAAGCTTGGACCGACATGCTCAGGAGGCAATTTAGGGCCTGTGTACACAGAAACCCTCAAGCATCCTAGCATCATGGAGACATCGAACCCAGTCCTGCAGACAGAGACGTCTACAGAACCCTGTTGGATGAATCCAATCATCCAGTGTCTAACATAGGAGACCTCATCAGAGAATGTCATTTAAGCCAATAGTTTACAAAAGAATGCTCAATGATATCTCATGCTCAATAATCAGCTTTATCGAATATCATACTCCAGTAGTAGTGTGGGGCCCTATTTCTGGTGTCTTCGGCTAGCAGAGGCCAACTATATTCTCAGAGAGATCCATGAAGGAACTTGTGAAAATCATCCTAGGGCTAGAACTCTCACACAAAAAGTCATTCATCAAGGGTATTATTGGCAAACTATCTTGGACTCGTTTCTTTGTGCAGAAAAAGCCAATTCTTCTCGAGCATACCGCGAGCTACAGCCACTAAGCTCAACTCCATTTTGAGTCTGATTCCATTTGTTCAGTGGGGATTAGATTTGGGGTAGTGGAATTTTGGATTTTGGCCATCGACTACTTCACTAAGTAGATCGAGGATGAGCCCTTGGCCAAAATTGGTGAGAGAAATATTATTAATTTTGTATGGAGGTCCATTGTTGCCCAGTGACTATATCGGCTGCTTGAGCTTGAACCTCCATCGCCTCCCCAAGGACCAGATCCTGACAAAGGCGTTTCACTGGCCTCGTCAAAGGCTCTTCCTGGGGCCCCTCCTGAGTTTCAACAAGTAGAGCCATTTGCACCTCGGCGGCTTCCTCCAAACCCAACATCAACATTGCTGCCCTCGCCTCGTCCTCGGCTGAATGAGGCACAGAGGAGATAAGGACTACTCGCAAGACCGGATTGTCAAGTAAGGCTTCCATCTTACGAGAACTCGTGTATGCCTTAATCTTCTCCAACGCATGTCTCTCGGCACTAGACAATGCCCCCGCCTTTAAAGCCTCCCTAAAGATCTCAGGCCAGTTAGAGCAATCCAAGTTGGAGTTGTCTCCCGAGACCCATACGAACCTCTCCTTCTAGTTCTTGTTCGACTCAGAAGGGTCGGCGATTATCTTGTATCCCCCAGCACCTAAAGATGATAATGAGCCTCACGCTGATGCGCCTTGACACTAACAAGGTTGCCAAGCAAGTTTAGGGTTGATTCGACTCTCAACTAGTGACAGATGACAACAAACCCTACCAAGATAGCAATCGAATTCGACTTCATCTGCATTGCCGATACCCCCAAGGCCTTAAAAACATGACGGAGGAAAGGATGCAATGCAGGCGTAAACCATATTCCAAATGCTTCACGTACACCGGAGCCTGACTTGCATTGTGGTCAAACCGCATGTGACTTCGCCGGCACCGTCCATGTGAAAGCTTGAGGAATGTCAAACTTCTTGTACAGCGCCCTTAGCTGTGACATAGTCACCTTAGAGTGAAAGTTCTCCAACTGGCCTTATCGAACTCTAACAGCAGAAGCCGCCATCAGAACTGTTTCAGAGATTGCTGGAGAAGATGAATGATCGAAATTTTTCCTCGATTAAGATTCAGAAATCTTCAAAAGCAATAACATCCCTCTTGTTGCAATAACAATATATGTAAGCACAAAATTTGGAAACTGTCAGAATCCCAACGGTTGACTCTTCGCCCAACCAACGATGGAGATCAATCCCGAAATTCAAAGTGGCCACTCCAGAATCAAACCACCTCTTACCTTAATTTGCCCACAATCATGCACGAAAAACGAATCAACAGCAAACAAGAACTATACCCTGATGACAACACTATCACATATGAAAAGGCTTTTCAGTCATCCTCATTAATACACCTCGAGAGTCGATAACGTACAACTATTTAATCTTCCAGTCGTATTCGGCTAGTCGAGTTCAAGTAGAAGGGGGCTATCTGTTATAGCCTAAAAAATTACCAAGTGCTAATCTCTCTAGAGAAGCCGACATGTGTCTCACCTCTCGCCTAATCAGACAAATTGCGGACAATATGAACTGCTCCTACGACCTACTGTGTCAGCCGACAACTTGCATAATCGAGTCAAAAGGCGGTACTTGTCGATCACCTCACCCGATCGACCCTACGAACAACCCGCACTCAGCCTATTGTGCTAGTCGATAACTTGTGTAGTCAAGTCAAAAGACGGTACTTGTCGTCCACCTCACCCGATCGACCCTATGAGCAACTTGTACTCAACCTATTGTGTCAGCCGACAACTTGCGAGCCCGACTAAAAAGGAGGTGCTTCTCGGCCCGTGACCAAACAAATAGAGAGACGACAGTTACCTCGAGCCCCTCGCTAGCCGACTGTCCTCACATTAACTGCTCTGACAAAGTCATCACTACTCTAGCCCCTATAGTCTTTATAACTTATCGAACTTAGTTAGCTCCAAGCACCTGCTCTCATTCCCTCATTCAATGACCAGATGACTCACCTTCTTCTCTGGCCGATACCTAGAAGGTATCTGTCGACTCAGCAGCCTAACTGGACTCAACCAAAGTTACCTTCATACCCCTCTGATCTACTATAAAAAGGAACTACGCTGCATGAGGTAACTTCTGCTTTTTGGCAAATTTGAACTACTACCCATAAAATTTGTCTTTGATTTTCCCACTCAAGATCAAAATACTGACTTAATCATTAGAGGGACAATCGGAGAACCCAACTCCACCCTCTTATAAGTTTTTTATGTGCAAGAGAAAACACCGGATTCTGAATCCAGTCATCTGAAGAAGTTCGAGGATTCTAAACACTCTCATAACTCTAATATAAACCTCATGTTTGATAAGTGACATCAACACATTTAACACATATTATGTGTTACATTTTTTTTGCATTTTTTGTCTTAACCCTCAATGGGAGGCCAAACGTTATATAACTCATTTTCATTATTTTCAGCGTTAGACTAAACATAAAACAAGTTTGTTCTAAAAGCAAAATCCAGTGTTTCAAATAATCTCAAGAATGAATGATTCATGATGCAAACAAATGAATGTCCAGATATCATCTAACTCAGTAAGCCAGTAAAACATTTGCTCAGAAGGAAAACATTCAAAATCAAACATCTTAAGTTTGTTCATGAAACCACAGATCTAAAAACAAAGCTGAGCAAAGTTATCACTCCAAGTAATCACTCCAAGTATCCAGAATAAAGCTACAGAACTTTCAAAATGGAAACGCAATTAATTAATCTAAAAAAGGTGGTGCTTCAAAACTGAACTGGCTATGGATATAACTAGTACTTCAATGGTGCCAAAATGTCGAGCTGAGGACCAAGTTTCTCATCAGCCACCTTCTCTGCCTTGAGGCGCAATTTAGCCAACTGCTTCCTCCTCTCGTATGCAACCTGTGCCCTCTGCTTCCTCTTCTCCTCCAACTCCTGTTGCAAAAAATATATGGAAGTCAAAATCTAAAAAGAAATAACCATATTACAAATGAGAACCATATCAATGCTTTAATGTCATTATAAGCTTTTGCTTTTCAAACCAACAACAACCAATGCAAGGTCACCCAAATTCACAACAATGCAACAAAATCAGGAAGGGATCCATTGGCATGTATACGTGAATTGCTACAGAGTCTGAAGGTCGCAACATATGGAGTCAACATGAAATTATTACAGAACCCATTATGCAATGGCACACAAACATAAGAACTCATTTACTGTTAGGCATCTTACATGGTATCATGGGGTAAAATTGATTGTATTGAGAAGTTATAGGACCTCTTCACTGTTAGGCAGTAGCATTGAGAACTTATACAGGCTTAGACATCTTACAAATGAAATATTGTTACCAAACAGTATTTCACAGATATAACCCTTGAAGGCAGACACTAAAACAAGCAGTGTATATGGTAAAGTTTAATAAGAAAAGGGAAGAACCTTTATTATGTGCGCCATCCCACATCTAATTTGGGAAGATGATGTTATTTATAACATATAGGATATAGCCATATGAAGGAATATTAGAATGAGAAATTAAACAAGGGTTATTTCATGTTCATGGTGAGGAAGGAATTTTCATAATGTAAAAAATTTACAGACAAGGGTATACTTTATGATAAACAGTGGATTTTTGACGATATAGAATACTACTCGATCATGATTCTGAGATCAAGGATCTTGTCAAGGTCAAAGTTTATAAAGCATCAGGCACTTTTGAGTGACAGATTTGGCCCCCCTTCACGTGACAAGAGAGACCTAAGTGGTTTCTAGGCATTTCTTTTTTTAAGGGGGCTGCTTCTGCCTCATGGAATATGCAGAAGAAGAAGAAAGAAGAGGATGAAGACGAGGATATGAGCAAGAAAGAGAAAGAGGAGGAAATGAGAGAAATAGAAAGGAAGAAAATCAAGAATGGAATAAATCGGCAAATATTATTATCAACAAATAATAATAATGAATTAAAGGTAAATTACATTCTCACCAGCCTCAATACTGATAGAAAGTAGGTCCAATGGTGGTTTGTACCAGGAACAGCAATACAGCATTAAAAGGCTAAGGGGAGCCGTCGAGAGTGGAAAGTTATTTTTTCAAGTAATCAAAACCCAAACTCATTGTTTTATCTAATTTGGATTTGGATATAAAGTATTGACTTGATCTACTATGAACTAGTCCATTTTTCTCCACTACAACTATGCTTTAGTGGGTCGCGTAGTTGGTTTTTATGTTGTGTGGCTTGCTTAAGTATGCTGCCCTCTTAGGTGTCTTCAACTCTTATGTGGTGGTACCAAAGCCTAAATTTGGTGTTATGCATACTACATCCATCAAAGTGGGAATTTAAGCAGGCGCCTAGACTGCTTTATAGAATAGTGGTAAAGACTGACGAAGATGTTGTTCATTGCTCACAAAGTCAAAGCAGGATGATTAGAATGGGAAGTACTTGCAGAATAGCATGCGATTTGGAATACGCATCAATCAAGCACACTTAATATTTCAAGTTTCAGGCAAGCAAGTAAGAGCATATCGAAACAATGAGTGCAGTCAAAAGGATAAGCGTTAATAAGGATGACCGACAGTATTTAGGAAGCATATGTATGAGATAAGATGTGTCAAATGACTGAAACACACAAAATATAAGGATTCATTAATGCTCTTGTTAAAAAGTGACAAAGTTGCAGGACACAGGTCATGCTATTTTAATTTGTCGGTGTCACGGAATGCAAACACAGTTATAATTCATATGAGTGCATATCCACATGATTTGCAGGGATCTAAGTAAACACAAGCAAATTCTGATGAATCTGACCTTAATTGTGTCATAATGGTTCCATCCAACCTCCTTCGAGAGCTGACCCAACAGACAGTACTTATGCCCCGCTTGCAGCCTCAAAACCCTACATATTTCTCATCGAAAGTAAACCAATTAAACCCTAACCCTAGAATCAAAACCAAATCAAAATTGCTTAAATATCATATATTCTATACTTGAGAGCATCTGGGATAACCATCCTCTTGATCTTGTCATACGGCGGAGGCACCCCCTCATAGGTCTTCAACCTTGCCAGCGCCGCTGCGCCCCTCTTCGTCTTGTGAGGAATCATCCTATTTCAATCAATGAAAAAACATTTAAATTAAAACAAAGGGTTTGTTGCACTTTAATACGCTGAAATTTCACCAATTTTTAACAACCCTACAATTTAAAATTACCCCAAATTTTCACCACTTTTTAACTTCAATATCTTCCATCATATCACCATTCAGAATTTTTTTTAAACGTTTATCGCGATTATCACATGATAAAAAAACGCATCATGCGACTATAACATGATAACAATTGAACCTTTAAATCCCCAGACTGAAAAGAAATCCCCCAAATCGCTTTATTTCTCCTTTCACTATTTATCTCAAAAACATATTAAAATGTAAAGCATTAATATATTCCTCCACTATCCCAATAATTAGCTCCAAACCAATCGAAATGAAAAGCATTACTCTATTAATTTCATCACTATCCCAACATTTAACAAAACCTACTGAAAATTAAAAGCATTAAACTATTTCTTCACTATCCCAATCTTCCTCCACTATCCCAATAATTAACTTCAGAACAATTGAAATTAAACGCATTGCTCTATTAATCTCTTCACTATCCCAACATTTAACCTCAAACCTACTGAAAACTAGAAGCGTTATACTATTTCTTCACTAAATGTGACGCCAAGCTGCAGAAAAGATGCATCAATTAAACAAGCACTCACACCCGAAAACGAGTCCTAAGCAATGATGAAACTTCAGTGAATTTACGAGAATTACCCTCGGATGGTTCGCCAGAGGATCTTGGCGGGAGCCCTGAAGTGGATGGGGCCATGGGAGGGCTTGGTGTTCATCCTCTTCCTCAAGAACCTCAGGTACTTCATCTTCTGGCGGACAAGGCCGCCGGAGAGGGCGACTCCTCGACCCGGACGTAACCTGACGACGCCGCTGGCTCGTTTGGGAGCTCGTTCGGCGATGATCGATCGCCAGGCGCCCGAGCATTAGGTTGGCGGGCGTCCAGCCACCTACGCGCCGGGTGGCAGAGGCCCGGAACCGGACACCATTCCCTTCGCTGGCTGCTGCTGCTTTCGATTGCTGGCTCCGCCGCTGATGAGGCGACGTTTATTTGATGGCGGTTTAGGGTTTGGGGGGTGGGCGCGGGACCTGACTTTGGGGGGGGGGGGGGGGGGGGGGGGATTTATGTGTTAGGTTTCGGGTTTTGCGGCTAAACGTGTCGAATGACCCATTTGGGTCCCTACTATTATGATTTAAAAAATGTTTTTGCGGTTTGGTCCCTATGAGTTTTAGTTATTGCTTTCTCTTCTTTTTAATTGTTTATTTTATTTTATTTTATTTTTTGTGCTATTAAAGTCATAAGCACTTGAGAAATTTCTTACCTCAAGGGAGACTGTGATGCAATCCATTGAGACAAATGGCTGTTTGGTTGGGTGGAAATGGAGCCACAAATGAAAATACTTTAACTGGATTTATGTTTCTTACGTTTAGTTTGTTGGCCTATTTGTTTTGATGATGTTTAACAAACAATTTATCACTAATGTTGTTTGTCTAATATTTGTATTTTTATTTATTTATTTTAGACAAACAACATGTTGGAGGATGGATGGAATCAATCATTCACGATCATATCCAATGGAGGTTGGCGGAATAGTGGAGTGAAGCTACGCAATTCAAGTTGAAGATCCAAGTTCAAGCTTCATCCGCAAGTGTACCAAGTCGAGCTTATTGAAGACCTATAGCTTGGGTAATCTAGTTTAGGAGTTTATATTATGTGTGTTAAGTACTTTAAGCCCAATCAAATACACACACATTTCATTGGTTTCTATGTATATATATATAGTTATATATATACACATCTTGGTTTTTGGTTTTATTCACAAACAAAGTTTTTACAAACAAATTCCAAAAATTATTTATACATGTTCGTTTTCTATGTGGATAAGTTGTTTTGGTTTAATTTCATAGATATGAAATAAATATATATTCATATACATACTCATATATTTCATATTCTATTGTATTTGTAAAAATATCGTATTTATTATTTATAGACTTTATAACAATAGTTTATATCTTTCTTTAAGTCTATAAAATCAGTTTATAGAGTTTCAAAATATGGTTTATGTCCAATGTCAAAAACAAGTATTTTTTCATTTACATGTTTTGGACTATTTTATAAAATGAGGAGATTTCTCATTTGGGAGATGCTTTTTGAAAACCAATTTTTGCAGCATGTGTATTATCATGTCTATAATCATTTCCCAAAGTTTTACATTTTTTTGAATTTGTTTGATATTTTTAAATAGGGTTTCAAAATCAGAAAACTGCTTTCAAAACCTGAAATTCCTTGTGTTAGTTTGCGGTCAACCGTCACGGTCGACCGCTGTAGGCTGTCTAAAAATCACAATAGATAGCTGATTCCCCATCAAACACCGATGATAAAAGTTACAATCTGACAACTTTCTGAAGGTTACAATTTGAAGATTTTCACATAGATCGATGAAGGTTACAATCTGACGACCTTCATAACAACTGATGAAAGCTCTAATCAACAGCCTTCACAATCAACATCGGGAGTTACAATCTGACGACTCTCACATATCAAAGAGCTAAAGCAAAGATTACAAAATAACGATCTTTGTAACGCTTTGACAGAAAGAGACTACAAATCGACGGTCTCTTCAAATCAAGACGCGGAAGTCCTCCCCGCGTACCAGCATCAAGACGCACATGCTGCAAACGCAGCTCAGATCCAGCCGTCAACGCAACTCATGTTCGGCCGCAAACGCAGCCTCTGAAAGCTGCCAACGCAGCTTCCATCCGCTGCCAACGCAGCTTCCATTCGCTGCCAAACGCAGCTTCCAGACGCTGCAAACGAGCTTCCAGACACTGCGTTTGAACGCATAATTCATGCCAGAACGCGGATTTTGCGTTTGACTCGTTCAAACACGAGCTGATCAGTTTCAAAACCGTTTCCCACGATCTGAGGGGATCACAACTCCACTCAGGAGTGATTTAAGGGGCGGTTACATCCCATTAGCCCCACATAAGAGCGAATTAAGGAGGATGGTTACACCCCTTAATCCCCTATAAATAACTAAGAAATCAGCTTAGTTCGGATCTGGCTCTTAGGCAGTAAAGAAGAGATCATTGGCTTGTCTAACCAATTACGGTTAAGATCAATCAATTCATCAAGAGTTCTAAAACTTACTTTGTAAGATCTCCACAACGTCAAATCGTGAGGAGGAGATACCATTCCAGTGAATCAAGACGTGTGGATCGTCAACGGAAAACAAATTTGACGTGAGCATTCGAAGGAAGCACTCCATCGCCACCGTGAAGAACCCAGAATTAAACAAAGAGGAGAATCAAATTCGTTCTTCTCTCTTTTGTAATCAGAAAATCTAATTGTAACTGAGATTAAAGGAATACAAATTAATTTTCCTTCATTTCTTTTACTGTAAATTTTTCCACAAACAAAAGATGGCGACTCCGCTGGGGACTAGCTTCTCTAACGAAGAGGTGGTGGCGCAATCCGATGTCATGCTCACTGGAATGACCGTTGAAACTCTGATCATCGAGTTCAATCAAGCCAAGTTTGAGGAGGCCCTCTCCTCCGGATCCTTTAGCCTCAAGGCTATGTGTAAGATCCGCAAAGTCTTCAAGGAGACTAAAGCTCCAATTGTGACCGACTCGTTGAAGGACTGTCTCCCTTGGTGGTTGCACTATTCATACAGCCCTCTCTCTGAAGGAGAGGACTTAGCTTCGGTACAACTCCAAAAAAGCCGATCCTCCTACACATTTTTGAGCCTCAACATGAGCTCTGCATAAGCCAAGCTAAACGCAGCCCTCAGGACTGCGTTTCACCAGCAACACCTGGAGCTCAGGCATGCGTTCGGGTGATGAAATTCAATACAGAACCTGGTGTATACCGTGGAGCTTTGGGGCGCTGCCCCGAACCCCGCCGGGGGGTAGTCCACCCCCCGGACCCCCCGACCAGGGGCGCGCCGCCCCCTGGACCCCCGGCTCGCTGACCGGGCAGCGAGACCCCCGAATACTCTGCGTAGCGTGACTAGATTAAGGGGCGGATATAAGAAGTTTATGGATTCAAGGCATCTCAACCAGATCCATGTTCACCAAGAGCCAGTCCTGTCCAATCTTGGACTGGGCGTTCCAATTCAAACCTCACGATCAGTGAGTAGTTCTCCTTGAATCTTCACAATAGATTTGAGAAAGTTCATATCGAGAGAAAGACCGATGCAACAAGTCATTCGTTCATTCCAATGCGAACGACTGATTCCTACGGTCCTCTCGGGATGTCAATGCTGCTCATATGCGACCAAACTGTTGGTGTTCGACCAATTTACGAACGTTGCTTTGCCTAACCAACGACGACGTTCTCACAGGAAGAAGTCTCCAGAGACCGAATATCCTGGGGTCACTATCAATGTGATCAGCAGAGGGAAAGCCTCAGGTCCTAGTTCCGATGACTCTGAGACAAGTCGTTCACCGACCGTCAGAGAAATCACTAACGAGTTTGAAGGAGTCTACCAACGCACTCGGACGCGAACAGGAGCCATTCTCCTTGTCAACTATCGAAGACTAGCCAGAAGAACCAATTCCGATGATGAACACTCAGCCATTGTAGAGTCCCAATCATCAAACTCTTTTGTTGAACATGAGAGCTCCGCTTATATGACGGGAAACCATGAAGATCTCGCGAAGAGACTTGATGAGCAGGAGGTCATGCTCAAATCTCAGCAGGAGGCCATTAATGAACTCATGGCCCTGTTGACTTAACTCGTCGCAGACAAGGCCAAATCTCAGAAGACAGATTCGCCACCTAGGCAAGAATCTTCCCGGAGAGAAAAAGTGTCTTCATCCCGACTTTACACAAGCAAAGGAAAGGGAAAAATGGTTGATGACACGGCTTCTGACCAAGAAGCCCATAACCTGGAATCTTCCTCTGATGAAGGAAGAGAGACGGAGAATGAGCAGAATCTCCAGTCTGTCAAAATGGAAGAATTGGAAGCCCGTCTAAATGCCATTGCTAACAGAAGCGAGCTCCAAGACGAGGGAGTTTACAGGTCCTATCATGCCGAATGGGATGCAGCCCCTTATCCTCCAAAGTTTGAGCTCCCGACGTTACAAACTTTTAACGGCACGGGATCACCGAACCAACATATCTATCATTTCAAGTCACAGACTGGGAATGTGATATCAAACGATGCCATACTGGTTCGATTGTTCATTGGCACCCTCAAGGGAGTTGCCTTTGAATGGTTCAGGAAACTGCCTGCGGGATGTATCCAAAAGTGGACGGATCTAGAGAGACTCTTCATATCAAGATTCTTTGAAGATGATACAGAAGTCTCCATTCATACCCTTCTCGCCACTAAGCAGAAGAAGAGGGAGTCTGTCAAAGCCTTCGTCAAAAGGTTTCGAAACATGGTTCTGCGATGTCCGACAGGTATGACACAGTCTACCCTAGTGGAGACCTATCGACACAATTTGCAAACCGACCTCCTAGCCCGAATAGGGGTTGTAGAATATCGTTCCTGGAGACAACTAATCTCTCAAGGCGAACAGGTTCAAAAGATTATTATCAGGATCAAAGCTGAAGAACAAAATAAGCAGGATCAACCTGAGCAATCGGACCAAGCCCAATCTTCTCAGTCAGAAGGAGAAGATACTACGGCTATTGAAGCCAATCCTCTTTAGTAAAATGGTAGGTCTACAACAACTATCATGTTAACAGTTACCTCTGATAGTCAACCTCGTTAGATAGTGGCCCACTAGGCGATGTGCCACGTCTACCCTTTTCCCCCATGCACTTATTCAAGACTGTGGGTTGATTTATTTGTAGTTCATTGGATTATGAGTAATAAATTTTCTGAGTTATCATGTTCAAAAGAATACCTCTGTCAATCACCAAATCTGTCAAAACTATTAAGTTAACAATATACCTTTGATAGTCCTTTTCCCCCAAATTCCCCAACCAATCCTCTTCAATAGAATGGCGGGTCTACCAAAACTATCACGTTAACAATTATCTCTGATAGTTCATTTCCTCCAAATTCTCCCACCAATCCTCTTTAATAGGATGGTGGGTCCACCAAAACTATCACATTAACAACTACCTCTGATAGTTCATTTCCTCCAAATTCCCCCACCAATCCTCTTCAATAGGATAGCGGATCCACCAAAACTATCATGTTAATGATCACCTCTGATAGTTCATTTCTTCCAAATTCCCCCACCAATCCTCTTTAATAGGATGGCGGGTCCACCAAAACTATCATGTTAATGATCACCTCTGATAGTCCATTTCCTCCAAATTCAATCTATCAATCCTCTTCAATAGGATGGCGGGTCCACAAAACTATCATGTTAACATCTACCTCTGATAGTCCTTTTCCCCCAAATTCCCCCACCAATCCTCTTCAATAGGATGGCGGGTCCACCAAAACTATCACGTTAATAATTACCTCTGATAGTTCATTTCCTCCAAATTCCCCCACCAATCATCTTTAATAGGATGGCGGGTCCACCAAAACTATCATGTTAATGATCACCTCTGATAGTCCATTTCCTCCAAATTCAATCTACCAATCCTCTTCAATGGATGGCGGGTCCACAAAACTATCACGTTAACATTTACCTCTGATAATCACATTTTATTACAATTTTATATCCTCATTATCTATTTTATATGAATAAATATACCACTAATAATTATTTTTATCTTTTAATTGCAGGTTAATGAAGAATAAATCTCAACTTCTCATCTCTCAACAAAAACTCATTGATTAAATGAAGAAATGAATCAAGAAGCCCATTGGAAAATTAAATTTCCAAATTATCCAAGCCCTAAAGAAGAATTAAAGCCCATGAAGCAATAAAGCCAAAAATAACAAGGAATTGCCAAATCATTCTAATGCACAACCCATAATTTTTATTCCTCAAGTGAGCTTGAAGGCCCAAGCCCATCAACAAATAATTCAACCATGAAGCTCCAAAGACTTGATGTTGCAGGATTTTTTATTTCTCATGAATGTGACTTATTTGCAAATTTTTTATCAACTGTGAATCAAAATGGAGGGCCGGACCTTGCTGTTGATTGTTTTCTTCATGGATGTGAAGATGGCCGGGTTGATTTTCTCAATAAAATGTGATTGTTTGGGCAGGACATGCTGGTCTTAGCTTTGAATCACAAAAAATTTAAATGGGCCGATTTTTATACTTGGAAAATCAACAAATCCAAAGAACTTGTGCTGCAGCTTTGAGTTGTGGACTTTGGAACCGGATTTGAATTTTTGTTAAAATAAAGCTTCAATGGACCTATTTCATTGATGCTGGAGTGAATTGGGCGGAGCAGCTGCAGTTTTAAAGCTTTGAATTTTTACTTAAACCGGTGCTGACATTGGACTTAGCTTCAAATGAATCACATTGAAAATGGGGCCGAAAATCAAAATAAATCAAATGAAGCTCTGGACAGGCTTGCTGCAGGACCGAAACTTTGAATTTTCAGATTATTTTGAAAATCAATTGGGCTCCTATGTTTAAGAGAAGAACAAAAGCAAATTCAAAGGTGGAGAATTGTGCTTGGGGCTCAAAGACAAATCCAATGGCTCATATTCAATTGAAGATTAACTATAAATAGGGGTAGAAGAGTGAGGGGTTACAGGGTGTGATAAATTTGTAAATCCTTTTGGAGAGGAGGGCTACTCTTAAATTGAGAAAAGCCTTCCAAAAATTATAACTTTAGTTGCAAATTATAATAATAATTTTTTCACCACTTTAAAATTTCTTCTCCTTTGTTGTGAGTGAAGATGGAGATGAAAGAAATTATTCGAGGGTTGCATTTCTTCTTTTTCTCTTTTATTTCCTTTTTTCTTATTAGTGTAAAAAAAAAGAATTTTTTTTATTTCTATGCTTGTAGTTTAGATTTTATTTTCTTGTTAAATAGCCAAGAGGCTAGAACCTCTTGCCTTAGTTTATTCATGCTTATAGAATAGATTTAAATTTCTTGTATTAATTCTTGCAAATTTTATTTTGTAGTTTAAAAAAAAGATTTTGCACATTTATTTGTAGTTAGATTTTAATTTCCTTATACTATTCAAACTTGAGGCTAGAACGCTCTGGGTTTAGTTTTTCTTTTGTTATTTTATTTTGTTTGATTCGCCTTTAGGCTAGAACCTCGTAAGGGAATCACCCCTTTTTTAAGAATGGGATTCAATTGTAGATTACCCATATCTATAATTGAATCCACCATCTTTAATTTCTTGCATTTTCTTTTATTCTGAATTTAATTTTCTATTCTTGATTTTTATTTTCCTTTTCCTTCTGGGCTTATTGATCATATTCAATTTTTTTTCAAATCCACTCTCAACTTACAACTTTGCAACCGAATTTACACACTATCACTTCCACTCTCTCTCTTCCACAATCACATCCATTTTATCACTGCCTACTTGTCACACATAAGCATAAGAAACCTGATTGCCATATTTTCTCCTATAAAACACCTTCCTCGGGGATCGATATCTTAATACTATAACTTGGACACGGTTTTTTTGTGCACTTGCAACCGTTTCTGGTACATGTTTATGCCGCATCAAGTTTTTGGCGCCGTTGCCAGGGAGGTGCTTAAAGTAGGTTTTAAATTATTTTTTGGTTTTTAACTTGTGTATTTTTTGTGAAGGAAACGCTTGGAGCTTGAAGATCGCGGATTGGAGAGCTAGGATTTGAAGATTTTGCTTTCCGGGTAAAGTTCTCTTTCTAAGTTTTTAAAATCCACCCTTTAGCTACTTCTTCACAATTAGAGACAATTAAGGAGCTTTAAAAAAGAGTTTTATTTTTTGTTGACCATAATAAAATTCATCATCCACTTTGAACATTTACTAACAAGAATAATAAATCAAACAAATCCCCCCTTTCTCATTTGTTTGATTGTTAACCTAAAATTAAAAAAAAGATTTTTTTTTCCAATCTTTTTAGTTGCTTTTAATTCATAGGGGTTGTATTTCGATATAGTGTAGGAATTCACTCAAGTATTTGAGGCACTTGATTTGACACAACCACTTAAAAAGATATTTTTAAGGGGCAAAACCCCATAATCAAGATAAGGTGAGGGATTTCATCACCCTTTCCTTGCCGCAAAAAATCACGACTTCTCACTACAACCACCCAAACCTAATAAAACTCAATTAGAGTAGCGGCCCTAAGGATTCGAGACTCAATAAGGAACAAGAAATCCCTTAAGTGAGACCGGTTTAAGTTTTCTCAGAATTAGTTGGTGTCTAAGGCAAGTTGGGTTGCGTAAAGCGCTCCGTAAGTGAAAGAGGTACTTAATTGATCTTTGATCACCTTAGTAACTATCCCTTACCTGGCTAACTACCTGGGTAAAAACTTTTATCTTTTCACTGTAGGAGTTTTTGGTTAGGAGCTGGTCTAGTGAAAATTAGGCTAAACCCTAGAATTAGAGTGATTGAAAAGGAATTGTTTTGATTTGTTTAGTTAGGATTTTTTCTTTTTCTTTAATCTCTCAAAAAAGAAAACACTAAATTTTTTTTCTTTCTTCTAAAAAACTATTTTTTTTTCTATGCTTCTTAAAAAAAATAAAAAATAAAAAAATAAAAATTTTTTTGGTGTATGTACACAGTGATTACGGGATAATACACATCGATTAATTTCGCTTTGAACCTCTAGGAGCCTCCCCGTCTTCATGATATGTGCTATCCCAATTAGAAATGCAATCTCGCCCTCATGCATTAGGCTCCCCCCGAACAAATGAATAAGTTTTGAAGCTTAGACAGCAATACATAAACATGCTTCCCAAATCCTTGTAATGAAACAGAAGACGCATATATTTTCATTTCGGAATTTGAGGAAGTGTGTATATGATTAAAATGAGAAATAAATGAGATCGGTTAACTTAGATTTATTCCATTTCGCCTTAAGGATAAAGCTAAAAATGCTGTACAGCTTACCAAGCAAATTCATCTCAACTTGGGATGAATTTGGTCACCGTTTTTCTTAAAGAATTTTTCCTATTCATAAAAACGGTAAAGCAGAACAACATTCAACTTTAAAATTATCCCGGGAGAACCTTTTGGAAGTATTTTGAACCGTTTAATAGATCTTCTCATTCGCAATGTCCTCATACGGTTTAGAGAAATGGCGATTGTGGCCAAATAATTTATGAGGGAATTGGATTATTCTGCAAAAAACTTTCCATTTTTCTTAGATCATGCTGCGGCCACGGGATTTTATGAGGAAAATGCTATGAGCTTGGGAGTTTTTGGAGAGTCTTTCTGAAAAACAATGCAATGGGAACAGTGCGATGACAGGGGTTCATCAGTTCCCATTCTAAGTCTAGTGGGTCTTTCTTGGGTCAAACATTGCTTCTGAAGCGAAGATGGCGCAAATTTCTGCGGAGGTTAGAAGCCTTAGAAATTAAGGAACTGAGCTCCAGCTCAACTCAATCATGTTTCTTTCCCAGGATGTCCATAATTGTCAGTCTCCTACCACGTTTTCACGAAGGAATCCCCATCTAGGAAACAATCATTCATTAGAACAGATGAACGCTGCGGCCATTCCAGCACTCCTAGAAATGATCCATTTTCTTCCAACCTACAATCAGGTTGAGAAATCATTCCCCAACTTTGCATGAATCTAGGAAATTCTCCGAACTCAAAATTCACATCCCCGGCTTCGACCTCAACATTTTCCTAGGGGAAAAAAAAAACACAGTTCCATTCATTCTCATTCACAATTCAACGAACGCCAATATGCCGTATCAAAATCAAGCTCTCCTCCTCAATCAAGCTGTAATTCAACTCCTCACAATCCAGATCAAGATAAACGTCTCATGTCTTGGAAACCTTTAGACCATAATTAGGCCTCTACTCAAAAACCACGAATATGTTGACTCAAACATCTAGCAGCGTTAAATTCCTTCATGCAATCAACGGACAAATGCTCAACTCCAACACTCAAGCTATAGCTAGATTTAGAATCCCAACTTGCGTCAACTAGATAGTGCCGTGAGTGAAAGATGAGAAAGGAATAATTTCTGATCAACCCGTGGTCAACCTAAATACACAGGATGGCAGTTCATCCTATGAAGCTCAAGTGATGCAATCCATTCACTTCGGTCAGGTAAGACAGGTCGATTAATCAAGTGAGAACTCCGCCAAGTCAAACTCTTGATCCTGTACAAATTCTTCTCCTTCTCCTTCTGATGAATCTATTTCAACAATCACTCCCCTCAGATGACGCAAACCTGAACCGAACCTGAGCCTGCTTTTGATAGATTTAGACGGGTTGCTCCTTTCCAGATAGACTCAGGTCTAGGAAACACTCTCCTCAGGAGAGAAAATCCTAGAGACATTCAAGCAGGTTATAAGGTCAAATATCCCCTCTTAGATGTAATTGAACAAATTCATCTTATGCTAAATTTTAAAAGAATTATGCACTAAGAAGAGGAGAATAAATGTTCCAAAGAAATCTTTTAGCCGCGCAATATCAGTGAATGCTTGTCAAATCCTATACGCTTTTGAAACGAAAGATCCAGGTTCCCCCATCATTTCTATGTATCATTGGTAATACTCACATTGATAGGCGCTTTTAGACTTAGGGCTAGTGTCAATTTTGCTTCATAATTCAGTCTATCAGCAATTGGGTCTAGGTGTACTGAACCAACCAAATGCACCTTACAGTTGGCTATAGATCTGTAAGGTCCTATGGGTGAGTTAGAGGATGATTCTGATTAAGGTTGGAGATTTTATTTTTCCAGTAGATTTTGTAGTCTTAGAAACACAACTGTTTCCAATCCAATAGGACAGACAACCTGTCATCTTAGACGACGCGTTCTTTAGCCACTTCTAATGCTCTCATTAACTGTAAGAACTGGTTCAATGAAGCTGTCATTTGGAATTTGACTGCTGATTCTCAACATTTTTTATCAGGCGGACCATACCAAATAATAGCTCTAGAAAATAAACTACATTCAGGAAAGATCAGAAAAGAAGAAGAAGAAAAGAAGAAGAAAGAAGAGCGTGATTTGAGTTTTGAGGAAATTTTTGTTGGAAGAGTTTAGAATTTTTAGAAGAAGCAGATCAGGTCCTTGAGAAATAATAAAACTGTGTAAACATGTGCTGCTTTTGAATTAAATTTTGAAGAACTCTTTCTTGATGAACTTAGATTCTTGAGAATAATCAACAACTCAAATTTTCAGAACTTCACAGAAGAATTGGTTGTTAGAAAACAAAACTTCACAGTACAAGAGTCTAAGTTCATTAAGAAATACAAATGCATGACACCAATAATACTACCTACCTTGTTGCATGAATTACTGAACACCCCGAAATGCTTGAAATTCACAATTATTTAATTATAATCATTCTGAATTTTTTTAAAGATCCGGGAAAGAATTTTAACCAGTAAGGTAGGTAGTCAATGTAGAACATGAACTCTTCATGTTGAATATTTCATTCTACATTTGTTTATCTTTGTTTATTTCAGAATAATAAAAAGAATTTATTCTTCTCTCATGTGAGAGTTTCTTGTTCAGTTGTTAAAAAAAAGAAGAAAAAGAAAAAGAAAAAAGAAGAAAAAGAAAAAAAAAGAAAAAAAAAGAAAAAAAGAAGAAAAAAAAAACAAGAAAAGAATAAATGTTTGATTTCCTCCTCCTCGGACCAAAGGTAATTGCAGATTTTTATCAGCGGACCAAATGTAAGTGCTTCACTTCTTATTTGCTTTACTTTATGCATCATAGAGTTTGCATTGAGGACAATGCAAAATTTAGGTGTGGGGGTGGGAATTAATTATTTTTTCTCGTTATTTTGCATTTTTAGTTACATTTCTTATCTTTAAAAAATTTTTTTTTATAAAAATATTGTCACTTGCCAAATTGATAGAGTTATGTAATAATTGATTTATTTGATAAATTTGAAATTTTCTAATCCTTAGTTGGTTATTTACTCAAGTTCACCTTTTTATGATAACTCTAAATAAATTTCTTAAGAAATGATTTTCAAAGTAGTATACTTTACTTAAGCATTGACTTGGACTTTTATTTAAAATAATAAAATTTTTGCATGCTTAGCTTAAAGTTAAAAATAATTTTTCAAAGTGTCCTGATTTACATATTTTTTTCAAAATATATATACATAAAAAAAAAAATTGCAAAAGAAGAGTGCGAAAAATGGGCACCAAAAAAAAAAATCTTGAATTCAAGGTGATTCTATCTTATAAAGCCTAAGTTGACCGAGTAATTAAGCCCAAGCCTAAGCTGACCGAGTAATTAAGCCCAAGGAGTATTTCCATACTTAATGACCTAAGCCCATTTGGGTTGGGATCCATTGGTCCAAAACTCGTTAAAGGATCCATTGGTCCAAAACTCGTTAAATGGTCACTTAGAAAGCCCGTTAAAGTAGAAAAAAATCACCAAGAAAGAAAGAGTAAAAAAAAAACTAATAAATGTTTTATAGTTGTATATATGGTCTTGGAAAATATTTTAAATCAAGCAACTTGAAAATTATTTAAAACAAAGAGTTAGCATGTTCTTTTCAAAACTTTTAAATTAAATTTCTAAGTCTGGCTTAGTTTTGTATTGCTACAATGAGAAGATTTTCTTAAAAATATACCTTAGAGTTATATATAAAAATGTTTTCTTGAGTGATAACTGGCTCCAATTAGATTATCTAAAAGTTATCAAGTGAATTTAGTTATTTACTGACTTCTTAAATTTGGCAAGTCAACCGAATTTTGTGGGTATATTCACTGCAAACCCTCACGAGACTACAACTCGTCCACTAGGGTAACCTAGGGGTTTAAAGGCTTGTTGTATGCGCTAAATACAACCGCGATTCCTGCGAAAGTGAGTTAGGATTTTCTTTTTATTTTCTTTGCTAGAGGACTAGCAAAAGTTTAGGTGTGGGGGTATTTGATAATCACATTTTATTACAATTTTATAATTTTATTATAATTTTATACCCTTATTATCTATTTTATATGAATAAATAACCACTAATAATTGTTTTTATCTTTTAATTGCAGGTTAATGAAGAATAAATCTCAACTTCTCATCTCTCAACAAAAACCCATTGATTAAATGAAGAAATGAATCAAGAAGCCCATTGGAAAATTAAATTTCCAAATTATCCAAGCCCCAAAGAAGAATTAAAGCCCATGAAGCAATAAAGCCAAAAATAACAAGGAATTGCCAAATCATTCTAATGCACAACCCACAATTTTTATTCCTCAAGTGAGCTTGAAGGCCCAAGCCCATCAACAAATAATTCAACCATGAAGCTCCAAAGACTTTGATTGTTGCAGATTTGTTATTTTCTCATGAATGGACTTATTTGCATTTTTTATCAAGTGAATCAAAATGGAGGCCGGACCTTGCTGTTGATTTTTCTTCATGGATGTAAGATGGGCCGGTTGATTTTCTCAAATAAAACCTATCTCGACGAGACGAAGCTATTCGTGAAATCAGAATTTGGATATAGTGGGTATCGATGTGGGCATCGATGCTGGCATCGATACCTGCATCGATGCCTGCATCGATGCCAGATTACTGTAGCGCGCGTCAATGGCTGATTTTGCTTGTCTTGGGGCTCAAGTTTGATCCAATGGCTCTCATTCACTGATGTTTACTATAAATAGGGGTAGAGAGTGAGGGGTTAGAGGTGTGAAAATTTTGTAAACTCCTTTTGGAGAGGAGGGCTACTCTTAATTGAGAAGGCCTTCCAAAATTGTAACTTTAGTTGCAATTAATAATAATAATTTTTTCACCACTTTAAATATTTCTTCTCTTTGTTGGATGATGAAGATGGAGATGAAGAATTATTTAGAGGTTTGCATTTTCTTTCCTTTTTCTCTTTTATTTCCTTTTTATTGCTTATTAGTGTAGATTTATTTCTATGCTTGTAGTTTAGATTTTATTTTCTTGTTAAATAGCCAAGAGGCTAGAACCCTCTTGCCTTAGATTTATTTCATGCTTATAGAATAGATTTAATTTCTTGCATTTAATTCTTGCAATTTTATTTTGTAGTTTAGATTTTGCACTTTATTTTGTAGTTAGATTTTAATTTCTTATACTATTCACCTTGAGGCTAGAACCCTCTTGGGTTTAGTTTTTCTTTTTGTTTATTTTTATTTTGTTTGATTCGCCTTTAGGCTAGAACCCTCTAGGGAATCACCCTTTTCTAAGAAGTGGGTTCAATTGTAGATTACCCATATCTATAATTGAATCCACCATCTTTAATTTCTTGCATTTTCTTTTTGAATTTTATTTTCTTTATTCTTGATTTTTATTTTCCTTTTCCTTCTTGCCTTATTGATCATATTCATTCTTTGTCACATCCATTCTCACTTATATCTCGTGCTGATTTACACACTATCACTTCCACTCTCTCTATCTCTCCACAATCACATTCACTTATCACTCCTTCTTGTCACACACACAACATAAGAACCGATTTTATATTTTCTCCTACAAAACACCTTCCTCGTGGGATCGATATCTTAAATACTATAACTTGACACGGTTGTGCACTTGCAACCTTTTTGGTACATGTTTATGCCGCATCAACCTCTGATAGTCCATCAATCAGTCAATCCTCTTCAATAGGATGGCGGGTCCATAAAACTATCACCTCTGATAGCCAAACTCTTCAGATAGCGACCTGCCATGTGATGGGCCTCTATTCCGACTTGATGGATAGTGGACCACAAGGTGGTATGCCATGTCTACCCTTTTTTTTTCTTCCCCTGCTAAGTCTTAATCAAGACAGGGGGTTGGTTACTTGGAATCCACTGGATTAAGAGTAACGAAGCTTTCACATCGTCGAGTTAACATTATACTTCTGACGATCATCATCCTCACGGAGTATGAATTCAATTGGCATCGCTCCTAATTTGTCACGTTAACAATATATCTCTGATAATCAACTTATCAATCATCTTCAATAGGATGATAGGTCTTCAAAATTTCTCAAATCGTAATCTTCCCCAGTAAGACACTAAGTCTTCAAAATCTTAGTATCAAAATTCATCGCTTCTGATGATAAACTCACTTAGCAATTCTCCCCAGCGAGACGCTAGTCCCCAAAATCTTGTTCAAATCACAAGTACACAAATCCTGTCACGTTAACACCAAACCTCTGACAAATCAACTTATTAATCCTCTTCAATAGGATGATAAGTCTACAAAGTTGCTCCAATCACAACACAAATCCTGTCACGTTAACACTAAACCTCTAACAAAACCTACTTATCAATCCTCGTCAATAGGATGATAAGTCCACAAAGTTGCTCCAATCACAACACAAATCCTGTCACAATCCTCGTCAATAGGATGATAAGTCCACAAAGTTGCTCCAATCACAACACAAATCCTGTCACGTTAAAACTAAACCTCTGACAAAACCCACTTATCAATCCTCGTCAATAGGATGATAAGTCCACAAAGTTGCTCCCATCGCAACACAATCTTGTCATGTTAATATCACACCTCTGATAAAATCAACTTATCAATCCTCGTCAATAGGATGATAAGTCCACAAAGTTGCTCCCATCGTAACACAATCTTGTCATGTTAATATCACACCTCTGACAAAATCAACTTATCAATCCTCTTTAATAGGATGATAAGTCCTCAAAGTTGCTCCAATCTCAACAAATTCCCGTCATGTTAACACCAAACCTTTGACAATCCACTTATCAATCATTTTCAATAGGATGATAAGTTCATAAAGTTGCTCCGATCATAACATTCTCTTGTCACGTTAATATCAAACACCTCTGACAAAATCAACTTATCGACTCTCGTCAATAGAGCGATAGGTCATCAAAGTTGTTCCGATCGCAACACTTTCCACTTATCGACTCTCGTCAATAGAGCGATAGGTCCTCAAAATTGCTCCGATCGAACACTTTCCACTTATCGACTCTCGTCAACGGAGCGATAGGTCCATAAAAATACTATTAGGTTAACATCACACCTCTAACAGTCAAACCCCCCAATGAACTTGTTAATCCTTTTTCAACAAGAATAGCAAGTTGTCATTATAAAATCCACAGCAGATTAAATATTTTCTGAAATTATCCTAGTGATAATAAAGAAAATTTCTGAATTTCACTCTAAGTAAAAATTCATGCCAAGTTAATATTACACCTCTGGCGCTTCCAACTTTCTTTTAGTGTTTCAAGTAACACAGGAAGAAATAACGACAAAGTCTACATATTCAACATCGTAGCATCAAAATCCATGCCTTTTATGCATGGGGGACTTTATCTCGATCCCTAATTAGAGATAAGTCTGCATCTAACACATGCTGCCGGGTAGCCTATTCCCGCAATAATGGCAAAGCCTACGTATTCAATATCATAGCAGGCCGTTTTTAATAACACCAAAATCTATGCTTTACACGCATAGGGGATTTTATCTCGGTCCCTAATTAGAGATAAGCCTACACCTAACACGCGTCGCCGGTTAGTCTTTTCCCGTGAAAGTCACAAAGTCTATGTATTCAAAATCATAGCATTAAGTCTAAGAGGGTTCATTCTCTTAGCACAACGTTACATGTGAAACGAATTCAAATAATTCACATGCTAGCCCGACTCAAATGATAGTCGGTAAAGGCTTATCAAATCCGTTGATGGCTGAGGAATTGCCAAAAATCCTATGCATATTTGCAGGCCTATCAGCTTAATGGAGGTGAGCCGTGACGTGACGTTTGATAGCTTCTGCTCATGAGTAGCTTGTACCGTCACTACAGTTTCTATTTGAAGCTCATCATCACACAGGTCTTGCTTGGAAAATCCCTTCAACCAAGACTCCTTCGAAGCGGGTGAAAAGAACAACTCCTTATGACAATGAATCAAAAGCTCCAAGATCAGAGTTGAGATCCAAAGTATTTCAAAAATTCGTCCCAGTCAACCACGAACTTTCGAAAACTTTGGAGGGGGTTCTGTAGGCTATCTAAAAATCACAATAGATAGTTGATTCCCCATCAAACACCGATGATGGAAGTTACAATCTGACGACTTCCAGAAGGCTACAATTTGAAGACTTTCACGTAGATCGATAAAAGTTATAATCTGACGACCTTCATAACAATTGATGAAAGCTCTAATCAACAGCCTTCACAATCAACATCGGGAGTTACAATCTGACGACTCTTACATATCAAAGAGCTAAAGCAAAGATTACAAAATAACGATCTTTGTAACGCTTTGATAGAAAGAGACTACAAATCGACGGTCTCTTCAAATCAAGACGCAGAAGTCCTCCCGCGGATCAGCATCAAGATGCACCTCACATTCAGCTCCAAACGCTGCAAATGCAGCTCAGATTCAGCTGTCAACACAGCTCATGTTCGGCCGCAAACGCAGCCTCCGAAAGCTGCCAACACAGTTTCTATCTGCTGCCAACGCAGCTTCCAAGCTGCCAAACGCAGCTTCTAAATGCTACAAACGTAGCTTCTAGACGCTGCAAACGAGCTTCCGGACACTGCGTTTGAACACAGAATTCATGCCAAAACGCAGATTTTGCGTTTGACTCATTCAAACACGAGCTGAACAGTTTCAAAACCATTTCCCACGATCTGAGGGGATCACAACTCTACTCAGGAGTGATTTAAGGGGCGGTTACATCCCATTAGCCCCACATAAGAGCGAATTAAGGAGGGCAGTTACACCCCTTAATCCCTTATAAATAACTAAGAAATCAGCTTAGTTCGGATCCGACTCTTGGGCAGTAAAGAAGAGATCCTTGGCTTGTCTAACCAATTACGGTTAAGATCAATCAATTTATCAAGAGTTCTAAAACTTTCTTTGCAAGTTCTTCACAATGTCAAATCATGAGGAGGAGATACCGTTCCAGTGAATCAAGACGTGCGGATCGTCAACGGAGAGCAAATTCGACGCGAGCATTCGAAGGAAGCACTCCATCGCCACCGTGAAGAACCCAAAATTAAACAAAAGGGAGAATCAAATTCGTTCTCCTCTCTTTTGTAATCATGAAATCCAATTGTAACTGAGATTAAAGGAATACAAATCAATTTTCCTTCATTTCTTTTACTGCAAATTTTTCCACAAACAACCGCCTTGAGTCCAGAGACTCAGGATGTTTTTCAGATGCTCGCGGTCAATCGTGACGGTTGACCGAATGAAGTTTAGAGAGTTTTGTGGTCGACCGCCACGGTTGACCGTCTGTTGTCCTGAGCCCAGATTTTGTTTCTGAGCTGCTCGCAATCGACCGCGGGTTTTCTACGGTCGACCGCCGAAGTTACCATTGGCTTCTAATGGCTATTTCTAGCAGCTATTTTTGTGGGGGTTTTTGGTCATTTTCTTGGGGTTTTTGTTGAAGTTTTGAGTAGGTATAAATACCCCCTTGCTCTTTGTAGGTATCAAAAATTGCCTATAGGTCCCCGTACGCGGCTCGAGACAGAGAGAAGACGATGAATATTACTATTCGAGTCACAGAAGCTCATTTGACAATGACAAACGCATGAAGTGAGTCGACGGACCGTGTAAAGCAACTGAACTTCAGAATAACCAAACACGAACTGATCGGGAGCTGCATGTTACTTACAAAAGATGAAGCGCCCCTCAGGTCCCGTTTACTCCACATGTGATTCAATCATGGAAGCTCGTAGATCTCCTCGTCGGCTTTCCAATGTACTTTGAATCACGCAATTCTGAGTTCTGACACTGAAAATACGGCGGAAACGGACAGAGTGCGTGAAACTGGGTTTCGGGCCTTGCCGATACACCCCTTGGTGTCTTGGTCATGCCGAGACACCCAATGGTGTCTCGGCCATAGCCGAGACACCCATGAATGTCTTGGCCATGACCGAGACACCCCTCGGCCATAGCCGAGACACCCATGAATGTCTTGGCCATGACCGAGACACCCATGAGTGTCTCGACCAGGCCGAGATACTCATAAGTATCTCGGCCATGCCGAGACACCCACGGGTGTCCGCAGACCCGAAAAACTAAATTTGACAGTTTAAAGTTGTTTTTCAATCGTTAACCGCCTAGATTTGTTTCAACTGATAGAATATTATCCAAGAACGTGGTTAAATGGTTATAACTAAAGATAAGATCGAATCGATCATTCTTATCCGAAAACAGGGGTCCCTAAGCCTATAAATACAGCCCCAAGGTCTTCATTTTTTTAGATCTGGAACTCTCGAGCATTGGCAAAGCCCTGCTGAATTGGAGACTGAAGAGCCACGAATTTTAGAGAGGAGGAGGAGACTTCAGTGAATTCTTTGGCATAAAGAAGTAGAGTTCGATAGATCTACAGCCCGGTTCTTTTCCTTGAGATTGCCCCGTTGTGGTGATCTCGAGAAGAGTGCTTATCTCACTGTTGTCAAGATAATTGCTTCGGTTTCTTGATTCATTCACGAATCAACGAAGCTCCAGAGCTGATCTGATTGTTTGGTGGCTATGGATATCAAAGTCCCCGTCACAGGCCAAGATCCCACGCAAGTAGAAGACCGATAAACGATCTCTGCGTTTGTTTTGACGAGAATTATATTTTCATTGTGTAAGAGTCTTATAAAAAGACTATCTTTTTGTATTTTCATTATAACGACTGAAGTTGTAATGATTACCTCAATGAAGAAACCAACTTTCTCCCTAAACACTCTCATCTTTCAGGATTCAAGAGAATGTTTTAAAAGAGTTTAACAAGGGTTTAATCTTGTTTTATGTTTGTTTAAAAGAGTGTTTAAGAGTTTGTTTGTGAAGAGAATTTCACAAGAGTTTGAGGAGATCAACAATCTTGTTTGGGCTTTAATCTATATCCCTCCACTCTTGTTTTAGAGAAGTTTTCTCAAACTCTTTATCTAGCTTGTTTATGCTTAATTTGTCATATTTATTTTGCTAGATTAAATTGAGTTTAGAGTTTATGCTTAATTTGTCATATTTATTTTGCTAGATTAAATTGAGTTTAGACTTGTTTTGATTTATCTCTTTGTTCATAATTTGTCATATTTATTTTGCTAGATTAAATTGAGTTTAGACTTGTTTTGATTTATCTCTTTGTTCACATACAACCTATTGAGCTTATTGTATTTACATTCATAGTATTATTTGGGGTGTGGGATAGTGACATTGAGTGTGAGCCTACATTGAGTTCTCATCTATTATAGAGAACAAAATTGTTGTATTCGTGCCTAATTGTGAGTGTGATCTCGTGGAGATCAATTGTGTAAGTTGTGAAGTTTTCTGTTAGCTAGAAAACCATATTGTGAGGTGTAAACGTTATTCGGGTGAGCGAAAAAAATCCGGTTGTGATAGTGGAGATCTCCTCGAGGTGAGGAGCAGAGACGTAGGTCGTGGGGACCGAACTCCGTGAACATATCGTGTGTTTGAGTTTGCATTGATGCACTTATTTTTGTTCATCTTATTGTGTCTTTGCCTCTTTGTTTATATTGCTCACTATCTAGTTTAGATTGTTTACCCTTGAGTTAGTTTCATATCCTTGCATATATCTTATTGTATATCTCATTGCTAGGATATTTCCCTTTGTTCATATTGCTTATTCTTGCTTATAACATATTATATATCTATCTTACAAGAATAATATTTGAATTAGTTTTAATTGGCATAAAATCAGAATAGATTAGCATAAGACCCTAATCACCCCCCTCTAGGGTCTAACAATTGGTATCAGAGCTTGGTGCTCTTTGATTTAAGGTCTAATCGCCTTGAGTTAAAGATCCAAGTTATCTTATTGTGCTAATCTAATTTTTGATTTTTGTATCTTGCTTGCATACATACATTATGGGTATGCACGGTGCACCTTGTTTAGGTTATGCCATTAATATTGCTCCTTGTTTGGATAATTTCCCTTATGCCCAATGATGTGTTAGATTTAAGCTATTTGTTGGATCTAAACATTCTGATTTATGGGAAATTATAAATGATGCTTATATTGTGCCCACTACGAAGAAATCCAAGTGGAATAAAAATGATCATCGAATGTTTACAATAAACAATATTTTGTTAGAATATTTGCTAAATATTTTTGATTCATCTATGTCTAACAAGTTTGTTCATTTTGATAGTGCTTATAATTTATGGAAATTCATAGAAGCACATCAAGACAACTTGGAGGAAATCTGACACAGTTTGGAGGATTCTTCTTCAAGTGATATTGGAGCTTCATCAAGCACACGAACATTAGGCGTTAGACCTAGTGTGGTATGCGGTTCCGAACCTAATAATGATTTATCTAGTGATGAACTTGTTTGTGCAAATAAAAAATTATTGCATGCCTATAACAAATTACATAAAGATTTTATTGACTTACAAAGGAAGCATGTAAATTTAGAATCCGATCATGAGGAGCTAGTGTCAAAATTGGATGTCATTACAAAAGAAAATACCATGCTTAAAGAAAACAATGACAGGTTAATTTTGGAAAATAAAAAATTAACCACATCTATAACTAGCTTATCTCATGAAAAAGATAATGCCACATTAGAAGTAGAGAACATAAAAATTGATGTTGCTTCCTTTATAAATGACTATATATATTCTACTTCTAATAAAATGCATATGTGCCTAATAATAAAGATTTGAATCTTGTGAATAAATGCATTTCATCTTTAGATTCAACTTTGAAAACATGCATTAATAATCATAAGAAGCTTATGGATATGTGTGCTAAGACTAAGTCAAAATCATCCACTCATTATGTACACATATATAGCAAAACTTATAAATGTTCTATTTGCGGCCGTCAAGGTCATTTAGCTAAGTTTTGCTATGATGCACATAAACATAAGAATTCTAATGCTCCTTGTGCATCTCATGTAGCTTATTTATCACATGTACACACACATGCACCCATTATTCATCATGTTAGAAATTGAGGTTAAATCTGGAATTGAACAGTAAAGGATGATGTGTTGTTATTTTAAAATTTTTAATTAACTGCTGTGCGTTTGTGAAACGTTGTGCTTAAAGTAATATTTGGCCTACTCCAGTGCAAGGATCCCAAGGCCAAACTACTTCTAGGAACAGCAGTACAGTACTCTGGTGTGCACCAACTCTGTACTGTCAAGATCTCCTCGATCTATAAGACCTTTCGGTCAAGGCAAAAGATCTCCTCGATCTTAGAACAGTACTGTCAAGATCTCCTCGATCTATAAGACCTTTCGGTCAAGGCAAAAGATCTCCTCGATCTTAGAACCTTACGGTTCAAAACCGATCTATAAGACCTTTCGGTCAAGGCAAAAGATCTCCTCGATCTTAGAACCTTACGGTTCAAAACCTTTCAGTTTCAGGGTTCCTACGGGTACAATTTCTATAGCAACAGCACAACAACAACGTCAATCTGACGTTCGTATTCCAAGCTCGCGTGGGTATTCTGATGTTCGTATTCTATACTGACGTTCGTATTCCACGCTCCCGAGAGAATTTCCAGCTTTAACCAAGAGCTACCCAAGGGCGCTATTTATAGGCCTCTAAGGCCAGCTCAAGAGTCAATAGCAATTAATGTGACTGTTATAATTCTTAATAGTAATTAAGATTATAACATCAATGCATTAAATTGCTTTAATTGCTGTTGTAACTGCTGCATGTAGTAACTGCTGAATACGAGGCAATCAATGGATGCATTGCTACGAAACACGAGGGTCTTAACTCAGCAGATCAGACGAACCTCATTTGACAAACGAACGTCGTCAAACAGGCGAACCTCGTATCACAGACGAACCTCGTCTAACGAGCGAACATCGTCAAACAGGCGAACCTCGTATGACAGATGAATCTCGTCGATCGAGCGTACCTCATCAAACAGGCGAACCTTGTATGACAGACGAACATCGTCAAACAGGTGAACCTCATATGACAGACGAACCTCATCGAACAAGTGAACATCGTCAAATAGGTGAATCTCGTATGACAGATGAACCTCGTCGAACGAGCAAACATTGTCAAACTACGAGAACGCTAGGGTCACCCTCGTGCAAATACGTAGCTCATCCGCATGCTGCGAAGCAGTCTTCATGGCGACCATAGTGGCAGCCAACGTGGCGCCACCTCGCCCCGATGCCTCCGTACGAAGTACAAAGTGCGCCTAACAAAACGCCACTTAGCGCCTCAGCCCAATTAGCCCCAATCCCCGGTCCATTAGTCCACGACCCACGACCCACGACCCACGATCCACTAGAACTTATGAGGGATTAATTCAAATAAAACACTTCTTGGCTAGCAGTTGGCAAGCCTCGAATAAGGGACCTTTTAAAATACCAAAACATAAACTTTCCACTAGGCTACTAAGCATTTATGAAAAGTACTTGTAGTTAATATATATATAGTTTGAAAACATATTTTTTGGAAAGCGGTTTTGACCAAAAAATCGAACAATTCCCCACAATTTTTAAACTAGTGTCGTGTTATGGTGCCGTCGTTTCAATCGTTGTGCATAAGGTAGATTGTAGGGTTTGGGAGATATCTGCGTTTTCCCCTTTTTATCAGTGTTTTTTCCCCTTTTTGCTATTTCGGGCGAGGTTTTAGCAGTTTTGTTCTGAACTTCTCTGATAAGGATTTAAAGGTAATTTTTATTGCCTACAAAACCCCCTCCAAAGTTTTCAGACCTGAATCAGGCCGCATGGGGTCTGGAACACTTTGGATATGAAGACCTGTAAAGTGATCTATGCTCAGATGGAGTGAGGAGCCCTCCAACGAGCTCGGTGAAGTTGATCTCTTCACTTGCAGCTGATGAACGCCTTCTAGGATTTTGAGCAAACCCTCAGCTATCAACGGACTTGATTCGTCTTTACCAACTGTCGTTTGAGTTGGACTAGTCATGCTCTTGCCCTTAGCATGCTAAGTTGTCGCTAAAATTTCTTCTCTATCCTTAGCCTTTCGAGGCGTTTGGATTAAGAGAGTAGGGAGCAGTTTAACCTCGTATACCAGTTGGAGGGTAGGAGCAGTTTAGACTCATGCACCAGTTGGAGTGAAGGAGCAGTTTAGCCTCGTGCACCGGTTGGAGGAAAGGAGCAGTTTATACTCTTGCACCAGTGGGAGTATAAGGTGGCAGTTTAGACTCATGCACCAGTCGGAGTAAAGGAGCAGTTTATACTCTTGCACCAGTGGGAGTATAAGGGGGTAGTTTAGACTCATGCACCAGTTGGAGTAGAGGGAACAGTTTATACTCGTATACCCGTTGGAGTCTAAGGGGGCAGTTTAGACTCATGCACCAGTTGGAGTATAAGGGGGCCGTTTAGACTCATGCACCAGTTAGAGTAGAGGGAACAGTTTATACTCGTATACCCGTTGGAGTCTAGGGGGGAAGCTTATCTTCTCTTAGGGCAAAGATGAAGACGAACCCTGATTTGTCTTCTCTTGGGGCAAAAACGAACCATGAAATAGCAGCACATCGCATAGTAGGCCACTATCAAACAACAGCGCCTTTTATGAGAAAGACGGTGTTGGGAGAATCAAATCGTTCAGGGACGTATGAGTATGACGACTGATCGGACAACGTCATTTGCGGGAATGACGGTGTCGGCTATCAGAGGTAATCGTTAACATGATAGGAATTGCCGCGATCGGAGCGACTTTGAGGACCTACCATCCTTTTGAAGAGGATTGGTAAGTTGATTTTGTCAGAGGTGTAGTGTTAACATGACAGTGGGAGTTTATTGCGATTTGAGCAACTCTATGGACCTACCATCCTATTGAAGAGGACTGGTAAGTTGATTTGTCAGAGGTAACTGTTAACGTGACAGTGGGGGTCCCGCCATCCTATTGAAGAGGATTGGCGGGGGATTGTGGCTTTGGTCCTAACTATCTGAAGGTTTGACCAAGTGGGAGTTTGATGCAGCCCACCTGAACTGCTAGTCTCGCCTGTTTTGAGCGGTTCGCCATAACCAGGAACCTGGCTCAAGAAGTGGAGCTCGCCTAAACTGTTAGGCTCGCCTGATTTGAGCGGTTCGCCCGTACTGGGAACCTGGCTCAAGAAGCGGAGCTCGCCTAAACTGTTAGGCTCGCCTGATTTTAGCGGTTCGCCCGTACTAGGAACCTAGCTCAAGAAGCGGAGCTCGCCTAAACTGTTAGGCTCGCCTGATTTGAGTGCTTCGCCCGTACTGGGAACCTGGCTCAAGAAGTGTAAGTATAGGGAATAGTTTAACCTCTTATACCAGTTGGAGGATCAGAAGAAGCAGTTTATACTCGTGTACTTGTCGGAGTGTAAGGGGACTATCAGAGGTGATTGTTAACGTGATAGCTTTGTGGGCCCGCCGTCCTATTGAAGAGGACTAACAGGCAAAATTTGGAGGAGACTATCAGAGGTAATAGTTATCTTGATAGTTTTTGTAGGCCCGTCGTCCTATTGAAGAGGACTAACAGGGGAAATCATAGGATATGAGGAAATGGTCTCCACTACCAAGGCATCTTGGTCATCATCTCCTCGAAACTCATGCGGGTCTTCGTCACCCATATGCTTGAGCATGCTCTCGACTTGTTCTCCTTGGCAGAGTAAGTCTTTCCATGAGCGAGCTTCAACAGCGCCCATATTGGACAGAACGCTGATGGAGAGATTATTCCGGCACATCTCGATGAGTGTGGCCTCGAAAACTCGATCGCGGGAATGCAGCGATCGGTTTCTAAATCTCTTGACAAAGTTGCTTACAGACTCTGTCTTCCTCTGCTTCACAGTTAGCAGGGTGGTCATAGATACTTCTGTGTCATCGTCGAAGAATCTGGCCATGAAGAGCCTTTCCATGTCCTTCCAGCAGGTGATGGACCCGGGCTCCAATTTGCGAAACCATTCAAAAGCGACCCCCTTGAGGGTACCAATGAACAGTCGAGTCATAATGGGATTGTTTCCTACTATGTGTCCAGTTTGCGCCTGGAAGTAGTAAACATGCTGGGTAGGAGAACCCTTGCCATTGAACTGCAGGAGGTCCAACGGCTCGAACTTTGCCGGGTAGGAGACCGCATCCCATTCAATTGGATACGGTCTGACAACCCCCAGCTTGTTCGCATGCTTCTGGAGCTTCAAGGCGTCGAGTTGACTTTGGAGATCGTCAAACCTCTTGTCTCTTGGGTTATGGCCCGAAGATGACGCTCCTCTAGATGACTCGGATGAGGAGTGAGAAGGAGTAGGCACCCGCTCTTTGTGCTTCAAGGATTTATGCGAAGCCCGCGAAGTCCTCTCTCTCTTCCTCTTCTTCTCGCTCAGGAGCTGCTCCAACATCTCCTTTAGCGAGTCGATGGTTGTTTGTTGCTCGTTGAGTCTCCTGGATATCTCGTCAGGGATATCGGTCATGTGCACACTCACGTGCCTGCCTCGAATTGAGCTTGAAGTCTGCGATGTCGCCGTTGCCGAGCAATCGTCGTCGTCGTGGTCAGAGACGGACGTCAGACCTGTGCAGGCAAACAGAGTGGCTACCCCCATTTGGGCGTGAGCGTGTTGGCGAGGTCTAGGCTGGCGATGTTCGCCCGTCAGGCGAGATTGGTACAGTGTGCCCGCGCCTGTCTAGCGAGCTGTTGCTTCGCCTTTCTGGCGATCTTGGGCCGTCAGGCGAGCTTGGTGAAGTCCACTTGTTTGACGAAGCCCTCTTGAACTACAGAGTTCGCCAGGTGTCCTTGGTTCGCCAAAATTGAGCACCTTGCTCATAGAGTGGGGCTCGCCTAAACTGCTAGGCTTGCCCGATTTGAGCGGTTCGCCAAAATTGGGAACCTGGCTCAAGAGGTTGGGCTCGCCTAAACTGCTAGGCTCGCCCGATTTGAGCGGTTCGCCAAAAATGGAAACCTGGCTCAAGAGGGCTCGCCTAAACTGCTAGACTTGCCCGATTTGAGCGGTTTGCCGAAACTGGGAACCTGGCTCAAAGAGATGGGCTCGCCTAAACTGCTAGGCTCGCCCGATTTGAACGGTTCGCCAAAAATGGGAACCTGGCTTAAGAGGTTGATTCCTCTCAAGCCTGAATAATAATTCAGGCTATCGTGGGGGATGAGGGATTGTGCCTCGAGACGACCGAGAGCTTTTCGTCGCCGCTGTTTGGATCTTTTTGAACGAGGAGCATTCATGTCGACAGCGGAGGCGTAGTCTGCGTCGACACGAATGGTTGATTCCTTTTGCACAGGGGTCTGCGAGGATCGTTCATCGACCCACTCAGCAGCCCCTAGACCCACATTCTTGAGTCTCAGCTCGGTCTCAACTGGTTTGGGGGGAAAAGAACCCCCTGCCTCGGCTTAGGTAGATCCCTCAGGCTTGGTTGCCTCAGCCTCTTGGGGCTGGGCCACCCGCACGACTCTGCAGCCATCGCGAGATGTATTGCCGCCAGAAGAGGACGATTGTAAGTACCCCTCGAATTTGATCACAAGGGACTCAATCAGTAGTCTCTGCAGCAACTTCGTCAGACTGCGCCACCACCAATTCATCTGAACGAACAGATTCTCCCACTGTGGTCGCCATCTTCTGTAGGGTTTGGGAGATATCTGCGTTTTCCCCTTTTTATCAGTGTTTTTTCCCCTTTTTGCTATTTCGGGCGAGGTTTTAGCAGTTTTGTTCTGAACTTCTCTGATAAGGATTTAAAGGCAATTTTTATTGCCTACATAGATGTCATAAGGACTTGAATCCCCCTTAGACCAACTGAATAGAAGATAGATGTATGGTGTCGCAAAGATTTGAACCAGCACACGTCTAAAATCCAGCGATCACACAAGATCAAACTCATCTATGGTAGTTTTCACTTTGAACCACATTTGCCTTTGCCTTTGCACATTTATGACACTGTGCTAGTCCTGGTTTCTGCTAGGGCTCTAGGTATCTTATGACAAGATACCATAGGAGACGGCCAAATCTCCACCCAGCCATAGGTGAGTTCTTTATGTATGTTTCCTATCAAACATCCCGTATTCGAAATGCTTTGAGTTCATTAAGGCTTAAGAACCATCCTCTCTCATGATAGGGTTTTAGGTGAGTCCTTTAGGCGTGTTTTCTATCTAACACCCCGCATTCAAAATGCTTTGGACCCATTAAGGTTTAATAGGCAGCCCCTTTACATGATAGGATCATCGGTGAGTCCTTTAGGCATGTTACCTATCCAACATCCCGCATCCGAAATGCTTTGAACTCATTAAGGCTTAACAACCAACCTCTTTACATGATAGGATTTCACTTGTAAATCTTACTTGACTTTTGAACCAATCATCTTGTCATTAGTAGTATAAGCTTTAAACTAATAACTTGACGAAATAGTAAGTATTTGTAAGACTCACCAAACTTTGTAAATCTTACTTGACTTTTGAACCAGTTATCTTTATAATTAGTAGCATAAGCTTTGAACTAATAATTGGATGAACATGGTAAGTATTTGTAAGACTCACAAAACTTTGAGACCCATTGCAGCAGATATCCTTTCGACTATGTCCTTTTTTAGACCTTTAGTCAAAGGATCAGTTACATTCTCTGAAGACCGAACATCAATCACAAAGATGACTCCTTGGCAAATGAGTTCTCTCAAATAGCCATGCTTCAGACGAATAGTCTGCTTCTTCCCATTGAACAACGAGTTCGCTGCCACAGCATCCGTTTCCTGATTATCATAATAGATTGTAATTATGCCTTATAATTCTGTCAATGGAAGGTCTCGAAAAATACAACTGAGCCACTCAGCTTCATCTCCTACAGCACAGAGTGCGAAGAACTTAGATTCCATCGATGACTATGCAATCATAGTTTGCTTCTTAGAGTTCCACGAGACGACAGCTCCACCTATGGTGAAGACAAAACCTCCAGTAGATCTGCACTCATCTGGTTCTGAGCACTAGCTCGCATCTGAATAGCCTTCGATTATAGCCGGATATCCAGTGTAGAATAGGCCCAAACCTGTAGTTCCTTTCAAGTATCTCATCGATCTCTGGATAGCATCCCAGTGAAGCTTTCCAGGATTACTTGTGAACCTACTAAGCATTCCTAAAGCAAATGCTATATCTGTCCTTGTGCAGCTCATCGCGTACATAAGACTTCCAATTATCTTTGAGTACCTTAGCTGCTCTACTGGTCTTCCAGTGTTCGGTCAAAGCTTCTTGTTGTAATCATATGGCACTGACAGTTCTGACAGGTCGTAGTAGCCATACTTCCTTAGCATGCTCTCGACATAATGAGATTGAGACAATCTAATACCCTCTTCAGAGTATATGATTTTGATTCTGAGAATCACGTCTGCATTTCCAAGGTCCTTCATGCTGAACTGAGCTGATAAAAACTTCTTGGTAGATGTTACTATCTCCAAATCACTCCCGACGATGAGCATAGCATCCACATAGAGACAGATAACCACCATCTTCCCTTCAGCGACCTTGATGTATAGGCACTTATCAGACTCACTGACTTGATACCCATTGTTGCGAACAACCCCATCGAACTTCTCATGCTAGAGTTTTGGTGCTTGCTTAAGTCCATATAGAGACTTAATAAGTTTACAAACTTTACCAGCTGGAGCATCAAGTCCTTCCGGTTTCTCCATGTAGATCTCTTCTGTGAGGTCTCCATTGAGAAAGACAGTCTTTACATCCATCTGATGTATGACGAACCCTTTTATCGCCGCCCATACGATAAGCACTCTGATGGTAGTGATCTTGCAAACTGATGCATAGATGTCAAAGAAATCTATTCCTTCCCTCTGAGAGAATCATTTTACCACCAGTCTTGCTTTGTATTTCTCAATAGTACCATCAGGACGAAGCTTCTTCTTAAAGATCCACTTGCAACTGATAGGCCTTGCACCTTCAGATACATCCACCAGCTCCCACGTGTGATTTTGGATCAATAAATCCATCTTATTATCTATAGCTTCTTTTCACAGAAGAACGTCTGTTGACTGTATTGCTTCTTGGAAAGTCTATGGGTCTCCTTCCATATTATAGGTGATGAAATCATCTCTAAAATCTTTCTGTCTCCTAACACGCTTGGAAGATGGTTTAGTAACTCCTTCATCACTGACACTTTCAGTTTCTCACGAAACTGGCTCCTCTGGTGCGTCTAACGTACTAGCATTCTCTGCATATCTTTGAGCAATAATCCTTTATCTTTGATAAACTTATCCTCAAAGAATTTTGCATCTTGAGCTTCAACGATGAAGTTGGCTCCAAGATCAAGGAACCTGCAAGCATCACTATCTTTAGCAAAGCCAAGAAACATACATCTGTTTGCCTTTGGTCCGAGCTTAGGCCTTTTGATATCTGGAACTCGAACATATGCGAGACACCCCCAGACTTTGAGACTATCAAAAGGATCTGGATATCCCAACCATAACTGATGAGGAGTACTATCAGTTTTGGAATAGGGTACTCTGTTCAGAATCCAGTTTGCCATCAGCAAAGCCTCTCCCCAATAGCATGTAGGTAGACCGGATATGATTAGCATTGAATTCACCATCTCGGTCAATGTGCGATTCTTCCTTTCTGCAATTCCATTAGATTGCGGAAAATACGGAGTAGTGGTTTTAGCAATGATTTCATGCTCCTTGAAATATACCTCCGACTTCTTAGATCGGTACTCTCCTCCTCTATCACTCCTGAGTCTTTTAACCTGAAGTCCAAGCTGCTTCTCCACTCGAGTCCAAAACTCGACGAACTTGCTGAAGGCTTCATCTTTAGAATTTAGCAAGTAGATGTGGCAGAAGCGAGAGTGGTCATCAATGAAAGTGATAAAGTACTTCATGCCGTCTCGAGTGACGAAGCTCTTGAAATCATAAGTATCTGAGTGAATCAGATCCAATAGGTTGGTGCTCCTTGTGACACTTGGAAATAGCTTTCTTGTCAGCTTTGCTTGCGCACAGACTTCACACTTGTCAGGTTTGTTACCCCCACATTTTGGAAGTAATCCTAACTTCTCCATGCTAGACAGCTTTCTATAATTCACATGTCTTAGCCTATTGTGCCATAATACAGAGGAGTAAGCAGAAGAGGATACTTCATTTACAACTGAGTTGGGTACAATAGTACTAATCTTATACATGCCATCAATACGATATGCATTGTCAAAATACATTTTCTTAAAAGATAACACCGCCTTTCCTCCTTGGAAATCCAGCCTCATACCAGCGTCACACAGCAGGCTTCTAGAGACTAAGTTTTTGGCAATTGAGGGAATATGTTTCACATCCTTCAATGTGAGAGTCTTCCCTGAAGAAAGAGTCAGCACCACAGTCCCAGTTCCAAGAACAGGAACCATAGAACAATCAACCATTGATACGTACTCTTTGGCAGCAACATAGGAAGAGAAAAAATCTCTGTTGGAGCAGACATGACAGGTACCACCTGTATCTAACCACCAACCAGAGACTTTGTTGGGAGTTGTCACTTGAAAGAGCATAGCCACACAATTGTCAAGTTGATTAACATTGTGTACTGTTCCCTTCTTTGGTGCTTTGCGGTTTTTGACAAAATGTCCTTGCTTCCCACAATTGAAGCATTTGCCGCTCTTCTTGAAATCTTTCTTCTGAACATTCAGGTTCTTCGGATTATGATTCTTCTTTTTATTAAAAGACTTTTTTTTCTTAGAAGAACTGATACCCTTCTTAGAGTTAGTAGCCACTATGTTAGCAGACGCCTTCTGCTTAGCTAGGAGCTCATTCTTTGTGCGAGTCTGAAACTCGTCCTCGATCCGAATGAACCTCTTCAAATCAGATAAAGTCACCTGTCTTTTCCTTCTTTGGATGTCCGTGGAAAACGATATCTAAGATGGAGGAAGCTTGTTGACAATTGTACCAGAAATGAAGATTTGACAAAGACCGATCTTTTCATGCTTCAGCTTCATAATAAGCTTTTTGAGTTCTTTAACTTGAGGCAAAACCTCAGTGTCATCTTCAAACTTGAAGTCCAGAAATTTGTCAATGAGGTGAGACTTGGAAAGCTTCTCCTCATCATTGTATTGCTCCTCCAGAGCATTCTAGATTTCCTTTGCAGATGGCTTGTTGGTATAAGCATCTGCCAGATGATCAGCCAGATAGTTAAGGAGATAACTCCTGCAGAAATGATCATCTTTATCCCAAGAGGCTTCAGACTCTGAGTCTTCTTCAAAGTCAAGTTTCTCCTCAGAAATCACATAGTAGATTTTTTGGAGTTGCATTTCAAAAATTACTTTTCGACGCCATGTGTTAAAGTTAGATCCATCAAAGTTTTCTAACTTGAGACAGTCCACTCCAAGAGTCCTCGTAGGATCCATTAGTAGATCTAAAATATTGCTTTAAGATTATTGGAAATTAAGGTTAAATCTAGAATTGAACAGTGAAGGATGATGTGCTGTTATTTTAAAATTTTTAATTAACTGCTGTACGTTTGTAAAACGCTATGCTTAAAGCAATATTTGGCCTACTCCGGTGTAAGGATCCCAAGGCCAAATTGTTTCCAGGAACAACAGTACAGTACTCTAGTGTGCACCAACCTAGTATTGTCAAGATCTCCTCGATCTATAAGACCTTTTGGTCAAGGCAAAAGATCTCCTCGATCTTAGAACCTTACGGTTCAAAACCTTTCGGTTTCAAGGTTCCTACAGGCATAGTTTCTGCAGCAATAGCACAACAACAACAATGTCAATCTGACGTTCGTATTCTAAGCTCGCGTGGGTATTCCGACGTTCATATTCTATACTGACGTTCGTATTCCATGCTCGCGAGAGAATTTCCAGCTTCAACCAAGAGCTGCCCAAAGGCGCTATTTATAGGCCTCTAAGGATAGCTCAAGAGTCACTAGCAATTAATGTGACTGTTACAATTCTTAATGGCAATTAAGATTGTAACATCATGCATTAAATTGCTTTAATTACTATTGTAACTGCTACATGCAGTAACTACTGAATACAAGGCAATCAATGGATGTATTGCTACAAAACGTGAGGGTCACAACTCAGCAGATCAGACGAATCTCGTTTGACAAACAAACGTCGTCAAATAGGCGAACCTCGTATGACAGACGAATCTCGTCGAACGAGCGAATATCGCCAAACAGGCGAACCTCGTATGACAGTGAACCTCGTCGATCGAGCAAATCTCGTCAAACAAGCAAACCTCATATGACAGGCAAACCTCGTATGACAGACGAACCTCATCGAACGAGCGAACATCATCAAACAGGCGAACCTCGTATGATAGATGAACCTCGTCGAATGAGCGAATCTTATTAAACTACGAGAATGCTAGGATCACCCTCGTACGAATACGTAGCTCGTCTGCATGCTGCGAAGTAGCCTGTGAGGTAACCTTCGTGGCGACCATAGTGGCAGCTAACGTGGCAGCCAACGTGGCGCCACCTCGCCCCGATGCCTCCGTACGAAGTGCAAAGTGCACCTAACAAATCACCACTTAGCGTCTCAGCCCGATTAGTCCCGATCCCCGGTCCATTAGCCCATGGCCCACGGCCCACGAGAACTTATGAGGGATTAATTCAAAAAAAATTACACTTCTCGGCTTGCCGTTGGCAAGCCTCGAACAAGGGACCTTTTGAAATACCAAAACATAAATTTTCTACTAGGCTACTAAGCATTTATGAAAAGTACTTGTAGTTAATATATATATAGTTTGAAAACTCATTTTTTGGAAAGCGGTTTTGACCAATAAATCCAACACATCATAAGCATGCTCATGTGTATAGATGTGATCATTGTGGTCGTTTTGATCATTTGGCCAAGTATTGTTTTGACTTGAAAAGAAATTCACGTTTGCCAAATGTTTCTAGTAGACCACATGTGTTTAAATGTGATATTTGTGGTAGATTTGGCCATTTGGTAAAGTTTTATTATGACTTGAAAAAATATTCAAACTTGTCAAATTTCTCATATAGACCACCTTTGTTTAATGATGTTTCTCATTTACAAAATATTTCTAAAAGAAAAACTTTATTTGCAAATGGTTCCCGTGCACGAGCTAATGGTCCACAACAACAAATGGATCTCTTTTATTACACATATTGCATTCGGAATGGTCATTTGAATGAATATTGCTTTGACCATGTTAACCCTAAGGCTTTGAGCTTAAATGATAAAGGTCATGTCTCTAAACTTTTTGGTACCAAGAATACTTGGGTACCAAAACATAATTAATTTTTAAACCAAGAATTCTTAGTGTTTTTATGTTTTTTTTCTTGGTTTTGAAAATAATGTTTTAAATTTTTTTTTGGATATGAAAACAATTTTTCTTTGATCAATTCTTTTGTTTTCATGATTACTAGTTTTGATTTTTGTTGAGAGGTTTGTGTTTATATAACCCCCCGGGTTTATTGGGTGTTTATTCTCAAATCTTGTTTACCGGGTACTAAAAGTCATTATATGGGTTGGAACAAGTTTAAGAGCTAGATATATTGTTGCCTCTCTTACATTTTGTCAAAAATTTGTTTTGATTTGTTCTTTTGAATTCATTATATAAACACAAATAGATGATTCAAATTTCAAATATGCTTTATATTGTATTCTATATGTGGTTTGATCAAGTTTTACAAAGAAGATTTCTTTTATTGATCAAACATCATTTTGGGTTTAAATCTTGATTTATGATTTCAGTTGAGTGATTTGTTTTCATTTAAAAAATTCTTTCATGATTATCATATTTTTCTTTCTTTTGATTTCATAAATCTTTTTATACATGATCTTTAGGTTTATGTTTTGAGACACAACATTTCAATGATACCTCATCATGTGTTCTCTTTATCTATATATATGTGAGTAATTTCTAGCATGTTTTTATCTATGTTAACTCACATGTTTGTTTTAGCCTTCATTTCATACATTCATGAGGCATTTTGATAGGAGGAGTCTTCTGTTTTCTATTTGATGTTGGTTTCCCCTTTTTGATGTTGTCAAAGGGGGAGAAACATTGTGAGTATATTCTTTTTGTTTATATGTATGATAATTACAATATCGTATATTCATTTCTCTTTATGCATATATCCTTTTTGTAAATTGTTTGTCATCATCAAAAAGGGGAAGATTGTTGGCCTCTTTGTTTTGATGATGTTTAACAAACAATTTACCACTAATGTTGTTTGTCTAGTATTTGTATTTTTTATTTATTGTAGACAAACAACATGTTGGAGGATGGATGGAATCAAGCATTCACAATCATCCAATGGAGGTTAGTGGAATAATGGAGTGAAGCTACATAATTCAAGTTGAAGATCTAAGTTTAAGCTTCATCCGCAAGTATACCAAGTCGAGCTTATTGAAGACCTATAGCTTAGGCAATCTAGTTTAGGAGTTTATATTATGTGTGTTAAGTACTTTAAGCTCAATCATATACATACACATTTTATTGGTTTCTATGTATATATATATATATATAGTTATATATTGGTTTAATTTCATAGATATGAAACAAATATATATTCATGTACATACTCATATGTTTCATATTCTATTGTATTTGTGAAAATATTGTATTCATTATTTATAGACTTCATAACAATAGTTTATATCTTTCTTTAAGTCTATAAAATCAGTTTATAGAGTTTCAAAACATGGTTTATGTCCAATGTTAAAAACAAGTGTTTTTTCATTTACATGTTTTGGACTATTTTATAAAATGAGGAGATTTCTCATTTGGGAGATGCTTTTTGAAAACCAGTTTTCGTAGTATGTGTATTATAATGTCTACAATTATTTTTCAAAGTTTTATATTTTTCTGAATTTGTTTGATATTTTTAAATAGGGTTTCAAAATAAAAAAACTACTTTCAAAACCTGAAATTCCTTGTGTCAGTTTGCGGTCGACCGCCACGGTCGACCGCCACGGTCGACCGCCTTGAGTCCAGAGACTCAGGATGTTTTTCAGAGGCTCCCGGTCGATCGTGACGGTCGGCCGGATGAAGTCCAGAGAGTTTTGTGGTCGACCGCCACGGTTGACAGGCTGTTGTCCTGAGCCCAAATTTTCTTTCTGAGCTGCTCGCGATCGATCGCGCTTTTTTCACGGTCGACCACCGAAGTTACCGTTGGCTTCCAACGACTATTTCTAGCAGCTGTTTTTATGGGGTTTTTTTGATTATTTTCTTGGGGTTTTCACTGAAGTTTTGAGTGGGTATAAATACCCCCTTGCTCTCATCTTTCATGATTCAAGAGAATGTTTTAAAATAGTTTAACAAGGGTTTAAGCTTGTTTTGTGTTTGTTTAAAAGAGTGTTTAGAAGTTTGTTTGTGAAGAGAATTTCACAAGAGTTTGAGGAGATCAGCAATCTTGTTTGGGCTTCAATCTACATTCCTCCACTCTTATTTTAGAGAAGTTTTCTTAAACTCTTTATCTAGCTTGTTTATGCTTAATTTGTCATATTTATTTTGCTAAATTAAATTGAGTTATAGGGTCTTTGGCGGTCGACCGCGTTCATTTGGCGGTCGACCGCGTTCATGTACGAGGCCTCACTATGCCTCTGGATCTTTGGCGGTCGACCGTGGCGGTCGACCGTGTTTTCTTCTGGAGTTTGGGCCTGTTTCTGGAGTTGGTACGGTCGATCGTGGTGGTCGACAAGCGATTTTGGACTGATTTTGGGTTCCAGACCCGTTTCGTTTGGGAGTTGTATAAATACCCTTAACTCGTTTTTAGGGTTTAAGGGAGAAGATTTTGAGCTGAACAAAGAGGAGATTTGGTGCTTCTATTGTTGGAGCCATTTGGAGAGATTAAGAGGGCTTATTTATGGGTTTGTGGTAAGATTTGTAACCCTAATTGTATTCCCCTTAATTTCTATTAGTAAAACTCCCCCCTCCTTGCCCCGTGGACGTAGGCAATTTGCCGAACCACGTATATTGTGTGTTCTTGCTGTAATTGAGTGTGGCTTATGTTATTGTGGTCTATTATTGGTTCTTGTGTGTGCTTTTGATTTGCCGAATCGGCTTCTGTCGGGCACAACAAGTGGTATCAGAGCTCTGGGTTTGATTTGGGAGTTTGTTCGAAGGATTCGCTGTTGGATTTTTGTTTGGAGAGGTAGATCTATAATATGGGTGAAACAAGCAAATCTAGCTTAAGTACTACAAGCACATCGGGGTCGGCTTTGACGAAGGCGATTCAAAGTTTGAGCATCAATAATACTAAGATTAATGTCCCGAAGTTCGTCGGCAAGATCAATTTCGGTTTGTGGAGGTGTCAAGTAATGGACGCCTTAGATGCACAAAATTTAGAGGAAACTCTTGAGCTACAAGAGAAACCCAAAGATGTTGAAGATAAGGTTTGGAAGAAAATAAATAGTAGGGCTTGTGGGGTTATTCGGTCATGCTTGACGCCAGATCTCATTTATGATGTGATGAACGAGACGTCGGCGAAGAGATTGTGGGAAACGCTCAATGAAAAATATTTGATGAAGAGCATTGAGAATCGGCTTCATTTGAAGAAGAGGTTCTACCAATTCAAGATGAAGAAGGGAGTTTCCATTCGGGAGCATGTTAATAATTCACAAAGCTAATTTCGGATATGGCCAATATGGATATTATGGTTGAGGATGAAGACAAGGTGATGTTACTATTGTGTTCATTGCCAGAGGATGATTTTGATACGTTTGTTCTCACTATGATAAATGGACGAACTACAGTTAGCTATAAGGAGGTGACCTTGGCATTAGTAAATTATGAGCTGAGGAAGAATGATGGTGAGCCCTTCAAGAAAGCATTGGGGGATGCATTAGCAGTTTGTGGCCGTATTCCAAACCGACAAAGGTTCAACCGCTCAAAATCTAAGAATAGGGGTGGCCATAAGAGTGTTGGTAGGAATCAATGTGCATTTTGCAAAGAAGAGGGACATTGGAAGAATGAGTGCCCAAAGTTAAAGGATAGAGCCGGGAAGCAAAGGGGAAAGCTGTACAAGCTTCAGAGGTGAATGTTGCTAAAGTTGTTGGCGACACTTCAGATTCAGATTCTTCCGATTATTCTTGTCCCACACTACCGTCTATTTGTTATGCCGACTCTACGGAGTAGATGTTGGATTCGGGAGCTACATTTCACATTTGCCCTAAGAGGGATTGGTTTACCAACTTTAGAGTTGGAAAGAGGGGACGTGGTGCTGATGGGGAATGATCACGTTTGTCCTATTAGTGGGATTGGCTCAGTCCGAATCAGGATGCATGACGGGGTGACTAGGGAATTGAAAGAAGTGAAGTTCGTGCCACAATTGACAAAGAACATCATTTCTCTTGAGACTTTGGAGGCAGCTAGTTATAGAGTGATCTTAGAGGATGCTACATTGAAGGTCATGAAGGGGTCCATGGTGGTGATGCGAGGTGTCAGGGAAAACAACCTATACTACTTGAAGGGAAAGACAGTTATAGGGGATCTGACTGCTTCTATCACCACAGAGGAGGATACTACCACTTTATGACACATGAGGCTTGGACACACAGGTGATAAATCCCTACAATCATTGGCAAAATAGGGGCTATTGAAAGGTGCAAAGACCTGCAAAATGGAGCTGTGTGAGCATTGCATACTTGGGAAGAAGACTAAAGTGAAGTCCGGCACCGCTATTCATAATACCTAAGGTATATTAGACTATATTCACACAGATGTTTGGGGGCCTTCCAAGCACACATCGCTTGGTGGGGCAAATCATCTTATCACTTTCATTGATGATTATTTGAGGAGGAATTGGGTATATACAATGAAGCATAAACATGAGGTCCTGGATATATTTGTGGAGTGGAAGAAGAAAGTAGAGCTGCAGACAGGTAGAAAGGTAAACACTCTTCATTCAGACAATGGTGGAGAGTATAAGAGTGATCCATTTCTGCAGTTTTGCTAGGATCACGTCATTAGAAGACACTTCATAGTTAGAGATACACTGCAACAGAACGGGGTGGCTGAGAGATTGAACCGTACCTTGCTGGAGAAGGTGCGATGTATGATGACGCGAAGTGGATTGTCTAGATCCTTTTGGGCCGAGGCGTTAGTTTATGTGAGCCATCTCGTTAACAGGTTGCCGTGCACTGTGATACAGGGGAAGACTCCGATGGAGCGATGGTCTGATTCCGTGGCTAGTGACTATGAGACGGTTCGGATATTTGGGTGTCCAGCTTATTTCTATGTCAGTGATGGAAAGTTGAATCCGAGAGAGGAGAAGGCTGTCTTTGTGGGATTTAGAGAAGGTGTCAAATGCTTCAAATTATGGGATCCACAAGACAAGAAGATGGTCATTAGCAGAGATGTCATATTTGATGAGGCGTACATGATGAAGCCTCGAGTTCCTCAGCATGTGGAGGAAGATCAGACCGGAGGGATATCACAACAGGTGGAGGATGATGTGACTCCACCCACTCCAGACAACACAGTGACCATTGAGGCTCTTACAGATGTGACACTAGGAGGAGATGAGATGACAGTCGGGCATTTGGAGGATACAGTGGATGATGAGGCTCAGGAGCAGGGTCATGCTCAGGAGTCCATTGCAGCAGATAGACTGAGGAGAGTGATTCGTCAGCCAGCTAGATATGATGACGTCATGGTGGCATATGCTTCGTTGATGATTTGGTTCCTTCCACATTCAGGGAGGCAGAGTCTAGCCCTGATTCTATTATGTGGAGGAATGCTATAGAGGAGGAGATGCAATCTCTCTAGAAGAACGACACTTAGGAACTTGTAAAGCTACCTAAGGGTAAGAAAGCTATTGGTTGTAAACGGGTGTATGCTAAGAAGGAGGGATCTTCTATTGGGGATATTCGATTCAAAGCCAGATTGGTTGCTAAGGGATATGCACAGCTTGAGGGTGTTGATTAAAATGAGGTGTTTTTACCCGTTGTGAAGTATTCGTCGATTTAGATTCTATTGCCATTAGTGGCACAGCCAGATTTGGATTTGGTCCAAATGGACGTGAAGACGGCCTTTCTACATGGAGACTTAGATGATGAGATCTACATGACACAACCCATAGGGTTCAAAGCTGCAGGAAGAGAAGAATTGGTGTGTAAATTGAAGAAATCTCTTTATGGACTGAAGCAATCACCGCGACAGTGGTACAAGAGGTTTGATAGCTTTATGATTGGCCAATGGTACATGAAGAGCCCTTATGACCCGTGTGTTTATATGCACAAGCTACAGGATGGTGAGCATATTTACTTGTTATTATATGTTGATGATATGCTTATTGCCTCCAGGAACACTTCAGCTATAGGAAAATTAAAAAATGAGCTGTCATCTGAATTTGAGATGAAGGACCTGGGAGAGGCTAAGAAGATATTAGGTATGGAGATTAAGAGAGACAGGGTGAATGGGAGATTGAAGCTTACACAGAGGAGTTACTTGCAGAAGATGCTGAAGAAATTCAGTTTTGAGGGCAATGCCAATGTGGTTGTACTCCATTAGCTCCCCACTTCAAGCTTTCAGCTTTGATGTCACCAGTTTCAGTAGAGGATCAGGACTACATGTCTAAAGTTTCGTACACCAGTGCAGTGTGTAGCTTGATGTATGCTATGGTGTGTATGAGACCGAATTTGTCACAGGCCGTGAGCATAGTATCTAGGTACATGCACAACCCTGGGAAGGGTCATTGGGAGGCCGTGAAGTGGATTCTATGGTATATTAATGGTGCCGTGGATGTTGGTTTGATATTTGAGAAGAATAATAAGACAGGACATGATTGTATTGGCTACGTGGATTCAGACTATGCCGGAGATCTTGACAAGCGTCAGTCCACTATAGGTTATGTTTTTACATTAGCTAGTGCACCGGTGTGTTGGAGATACACTCTTTAGTCTACAATGGATCTCTCTACTATGGAGGCTGAGTATATGGCGGTGACTGAAGCTGTGAAGGAGGCTTTGTGGCTATATGGTTTGTTGGATGATTTTGGAATCACACAGGAGACCATTCAGGTATATTATGATAGCATGTCGGCTATCTATTTGGCGAAGAACCAAGTCTACCATGTACGCACGAAGCACATTGATGTCAGATTTTACTTTGTACGTGACGTATTGGATGATGGTGATGTCATGTTAGAGAAGGTCCACACTAAGGACAACCCTGCTGATATGTTGACCAAAGTTGTTCCAGGTGTGAAGTTTGGTCATTGTTTAAATTTATTGAACATTCTTCGATGTTGAGGCTGTTGGCGACCATTTGGATGAACTATGTTCGGCTTGATTCCTTGGGCAAGAGGATACGTAAGTAGTCTTGCAGATGCAGCCGATTGTATGAGTTGAATTTGATTGGGGGTGAGATTGTTTGAGCTCTCTTTTGGAGTCCCGACAAGTAGGACATTTGGGTGTCAGCTCAGTTTTGGTAAAACATTCGCTGAGGTAGAGATTTGTAGAATTGGCAGAAATATCAGATCAAGGGGCAGAAGAATCATTTTGGCAGCTTGGCGGTCGACCGCGGGTCTTTGGCGATCGACCGCGTTCGTGCACGGGGCCTCACTGTGTCTCTGGATCTTTGGCGGTCGACCATGGCGGTCGACATTTGGGAGTTGTATAAATACCCTTAACTTATTTTTATAGTTTAAGGGAGAACATTTTGACCTAAACAAAGAGGAGATTTGGGGCTTCTATTGTTGGAGTCATTTGGAGAGATTAAGAGGGCTTATTTGTGGGTTTGTGGTAAGATTTATAACCCTAATTATATTCCTCTTGATTTCTATTAGTAAAACTCCTCCCTCCTTGCCCCGTGGACGTAGACAATTTGCCGAACCACGTATATTGTGTGTTCTTGATGTGATTGAGTGTGGTTTGTGCTATTGTGGTCTATTATTGGTTCTTGTGTGTGCTTTTGATTTGCCGAATTGGCTTCCGCCGCGTACAACACATTTGATGCAATTCACTTTTGCAACATACTAAACATTACCTAAAATTACTTATTTGATAGAACAACAAAGGGGAGACACCATAATGAAACAACAAACTTGTTTTTATAGCAATCAAATAACAAACTAAATTTCAAGAAAATCATTGTCAGTCAAGACCAAATGATTAGAACCCATCTTAAATTAACATTAGAGATTATTTATTTCGGAATGCTCTTCTTTTAAATCACCTATGGTCCATGAAAAAGATTGTATGACAACTTAATTAGGCCCATAAAAATTTTGTTACCCGTTTTACTATTTAGATCAAGAACATTCAGACTAGGAGAATTTAGAGACAAATTCGAGTACAAGTATTTTCCTTCTTCAATGTTATTGTGCACATCAATAATGGTATTTGCGCTACTCTTCAATACTATGGTGAATAAGATTAATAATATAAGCACAGTATATATACACAATTTGTAATATTTATTTACTAGTTATGAGATAACAACTTATTTAGTAAAATCAGTAACTAAGAAATAAGTAGTGAGATCTACACTTTTTAATGTGACAACCAAGATGAGGCTCACCATTAGTCTTTCTATTAGTAGCTCATTTAGCAAAACAAGCAACTACCTCATACACATTATTTCCTAGTAATATTTTGATTCATACTTTGATAATACTTCTACATTGTAGCTATTGCTTATAATTTGATGCTGCTTGAAGCTAAAAGTTGCAGTCCACCCAAGTTCTTGATCAAAGACTATCCTATATTTTCAACATACAAAAGAGAAGCAGAAAATTTTCTCTTATCTGCTTCTATTTGTTCTCCTTTCATTACTGCATAATACATTCATATACCAGATAAAACCAAATGCTGAAAATAATATAAAAATCGTATTTGAGGATTGTTAGAGTAACAACTTGATTTACAGAATCTCCAAAACAACTCAATAACTGCCTCTAATAATCTCCATTTGAATTCCCTGTAATCTCTCACTTTGTTGTAACAATATATGGTGTTGCAACAACTTCTAATTATAAATTAATGTGCAATCCTTTGTGATGGATATGCACCAAAGTATTAATCTTTGTTCTTTTATGGTATCAGAGCCTCAAAAGGACTAATCGTTCAAATTAATCCCTTAATCCCATGGCTTCTTCTTCTTCTTCTTCCCTCCCTACATCTAGCTCCTCAATATGTACCTTGGCAACTCAGCTGCAATCAAAGAATGTCTTCAGCCTTGTGTCTGTCAAACTCAACGGTCCTAACTATCTTCTTTGGCGAGCTCAATTTCTTCCCACATTACGTGGATTACGTCTTCTCGGCTACGTTAAGGGTTCATTCTCGGCTACGTTAATGGTTCATTTCCTTGCTCGTCGGAACAAGTTGTTGCTTCCTACCAAACTGATGCTACGTCGACTGCCACTTCAGCTTCATCATCTTTAGTCGTACTCAACCCCGAGTACACAACATGGCAAGAACAAGATCAGTTGATCCTTGGATGGCTTCTTTCATCCCTTACAGAAAGCGTTTTTGCACAGGTCATTAGTGTTGAACTAATCAATGTTTAGCAACCTAAACAACCAAAGAGCCATAGTGTGATATCCTAGATAGAAGGGAATCCTAAGAGTCAAAGTATAATAAATAGGATGGTATTCTAAGAGATGACTCTTTGTATTCTATGAAAGTAAATGTGTAGAGTTAATGTATGGAATCTGAAAGGTCATGTATAAGTCTATATAAACCCATGAGTGTGAGAATTTTAATATGAATAAAAAAAAGAAAACAAAAGCACCAAATTCTCTATCTTCTTCTACATCTCTTTGTCTCTCTAATTCTCTATCATACTAGTATTAATCAAAGTTTTCTTCACTACTCAGCTCAAAATTACAACATGGTATCAGAGCTTCGTTACGACAACTGAGTGTAATGAAACCCTACCTCTGCAAAAACACTAACACCCACTACCAAAACTCTTCCAAATAGCCTCCTCAAAATGACCGATACAACCATCGGTTCTCCAACTTCATCTCGGGTTCAAGTGGCTGACCCAATAGTCATTGAGTCCGACCCAAAACCTACCTCTGGCGAGATACGAACACCGATCTTCTCTGGGGAGAACTACGACTTTTGGCAGATCAGGACGATATTTAGAGCGCATGACCTTTGGAAGCTGGTGGAGAACGGTTTTGAGGTGCCAGAAGACGAAGACTCTCTCACCCCGGCGGAGCATTGTTACATAAATTACATGTGACTTTGCGTTCACCACCTATACTTTGGTGTGATAATTTGGGTGCTACTTTCCTCACTGTTAATCCCGTTTTCCATGCACAAACAAAACATGTAGAAATCGATTTTCACTTTGTTCAAGAAAGGGTTGCTCAAAAGTTGCTTATTATTCGACATATCTCAACCTCTGATCAGATTGCTGATGCTCTTACAAAGCCACTATCATACACTTGCTTTGTATTTCTTAGAGACAAGCTCACCATTGTCCCAAATCGGCTTCGCTTGAGGGGAAATGTTAGAGTAACAACTTGATTTACAGAATCTCCAAAACAACTCAATAACTACCTCTGATAATCTCCATTTGAATTCCCTGTAATCTCTCACTTTGTTGTAACAATATATGCCGTTGAAACAACTTCTAATTATAAATTAATGCGCAATCCCTTGTGATGGATATGCACCAAAGAATCAATCTGTGTTCATTTAAGGATCATCGCTCAGTTTGGCCTATAAGTTTCTGCAGTGCATCTTCAAAATACCTGAGCAGCATTAACAACGAAAATGTTAGATGACCGATCATAACAAGCCTACAAATTCATCCACATTTTTGACAGAGTGGTGTACGTACATGCGGGTAGGGGTGTCCAAAAAGCCCGCTAGCCCGGGCCCGGCCCGGCCTTGGCCCGGAAACCCGGGCCAAGTCCGGGCTCCGGGCCGGGCCCGGGCCACCTCTTTGGTGCCCGGCCTGGGCCCGACCCGGCCCGGAATAGTGGTTTTTTATATTTTTTTATATGTATTATATATGTATAATATATGTATATATAAATATATATAATATGTATAATATATGTATATATAATATATGTATATATATAATATATGTATATATAATATATTTCTATATATGTATAATATGTGTGTATATATACTCTCTCTTAGTATATAAGTATATATATATATGTATAAGTATATATAAGTATACTTTCTCTTATATAAGTATATATAAGAATACTCTCTCTTATATATGTATAATGTATGTATGTATGGAATATGCACAAATAAAAATAAGCCAAGCAAAACACAAACACACGATATGTTTACGAGGTTCGGTCACCACGACCTACGTCCCCGCTCCTCACCTCGAGGAGATATCCACTATCACAATCCGGTTTGGAAGCCGGAACTTCTATACACTCGGTTTACAAGCTTACCGAAAACTCTCACACTACACAATCACTAATCAATCACACTTTACACACTAAGTGTAGGAACCTAGCCCGTGTCCTCCTCCTCAAGTGCTCGGATGCAACCTCTCCCTAGGTTCGTCAACCGACGCCACTCCTATTGGATTTGACCCCGTCTCTCGCCTCACACTTCTCTCGGTGTACAAGTGTATTAAAAGTGATACTCACAAATGAAGGTAAATACAATGATTTGTTCTCAACAACAAATGAGAACGCAATGAAGCTCACACTCACTAAATCACACCCCACAACCCACACTATATAGTATGAAAATATTAAGCTCAATATGTGTGTGTGATAACAGTGAATGAAAATAATTCAACTCAATAAAAATAGCTAATGAAATGAAAATGGAATAGTAAGCTATATAAGAGTTTAGAAAAACTTCTCAAACAAGAAGAACAGTAGATGATGATCCCAATAGGATTTGAAAGCCACTTCTTTTTATAGGAAAATTTCTGTTGAAACGGACTGATGAAATTTGCTTAAACAGCTCTTTTAAAACACACTTAATATTTTGTTAAACACAAAAACTTAGATTATAAAAGAGAGCAGCAATGGGGTATTTATACCCTCTCATATATCAGCCAAAAACCAACTTGAAAAGACTAAAAAGCCCCCAGAGAGCCGTTGTGAAAATAGCCGTTAAAAACCAATGATTAAATCGGCGGTCGAAAAATCCTGAATATAGGGTTTTAAGGCTGGCGGTCGACCGTGGCGGTCGACCACGAAACTCTCTGGAAGGATCACGGTCGACCATCATAGTTGACCGTGGGCATAAAAAGACCAGACTTAAAAAGAAGTTCATGGCGGTCGACCGTGGCGGTCGACCACAATCTGATACAGACTGAGAAACCTGTTTTTGGATAATTTTGAAAAATAGCAAATCAATTCCAAAAATAATAAAACTTTGGGAAAAGTTTCTAAATGATAAAATGAACATGTTAGAAAAGGAATTTTTGAAAAAATAATTTTCGTTTGCCAAAACACACTGTTTTTGAAAAGTGTTCGTAAAAACTGTATTTTACGAATATGAAAATTTTGATATAACTCATAAACACGTAAATATATCTCATGCATGTATTTTGTATATATAATAGAGTATGAAAGAGTTGCAAACAAGAGATAAAAGATATTGTAACGACGTTTGATGAAAAATCATTTATTTGGTAGAAAACGTCAAAAATCGTGTTAAGTGTACATATATTGAGCTTAAATATAAACATACAATGTATGTAAGTAAACTAAACTTATACCTAGGTAAATCCACACATATGAACTTGAATCTTTAACGCTTGATTGTTGTGTGTTGAAATACCTGTAAAGAGAAACATAAACACAAAACTAGAGGATATATTAGCGATAAATTGTTTGACAAATCATCATCAAAACTATAGGGTCAACAATCTCCCCCTTTTAGATGATGGCAAAACAATTTATACATGAATATGAAATATATACTGATAAACAACATATAAACCAATCATGTATACAACATGAATAAACCATACATGAATAAACCAAAACCACATATTAGATTTTCTCCCCCTTTGACAACATCAAAAAAGGAAAAAAATAAAAATAGGAGTAACACTCCCCCTGTATATACGCACAGATAATAAACAAATTTCAGCTAAATCTCCCCCTGTTAATTTGCATAGATGATATATAAAGATCATATTCATACATAGGAGCTAAGTAACCATATCCATCTAAATACAACCATAGACAATATATAGACCAAATGAATCACAAAACATCACTTAAACACCAATTACTACATAGTTTCCACAAACATAATTTGTTCCACAAAACTACAAATCATACACAAATTGTTTCACAAAAACACATTGTTTTCCACATAAACATAGAGTTATTACAACTCAAAATAAAACATAGAATAAAGGCATAAGTGTCAAGTATTGTTTCACCAAGACATAAACATCATAAGCACAAAAAAAAACCAATAAACTCCAATAAGCAGCATAATCAATCATCACCATCACCGTCACCATCAGAAGCATGGCCAGAGCCAGATGCAGATCCATCATCAGAGCCTGAACCAGATCCATCAGTAGGGCCCTCCTCAGAACCAGACATAGAACTGGAAGAGGGATCCGGAATCCCGAGAGACTGACGCTGATAACTAAGAATGGTCCTAACGTCCCTCTAAATAGTTAAGACCTGAGTCTCAAGGCGATCCAAACGGGCACAGATATCAGAAGTGGAAGAGGAGGCTCTAGATTGAGAACGGGAAGATGATGGAATGGTGGGATCAGATAAAGAGTCTGACAGTTGCATACGAGAGAGAGACTCTATCAAAAAAGTCCTTCTTGGGTTCAACTTTGGGTTCATGTGTGAGATCAACACCGAAGTGTTGAAGGATAAGGGTGATGAAGGAGCCAAAGGGTAGAAATTTAAAATGCTTAGATGTCATGTTTTTGAGAAAAACGTTTGCCCAATCTACTTTTATTTTGACAAAAATGGCATATACAGCATTGATCTTGTCAGGAGCAAAATGATCAAAACTATCAGTTTTAGGAATCAGATTTTGAGCAATAATTCTAGCAATAAGTTTAGCATTGGGATTAAGAGAATTATTGTTCATCGGATAAGTGCAACCTGGTTTAAACAAGAGGTTGTTCACAGCTGGATCATCATGCTCAATAGACATAAGCTCAACATGACCTGTCGGGATTTTAAGAATCCCTGCAAGTTCGTTGGCAGAAAAAGAAATGACAATATTTTTAACAGATGTACTATTAATGGTCTGAAGACCATCAGCAGAGGATGACACAGATAAGTTGGCATAAAACAGATAAACCAAAAAAGGATAATAGGGAACTTTACGTTCCACATTTAACAGCCTAGCCAACCCAACATTATGAAGAATCGAATGAGTGTCATACATGGCTAATTGATCAAATTTGATATATCTAGTAGGTAGGATTTTTAACTTACAAAACTCCCTGTATTTCTTAACTAGGGGTTTGAAAAGTAAAAAATCCTCATAATGGGAGGCAGCAGAAGATGATGAGTGGCCAATGTTGGGTCTAGATCTCTTCTTAGGGGGCATGGTGACAGAATGATCAACTAGGGTTTTGAAAAGATATGAATTTTGATAGAAATTAAAAACCCTAGAATAGATAGCAAAGCCCTAAAAGAGAATGGAAACAAAATTGACAGATGAGAGAGAGATTACCCAGCAAATTCCAAAAGAGATCAAAGAAGAGATGATCCACGGTCGAATGAGGGTAGCTGCGGGCGACCGCCGGGGAGAAAACTGAATTTTTTTTTTGGGAAAAATATCGAATGGGAAGAAGAAGGGTCGGATCAAGATAAGAGAGGAAATCGACGTCCTAGATCTGATGTGAAATGAAATCAACGGTGGTGATGAAATCGGGTGTAGAAAAAATTGACACTTGAAACCGAAACCCGATAAGAAATGAAAACGAATCTGAAAAATTCTTTAGCGGTCGACCGTGGCGGGCGACCGTGACAATGTCCAGAAACATCGACGGTCGACCGTGGCGGTCGACCGCGAGAAAGAAAAATATACAGTCAGTTTTTAAAGCCTGGATTTTGAGAGAAATGTAATAAAACTGTTTTATAAAACATATAAATACATATAAAGTCTTTTAGCTATTAAAAACATGAAAAATATTTTATTTAACTTAATAAAAACTAAAATTCATCATTTAAACTCAAAACCCAATTATTTAAAAAAAATGAGCAAAACAAACAAAAACGAAAAATTGATATAAAAATCATTTTGGCACCCAAATCATTTTGGTACCACAAAAAATTGATATAACAATTGGTATCAGAGCTTGGTGCTCTTTGATTTAAGGTCTAATCGCCTTGAGTTAAAGATCCAAGTTATCTTTTTGTGCTAATCTTGTTTTGATTGTATTTGTATCTTGCTTGCATATTTTTATAAATTATGGATATGAATGATGCATCTTATTTAGGCTATGATTCTAGTATTGCTCCTAAATTCAATGTTTTCCCCTATGCTCAATGGTGTTTTAGATTCAAAATATTTGTTCAATCTAAAAATATCGATTTATAGGAAATCATTGATTGTGCTTATATTGTGCCCACGTTGGAGAAATCCAAGTGGAGCAAACATGATAAAAAGATGTTTATTATGAACAAGCTTATGTTAGAATTTTTATTAAATGCATTTAATTTATTATTATCTAACAAGCTTGATTCTTTTGATAGCGCTTATACATTATGAAAATTCATAGAAGCGCATCAAGGGGACTTGGAGGCGATCCGACAAGCTTTGGAGGATCCCGTTTTAAGTTCAAAAGGAGCATCATGCACACGGCCACTAGGCGATAGCCCTAGTGAGGTTTGCGAGTTCAAATCTATTAATGATTTACCTAATGATGAACTTGCTTGTGCTAGTAAAAGATTATTGCATGCCTACAAGAAATTGTAAAATGATTTTATTGATTTAAAAAGCAAGCATGAGGATTTGAAATCCGATCATGAGTTATTAGCATCTAAGTTTGAAACTATTTCTAATGAAAATGTGATCCTTAAAGAAAACAATGGAAAATTAAAATTGGATCATGTTTCTTTAACTTCAAATGTTGCTAGTTTAACTCATGAAAGAGATAATGTCATGTTAGAAGTAGAGAACATACAAAATGATACTGCTTCTTTTATAAATGACTATTTATGTTCTACTTCTAATAAAAATGCATATGTGCCTAAAAATAAAGATTTGAATCTTATGAATAAATACATTTCATCTTTAGATTCAACTTTAAAAACATGCATTAATAATCATAAGAAGCTTATGGATATGTGTTCCAAGTCTAAATCATCATCCACTCATTATACACACATATACAGCAAAGTTTACAAATGCTCGAATTGCGGCCGAAAAGGTCATTTATCAAAATTTTGCTATGATGCACACAAACATAAGAATGCTAATGCTCCTTGTGCATCTCATGTAGCTTCTTCATCTTGTACACTTACACATTCACATGCTCATTCTCACAAAGTTCATTATAAGCATGCTAGTGTGTTCAAGTGTGATCTTTGTGATCGTTTTGGTCATTTGGCCGAATATTGTTTTGATTTGAAAAGAAAATCACGTTTGCCAAATGTTTCTAGTAAACCACATGTTTTTAAATGTGATGTTTGTGGTAGATTTGACCATTTGGCGAAGTTTTGTTATGATTTAAAAAAATATTCAAACTTGCCAAATTTCTCAAGTAAACCATCTTTGTTTAATGATGTTTCTCATTTGCAATATAATTTAAAAGAAAAATCTTTATTTGCAAATGATTCCCGTGCACGAGCTAAAGGTCCACAAAAACAAATGGATCTCTTTCGTTGCACAAATTGCAATCGGAAGGGTCATTTACAAGATTATTGTTTTGACCATGCTAGTGCACCATATGCGCCCAAGAGGGTTCATAACCCTAGCTAGGGCTTTGAGCTTAAAAGATAGGGGTCATGTCCCTAAATCTCTTGGTACCAAGAATTCTTGGGTACCGAAACAAATTTGATTTTTAAAACCAAGTATTTTAGTGTTTTTCTTTTTTCTTTTCTTGGTTTTGAAAATTATGTTTTAAGATCTTTTGGTTATGAAAACAATTTTTCTTTTATCAAATCTTTTGTTTTCATGATTATTAATTTTGATTTTGATGAGCGGTTTGTATTTACATAGCCATCCGGGTTTATTGGGTGTTTATTCCCAAATCATGTTTACCGGATGCTTAAATATTTATATGGGTTATTACTAGCTCAAGATCTAGATATGGTTGCCCCTCATGATTTTTTTTGAATCAATGATAATTTGGTCTTACGTTTTTGGATTTAAACTTTGATTTATGATTTCTTTTGGTTGATTTGTTTTTATTTAAAAACTTTTTGCATGATTCTCATGTTTCTCTTCTCTTAATTTCATAAATCTATTTTTATACATAATTTTTATGATGAGACAATATTCTTCACTTTGATATATTTATATATGTTCTCATTGTCTTTATGTATGTGAGTTGTGTTTAGCATTTTTTCCATCTATGCTTGCTCACATATGTTTGCCATGATCTTCATTCCATACATTCATGAGGCATTTTGATAGGGGGAGCAATCCCTATATCTTTCTATGTGTTATACTCACCTATACTTATTGATAGGGGGAGCTTTCGCTCTCTTCATACTTTTATCCCCTTTTTGATGTTGTCAAAGGGGGAGAAATATTATGAGTATATATTCTTTTTGTTCATATGCATAATAATTACAATATTGTATATTCATTTCCTTTCATGCATATATCCTTTTTGTAAATTGTTTGTCATCATCATTTCCTTTCATGCATATATCCTTTTTGTAAATTGTTTGTCATCATCAAAAAGGGAGAGATTGTTGGCCTCTTTGTTTTGATGATGTTTAACAAATAATTTACCACTAATGTTGTTTGTCTAGTGTTGGTATATTTCTATTTATTCTAAACAAACAACGAGTTGGAGGATGGATGGAATAGAGCTTCAACGATCATATCCAATGGAGGTTGGCGGAATAGTAGAGTGAAGCCTTGCAATTCAAAGTTAAAGATCAAGTTCAAGCTTCATCCGCGAGATTACCAAGTCAAGCATATTGAAGACCAATCAAGCTTGGGTAAATTAGTTTAGGTTTTATATTATGTGTGTTAATACTTCAAGCTCAATATCTTTGGGTTTTCATGTTTACAAATATAAAATTATATATTTCATATTTATTATTGTGATTTGGTTTAACTACTTAGATATGAAACAAATATATTTTCACATACATACTCATATGTTTTATTTTCTATTGTATTTGTAAAAATATTGTATTCTTAGTTTTTGGACTTAACAATAATCATATACATATTTTATTAAGCCTACATAATCATTGTGCAAAGTTTCAAAACAAGTTTTAGCCAAAATGTCAAAATTCACATGTTTACATTTTTATGTTTTGGCCTATTTTGTAAAATGATGATATTTTTCTTTTGGGAAGTCCTTTTTTGGAAACTAGTCGTTGTAGCATGTTTATTATCATGTCTACAATCATTCCCCAAAGTTTTATATTTTTTGAAATTTATTTGATATTTTTAAATAGTGTTTTAAAATCAGCAAACAGTTTTTCAAAACCTGTATTTCATGTATCAGTTCACGATCGACCGCCACGGTCGACCGCGCCTGAGTCTTTTGCATAGTGTGCAGCAGAAACTTTCACGGTCGACCGCCACGGTCGACCGTCAGCTGAGAATTTCTCGCGGTCGACCACCGTGGTCGACCGTCGAACTCTCTGGAGTTTCTCCTGTTGTTTTTGTTGCTCGCGGTCGACCGCCGTTTATCCCAACGGCAGAGCCGTTGCAGTGTGGTTTTTTGGTCTTTTTCTTGGCTTTCTCTTGGCTTTGGGGTTTGTATAAATACCCCCTTTTACCTTCAGCTCTATATACAACAAGAGAATGTTTTAAAGAGTTTTAAAAAGAGTTTAAGCTTGTTTTAAGCTTGTTTAAGGGTTTGGTTTATGAAGAAAGTTTTACAAGAGCTTGAGGAGATTATCAATTGTATTTTGGGTATTCAATCCATCTCTCTCTCTTGTCATCTAGAGAAGTTTTCCTAAACTCAACTCTAGCTTTTATTTATAATTATTTGTTGATTATCATTTCTATTAAAGCTAGTTTTATATTGAGTTTAGATTTGATTTTATCTCATTGTTACACACACCCACTTGAGCTTATTGTATTTGCATACATAGTATATTAGGGTTGTGAGAGATTGTAACATTGAGTTGTGCTTAATTGAGTTCTCATCTATTGTAGAGAACAAATTTATACTTGTTACAATGTGAGATTGTTAGGTTTTCGGTGAGCTAGAAACCGAGTGTGTTGTGAAGTTTTCGGTGAACTAGAAAACCGAATGTGAGGAGTGAACGTTGATCGGTGAGCGTTAAAAACCGACACTGTGAGGTGTAAACGTTATTCGGGTGAGCGTAGAAAACCCGGTTGTGATAGTGGATTTATCCCCGGGAGTGGGGAGCAGAGACGTAGGATGGAAGGTCCGAACTCCGTGATCATTTGATTGTGTTTGAGTGTGCTTTTGCGTTCATTTATATTTGTGCCCATTGCTCATATCGTCATTGTCTCATTATTTATATGATCCACTATATTTGGTTATTGTGTTTTACTGGTGTGTTATTTCATAATCCTTGCATATATATCTGCATAGTGTATCTCTTTGCTAGATATTTTTCATGTTTCATCTTGCTTATCCTAGTTCACATATCATATTGTTTTCATACTTGTTATGATAACTTGTTAAATTTAGTTAATTGCATAAAATCGGATTAGCTTAGATATAGCGGTAATCACGCTCGCTCGTAGTGTCTATAACATCTCTTAATATATTATATTCTCTTCTTATATGAAGTAATTATATATCAGTCTCTCTCCTTATTATGTATCGAATAATGTGTGTGTATATATAATAACTCTTCTTAGTATATATTGTATACTATATAAGTATACTCTCTCTTATATATGTAGTATCTCTATAATAATATATCCTCCTCTTATATATGTATAATATGTTGTGTGTGTGTGTGTAAATACTCTCTCTCTTAGTATATAGTCTATTATAAGTATAGTTATATTAGGAAAAGGCTATTCTTCCTTGGGCCAAGGATACGCTACTTATGCGATTATCTCTCTCTCAAGTTATAACTTATAAATATATACAATATATTTACATATAATATATGTATATATAATATATAGTTACATAATAATTTGTAAGTATATACTAATACATAATTATATAAAATATAATAATGTTAAACTAATTTTTAGCATTTTTTTATAAAAAAAAGAAAAGAAAAGAAATTTAAAAAAACCTAGTTGGGATGTATTTATCTATTGTGATGCGATGAATTCCAAAATAAATTTATACTTATAATTTATAAATGATTTATTAATTATTAATAAAGAATTTATTTTTATAATTTTTTATTTGTAATTTATGTCATTTTAAGTGATTAATAAAATTATTGTTTTTTATTAATTTTTTGTCTTTTTTTTATAATTTAAATTTTAAATAGAATTAAAAAAAAGAAAATAAACCGGTCCGGCCCGGGCTCAGGCCCGTGTCCGGGCTCCGATTTTGCCCGGCCTGGGTCTGGATTTCCGGGCCTGCCCGGATAGACACACCTACATGCCGGAATGCACGGTAAAGTGGATTTTTGAGCTCACCTTGAACTGGTAGGGCTCCTCCTCCTCCACGGCTTTCTTCCAACGGTGATGCTCAAACATCATGGACTCATCATGCCAGCTGGTGAAGTCACGTCAAAACATGAAGGAAAAATTAAAAGAGTTTTTAAAAAATAATGACACGTTCTTGTGCTGATAATCAGTTAATGATTCAATATTTCAATTCCACAAACTTAAGGATGACCAAGAAAGAAAAGAAGGGACAACGGAGAAACGAAACAACAAATCAATACATATATTAATTACGTACAACGGGTCAAAGAAACAAAACACCAAACCAATGCACACATATTATTCTTTGACATCAATGTTACTGTGTCCTGTCAAAAATATATCGTGTCACTTTATATTTCTCCACGTTCTCAGATCTGTTCGGAGAAAGCCTCATAATTGAACCTGGAAGGTAACCATCCAGTCGCTTGATATGTGTGTGCTCTCTGTGATAACAAGAATCTTTCTTGCTTTTATATTTGGTCCAATCAAGGACCAAATATAGAAAATGGCCGCACATTTTATAAAGAGAAAGAAAATGGTCATATTGAAACCTCCCAATATTTTATAAAGAGAAAAAAAATAGCCGCACATGAAGTTAAGAATAGTTTTAGTATTTTATAAAGAGAAAGAAAATGGCCGCACATTTTTTTATAGAACAATTTTTCAAAACGGACTGATTTTTTTTTTTTTTTTTTAATTAAAGGGTGATTAGCAGGTTAATCACTATCCTAAATAGTCGGGGTTGCCAACCCCGACTATTTAGGATAGTGATTAGCCTGCTAATCACAAAACCGGGTCGATTTTGATAAATAAAAAAAAAAACAGTCGGTTTTGAAAAAAAAAAAAAAATTTCAGTCGGTTTTGAAAAATTGTTCTTTTTTTATATTCAGTTAATATAAACTACAAAGAGGAGAAATGGGGATTTTTTTTGGATAACCTAGCATGGAATCGAACCCAAGATTATGGGAGCCATATTGGAACCTCCCAACCATCTAGACCACCAAAGGTGGGCAGAAAAATGGTGAGTTGATGCATATATACATTAATGGAAAACAAAATAAAAGGATAATGTAGGATGCGTCTCCTTGTCATAGGATAAATGTCATCCTGAATAGCATAGATAAAGGGTTGTTGTTAAGCATCCTAAACAAAAATGAAAATAGCAATGCAAATGATGACTTATTATAGACAAAAGCTTATCTAATCAATAAAAAGAACAAAAAAAAAGTGAAAATTCCATCTTTCTCACTGAGCAGATATATGATACTTACATCTATCTGATCTTGCATTATTAACCATTTATCAAGTGTATTATCTAGAGGTCCTCTCTCTCCACAACTGTCTATATTCATACAAAGTTCATAGTAGAATTATTCCTCTTCAAGCTAAGTCTGTAACCGTATACTCAGCTTTCATCCAAGCAATCTTAACATGAACTAGTAACAATCCATCTTCTCTTACAATGAAAAATCAACTTTTGCAAGGTCAGCACATGGACAGTATAATCTAATCGTCTCGTTTCATTCGTCTACACGGTGTGATTATGTGACATCCTGAAATCATTTATTCTTTATTGCACCATTATCTATGCCTATTTCGCTGTCGAATACACAATCCACAACCTCAAGATATTCTCTAACACGTTCAAACATCTGATTAAACATGATCTCATCAGGTCCAACTTTTAACCAAAAAAAATATACCATCATTAAAGAACACAATGGAAGTCACAATTTCATCGTCATTAAATCCATTAATCCACTTAAAATCAGATTCAATCATCGTACAAATCCCTGGAGTGTACCGTTAGAAACACCGAGAAAGAAAAAAAAATGGATAATCGAGAAAGGTGAAACTCCAAAATTTAACCAAAATTTATCCCCCTCAAAGTTGCACTGATACATTGAGAAGACTTTTTTTTATTTGCCTCTCATTAATGTAGAAAAGATTCTTTTATTTGGCTCTTCACTAAGTTTGAATCTAAGAGAATCCTCAGAAGAGTCAATCCATAGTCTTCACCGATTCCTATATTCCCTTTACTTGTCCCAAGGAATTTAGGAAACTACGTACCTTGCTAATTTCCATTGTCAAACCCCTCACCTCAAGTTGACATGTGGTAAGCTTTTTTTCTTTTTTGGACCTTCTCAATAATAATATATGCATCAGAGGCAAACCCATTTTGATGAAGGCATCAATGATAGTGATAACTCATCTCTCAAAATAATTAATGGAGGCAAAACATTAAATGCTCCTATGAGCTGTTCTATATGTTCCCTGCTGAATTTCAAGAATGAGCTCCAATGAAAACAGAACATCAAGGACAAGAGTTATTTTATCAAGCCAGCATAGTACAAGGAAACTTATTGCTTAAAACTAACGTAGACAACTATTATCCATGAAAAAGCTTTCGTCCTAGCACTGATGGCAAGCTCTCAACATTTATATTTTCATATTATGCTTTCGTAACCCGATATGAAATTATAAACATGACGATAACAGTGAGGAAATCATAGGGATCATTCACAGACCGAAGAATCAAATTCCTAATCACAAACGTTTACCACTTTGATTTGCCTTAAGTCAAATGCGAAAAATGAGTCTGTTGGTTTCGAGAGTGTAGGCCAAAACCTGGAACCGAAAATCACAAACAACACAAAAATCCTCTTATCAGTCGACCGACACAAGCTCATCGGTCGATCGATGTGAAGCCAAGAACACTACAGGAGTTTCGGAACGGTCGACTGATGGGCTTGCCCCGGTCGGCCGAAAGCGGGCACGAGAAATCCTGTAGAAAACATGGTTCTAGTTGATCGACCGACGCCAATGCATCGGTTGACCGATATTGGGTCATGCACTTTCCCAGTTCGGCTTCGAATCTGTTTTAGCCTAGTTTTATATATATACCTTAAACGTTTTTAGGGTTTATAATACACTAAAAAAGAGGATTTTGACGGCACTTTGAGATCAGAGATCTTAGAGAGTGGCCTATTGCGAGCATTGTAATCTTCTTTAATTAATCAAAGAATTTTTGGTGTGGCTCCCAAGGACGTAGACACGTTTGCCGAACCTCGTTAAATATGGTGTTTTCTTCTTTTGTTTGTTCTTTCCTACAAGTTTTCTTTTATTTGCTGTGATTTCTTGCTTGCCTACTTTCGACACAAGGTCCGTAAGGGCACAAATTTTCGTGTGTTCAACCCCAACAACTGGTATCAGAGCTTCGTTCGGTAAAGTTTGTGTGTGAAAGAAATGACAGAAGAAAGCAAATCGAAGATTGAGAAGTTTGACGGATCATACTTCTCCTACTAGAAGTCACAGATAGAGGACTATCTGTACCAGAAGGATCTTTATCGTCCGTTGTTGGGCAAAGCTAAGGAAAAGAAGAAAGAGAAATCAGACGAGGACTGGAAAATACTGGATCGGAAGGCTCTAGGAAAGATCCGGTTGTCGCTCGCCAAATCAGTCACCCACAACATATTGAAGGAGAAGACAACAGTGGGGCTTATGGATGCGCTCGCGAAGATGTACGAGCAACCGTCAGCCACAAACAAGATTCATCTCATCAAGACGCTCTCAACCTCAAGATGACAGAAGGGTATTCCTTCATGTTGCATCTCAGCGAGTTCAACATGATCGTTGATCAACTTATCTCAGTCGATATCACATTTGATAATGAATTGTAGGCCCTATTAATTCTATCACAGTTGTCGGATAGTTGGGCAGATTACGTGACCATAATCTCGGCGGGGAAGGAGAAGTTGAAGCTGAACAAAGTTGTTAGCATGATTTTATTCGATGAGGTTAGAAGAAAATCATCTGAATTAGAAGGTTCAGGTTCATCTCTAAATCTCGAGCAGAGAGGCCGAAGCCAGAAGAAGGGTAATCAGAACAGGAATTGGTCGAAGTCGAAGAAGAAGTGGTCGAACCCGAAGGTTAGGCCTATCAAATGAAAGTGTTAAAACTGCGGTCAGGAGGGCCATATGTCTTCAGTCTGCAAAGCGCCAAAGAAGGATGCGAATGAGCAGAAGGCTCATATCATGCAAGATGCCTTTATCCTTGCTATGGTCAGCGATTCTGATTCATGAGTTATTGATTCAGGAGCTAATTCCACGCCACTGCTAATAGGAATCTTCTTCAGAACTATGTAGCTGGGGACTTTGGGAAAGTATACTTGAGGGATAACGAGCCTTGCAATATTGTTGGAAGAGGTGCAGATTCAGATGAAGGGCTCTAAGTGGAATCTGAAGAATATCAGACACGTACCGAAGCTGAAGAGGAATCTTATTTTGGTTGGCCAGCTTGGAGCGGAAGGCTATGTTTTAATATTCACCATGGATTCGTGGAAGATCTCCAATGGCACTATAGTGGTTGCCCACGGTAACAAAATAGGAACTCTCTACCTTACTTCACATACAAGTGACACTCTCGTAATTACAGTGGGCAAGGAGAGTGCAAATTTATGGCACAATAAGTTGGGACACATGAGTGAGAAGGGTATAAAAATTCTACACTCTCAAGAAAAGTTCTCCAGCATCGATTCAGTTAAAGTTGGTGTTTGTGAAGATTGCATTTACTAGAAGTGGAAGAGGGTGAGCTTTCAGAAGAGTGGAAGACCACCTAAAGCTCAGAAATTAGCGCTTGTTCATACAGATGTTTGGGGTCCAGCTAGCGTGTCTTCTCTTGGCGGCTCGGCAGACTATGTCACTTTTATCGACGATCACTCGAGGAAGGTATGTGTATACTTTATGAAGCACAAATCAGAGGTGTTTGGGATCTTCAAGAAGTGGAAAGCCATGGTAGAGAACGAGTTGGATCTGAAGGTGAAGTGTCTGAGATCGGACAATGATGGAGAATACGAGATGGATGAGTTCAAGAAGTTTTGTGCTCTGAATGAGATTCATTTGGAGAGGACTACTCTAGGGATACCACAACAGAATGGCATTGCAGAGAGGATGAACAAGATATTGATAGAGTGTGGGAGGAGCATGTGCTTACATGCAGGTCTACCTAAGATGTTTTGGGCGGATGAGGTGCATACAACTGCTTATTTGATTAATCATGGGCCATCAGTTCTATTGAACTTTAGGATTCTAGAAGAGGTTTGGAGTGCCAAGACAGTAAATCTCTCACACTTGTGAGTATTTGGCTACATGGCATATGTTCATATCAGTGATCATGACAGGGACAAGTTAGAAGCTAAGTCACAGAAATATACATTCATTGGATATGGCATTGATGAGTTCGGGTATCTGTGGGATAAGAAGAACAGAAAAATCATCAGGAGCAGATATAGGCTGTCTAAAAATCACTGCAGATAGCTGATCCCTATCAAACACCGATGATAGAAGTTATAATTTAACGACTTTCAGAAGGCTATAATTTAAAGATTTTCATGTAGATCGATGAAGGTTACAATCTGACGATCTTCACAACAACTGATGAAAGCTCTAAGCAGCAGCCTTCATAATCAACAGTGAGAGTTACAACCTGACGACTCTTACATATCAAAGAGCTGAAGCAAAGATTACAAAACGATAATCTTTGCAACGCTCTGACAAAAAGAGACTACAAAGTAACGGTCTCCTCAAACCAAGACGCGGAAGTCCTCCCCGTGTTTTAACATCAAGACGCAGCGCCAATTCAACCGCGGACGCACCTCCTTATCAACCATCGCTGACGTAGTTCAAGCCCACAGACGTAGCTCATTTTCGGCCGCAAACGCAGCCTCCGAAAGCTGCCAAATGCAGCTTCCAAGCTGCCAACGCAGCTTCTAAGCTACCAACACAGCTTCCAACAAGCTACCAATGCAGTTTCCAAATTGCTACAAACGCAGCTTCCAAATTGCTGCAAACGCAGCTTCCAAACGCTGCAAACGAGCTTCCAGAAGCTGTGTTTGGACGCAGAATTCATGCTTGAACACGGATTTTACGTTTGACTCGTTCAAACAAGAGCTGAACGGTTTCAAAATGATTTCTCATGATCTGAGGGGATCACAACTCCACTCAAGAGTGATTTAAGGGGCGGTTACATCCCATTAGCCCCACAAAGGAGCGATTTTAGGGTACACCCCCTAACCGCCTATAAATAGCTAAAAGATTAGCTTAGTTCGAGAGGAGGGGGGATATCTTTGGATCTTTGAGAATTTTGGAGATCTAAAGATCGGCTTCTTCGGATCATCTTCTCGGCAACAGATTCTTGGGGCTATCTTTGTGCTTGGCTGGTCTAACCAATTACGGTTAAGATCAATCAACTCTTTTACAAGAGTTTAAACTCACTCTGAGTTATCAACTCGTTCAGAGTTTCAAACTTGCCACGCAAGTCCTCCACAACATCAAATCGTGGGGAGAAGATACCGTTCTAGTAAAACAAGACGTTCGGATCGTCAACGAGAAGCAAACTCGATGCGAGCATTCGAGGGAGACATCTCATCGCTACCATGAAGAACCCAGATTTAAACAAAGGGGAGAATTCAGATCAATTCTCCTCTCTTTTGTAATCGGAATTCAAATTGTAATTAAGATCGAGAGAATACAAATCAAATTTCTTTTATTTTATTTACTACAAAAATTCCATCAAACAAAAGATGGCGACTCCGTTGGGGACGAGTTTCTCTGATGAAGAAGTGGTGTCATAATCCGACGTTCATCTCATTGGAACAACCGTCGAAACTCTTATTGTTGAGTTTGATCAAGCTAAGTATGAGGAAGTTCTTTCCTTTAGATCCCTTAGCCCCAAGGCTATGCACAAGATCCACAAAGTCTTCAAAGAGACTAAAGTTCTAACTGCTCTAATTGCAGCCGAATCGCCCAAGGAAGACCTCTCCTTTGGGCCAGATTGCTCGGACAACCCCTCCCCTAATGGAGTGGGCTCAGCTTCAGCCAAACCCGCACCAAGACAACGGGTATCAGGTTGTAAGAGGACCATTGAGGTGACAAACTTGATCAACACAGATGGTAATGCCACTGCAAAAGCCTTAAAATAGGCTAAGAAGAACGCCGCTCGACGAAGGAGGAGATCCTTATGACGAACACATCTCCGAGAATGTCAATCCTCAAGTCAACATGAGCTTCGTGTTTGTGAGCCTAAACGCGACCCTGTGCCCTGCGTTTCTGCTTCAGAATGCAAGCCTCACGTCTATGAGCCCAAACATAGGCTCTATGTGAATAGGACTAAACGCAGCCCTCAGTGGCGCATTGTACAATCAAAATACAGCCTTCAGGAGTGTGTTCCATTAACTGAACGCAACTCTCAGGCATGTGTTTCAGAACCAAAAAGCATATTCCAAGACTTTGTTCCACTAGCAAAATGCAGATCTCAGGACTGTGTTTCACCAGTAAAACCTGAACCTCAGGCATGCGTTCGGGTAATGACATCCAATACAGAACATGATGTATACGGTGGAGCTTCGGGGCGCTGCCCCGAACCTCCCGAGGGGTGGGTCGTCCACTCCCCCCGGACCCCCGAATACTCTGCGTAGTGCAATTAGATCGAGGGGCGGATATAAAAAGTCTATGGATTCAAGGTATCTCAACCATGTCCATGCTCACCAGGATCCAGTCCTGTCCAATCATAGACTGGGGGTTCCAGTTCAAACTTCACGGTCAGTGAGTAATTCTTCTCGAGACTTTACAACAGATTGAGAGTGTTCATATCAGGAGAAAGACCGATACGAGTCACTCGTTCATGCCAATACGAACGACTAATTTTTGCGATTCTCTAGAGACGCCAGTGTTGCTCATGCGCAGTCAATTTGTCAATGTTTAACCGACCAATGAACATCACTTTGCTCAATAACCAACTATGTTCTCATAGGAAGAATACTTTGGAGGATGAATACCTTGGAGTCACTTCTAACATGCTCGGTAGAGGGAGATCATTAGTCCCTAGCTCCGATGAGTCAGAGGAAGATCAGTCTCCTGACTTGAAAGACCTCCTGAATAGGTTTGTTGGAATTTATCAACATACTCGGACTCGAACGGGAGCCATTCCTCTGGTTAACTATCGAAGATTAGCCAGAGGAACTAATTCTGAGGATGAACACTTAGCCATTGCAGAGTCTCAATCATCAAGCTCTTTTGTTGAACATGAGAGCTCTGTCTATATGACAGGAAACCATGAAGATCTCTCAAAGATGGTTACTGAGCAGGAGGCCATGCTCCGAGCACAACAGGAAACTATCAATCAACTTCGGGATATGATGGCTCAAATCATTGCTAATAGAGCCAATTTCCAGAAAGCTGAGTCACAACCTCGGCAAGATTCCTCCCGGAAAGCAGGATCGTCTACATAGAAGGCGAAACAAAAAGTGAACGAGACCTCTGATCAAGAAGCTCATCACATAGTCTCTTCATCTGAAGAAGAGAAAGAAGCCGAGAATGAGCAGAATCCTCAATCGGCCAAAATGGAAGAATTAGAAGCCTGCCTCAATGCCATTGCTAACAGAAGCGAGTTCCAAGATGAAGGAGTTGCCAGGCCCTATCCTGCCGAATGGGGTGCAGCGCCTTATCCTCCAAAGTTCGAAGTTCCGATGCTACAAACTTTCGATGGTATAGAATCACCGAACCAACATATCTATCATTTCAAGTCACAGACTAGGAATGTGATATCAAACGATGCCATACTGGCTTGATTCTTCATTGGCACCCTTAAGGGGGTTGCCTTTGAATGGTTCATGAAACTGCCTGCAGGATGTATCCAAAAATAGTCGGATCTAGAGAGACTATTCCTATCAAGATTCTTTGAAGAAGATACAAAAGTCTCAATCCATACCCTTCTTGCCACTAAGTACAAAAAGAGGGAGTCCGTCAAAGCCTTCATCAAAAGGTTTCGAAACATTACTCTGTGATGTCCCACAGGTATGACACAGTCTACTTTAGTGGAGACCTATCGACACAACTTGCAGATCGACCTTCTAGCACAAATGAGGGTTACAGAATGCTGTTCCTGGAGATAACTAATCTCTCAAGGCGAACAGGCTCAAAAGATTATTACTAGGATCAAAGCTGAAGAACAAAGTAGGCAGGATCAACCTGAGCAATCGGACCAAGTCCAATCTTATCAGTCAGAAGGGGAAGATACCACGACCACTGAAGCCAATCCTCTTTAGTAGGATGACGGGTCCACCAAAGCTATCACGTTAATAATTACCTCTGATAGTCAAACTCGTTAGATAATGGCCCACTAGGCGATGTGACATGTTAACCCTTTTCCCCCTGCACTTGTTCAAGACTGGAGGTTGGTTTATTTGTAGTTCATTCGATTATGAGTAATAAATTTTTTGAGTTATCATGTTCAATAGAATACCTCTGTCAACCAAGAAATCCACCAAAACTATCACGTTAATGATCACCTCTGATAGTCCATTTCCTCCAAAGCCAATCCTCTTCAAGTAGGATGGCGGGTCCACCAAAACTATCACGTTAACAGTTACCTCTGATAGTTCATTTTCTTCAAATTCCTCCACCAATCCTCTTCAGTAGGATGGCGGGTCTATCAAAACTATCACGTTAACAGTTACCTCTGATAGTCAAACTCGTCAGATAGTGGCCCACAAGGTAATATGTCATGTCTACCCCTATTTTTCTTCCCCTGCTAAGTCTTAATCAAGACTGGGGGTTGGTTACTTAGAATCCATTGGATTAAGAGTAACGAATCTTTCACATCGTCGAGTTAACATTATACTTCTGACGATCATTACCCCCATGAAGTATGAATTCAGTTTGCATCACTCTCAATTTGTCACATTAATAATACACCTCTGACAATCAACTTATCAATCCTCTTCAATAGGATGATAGGTCCTCAAAATTGCTCAAATAGCAATCTTCCCCAGCAAGACGTTAAGTCTTCAAAATCTTGTTCAAAGCATAAGTACAAAACTCCTATCATGTTAATATTACACCTCTGACAATCCACTTATCAATCATCTTTAATAGGATGATAGGTTCTCAAAATTGCTTAAATCACAATCTTCCCCAGCAAGACGTTAAGTCTTCGAAATCTTGTTCAAATCACAAGTATAAAACTCCTGTCACGTTAATATTATACCTCTGACAATCAACTTATCAATCCTCTTCAATAGGATGATAAGTCCATAAAGTTGCTTCGATCGCAACAAATTCCTATCATGTTAACACCAAACCTTTGACAATTAACTTATCGACTCTCATCAATAAAGCGATAGGTCCTTAATGTTGCTCTGATCGCAACAAATTCTTATCACGTTAATCCTACACCTCTGACAAAATCAACTTATCGACTCTCTTCAATAGAGTGATAGGTCCACAAACCCGTCAAGTTAACATCACACTTTTGACGACACAATCCACTTATCGACTCTCCTTAATAAAGCGATAGGTCCCTAAACCAGTCAAGTTAACATCACACCTCTGACAACTAAACCAACTTATCGATTCTCTTCAATAGAGCGATAGGTCCATAAAATACTGTTAGGTTAACATCATACCTCTAACAGTTAAACTCCCTAATAAACTTGTTAATCCTTTTCAACAAGAATAGCAAGTTTTTATTATAAAATCCTCAGTGGATTAAATATTTTCTGGAATTATCCTAGTGATAATGAAGAAAATTTCTGAATTTTACTCTAAGTGAAAATTCATGCCAAGTTAATACTACACCTCTGGCACTTTTAACTTTCTTTCAGTGTTTCAAGTAAAAACATAACACATGAAAAAACAGTGACAAAGCCTACGCCTAACACGCGTTGTCGGTTAGTCTTTCTCCGTGAAAAAGACACCAGAATATACGTTTGGGGGACTTTATCTCGATCCCTAATTAGAGATAAGTCTACGCCTAACACGCGTTGCCGGTTAGTCTTTCTCCATGAAAAAGACACCAGAATTCACGTCTGGAGGACTTTATCTCGATCCCTAAATAGAGATAAGTCTGCATCTAATACTTGCTGTCGGTTAGTCTTTTCTTGTAAAAAGGACAAAAGCCCATGTATTCAACATCGTGGCAGGTCGTTATTAATAACGTCAAAATCCATGCCTTATACGCATGGGGGACTTTATCTCGATCCCTAAATAGAGATAAGTCTGCATCTAACACATGCTATCGGTTAGTCTTTTCCTGTAAAAAGAATAAAAGCCCACGTATTCAACATCATGGCAGGTCGTTGTTAATAACGCCAAAATCCATGCCTTACGCGTATGGGGGATTTTATCTCGATCCCTAATTAGAGATAGTCTACGCCTAATATGTGTTGCCGGTTAGTATTTTCCCGGGAAAATAACAAAGTCTATGTATTCAAAATCATAGCATCAAGTCTAAAAGAGTTCATTCTGTTAGCACAACATTACATATGAAATGGATTCAAATAATTCACATGCTAGCCCGACTCAAACGGTAGTCGATAAAGGCTTATCAAATCCGTTGATGGCTGGGGGTTTGCCAAAAATCCTATAAATGTTTGCGGGCCCATCAACTGAATTAAGGTCCTATGTGGAAAATCCCTTCAACCAAGACACCTTCAAAGTGGGTGCAAAGAACAACTCCTTATGACAAGGAATCAACAACTTCAAGATCAGAGTTAAGATCCAAAGTATTCCGAAAATTCGTCCCAGTTAACCACGAACTTTTAAAAACTTTGGAGGGGGTTCTGTAGGATGTCTAAAAATCACTGCGATAGCTAATCCCCATCAAACACCGATGATGGAAGTGTAGGCAGTAAAAATTACCTAAGAGGATCGACGACTCATTGCAGACTCAATGGTGGTCTATGACATGGTTGCGGACGTGAGTCCAGTCGACTGACAAACTCATTCCAGTCGACTGGCAAACTCATTCAGTCGACATCCCCCTGGCTCCCTATCGCAAGTCAGGGCCCACTTGGATAATCTCTCGCATAGGCTAAGAGGAGGCATGTGGAACAAGGAACCATCCTCAGGACACATCCCATCAAAGTGTTTGACATGTCCCTACCATGTCAACACCAAGTCTAGCCTATTCTAGGCTTCCTTGAGCCCAACAAAAGGGGGACCTGGCATTTAAACTCTCCTAACCAAGCCTAGAGCTTTCCTGGTGAAGCCAACCCCGCCTAATAAGGCCAAACTCACCTCTGTTCTAGAGCCCGCCAGGCCCTTGAGCTCGCCCGACTTCTTGAGTCCGCCTAACGACGCCTCGGTTCTAGAGCCCGTTTGGCGATCAAAGTTCGGCCACCCCCCAGCTCGCTTGAACCTCAATTCCAGAGGAAGGCCATTGAGCTCGCCCGCCAAGACACTTGGTACATAGGAATAGTCACATCATGGTCATATCCTACAAGTTTAGGGATCAACCATGCCCTATGCACAGGCATCAATGCCTACAAGTTGAAGCGGCTGGCGGCCCCCAAGTGGTCACTTCCCACAAGAGCTCGCCTGAAAGCCATTGAGCTCACCCGCCTGGCCACTTGCCTATGAGAATAGGCCTACATATCCTACACCCTAGGCTATGATAAGCTGTGGTATGGCCCTCTCTTCAGTGGTCACATCCCACGCCTAGTCATGGAGCTTGCCTACAAATGCTCTCGCCTGATCCTTTGCTTGTGAGAGTAGGCCCGCCTACTCATACTTAGGCCATAATCAAGCATGGGCCCCGACTCACAGTGGTCAAATCCCACGAATTAAGGAAAGGCCCATGCCTTGCTTGGCTTATAAGAAGGCCCCTTTGGCCAACATTAAAGGGGGTTCGGCATCAGTTGTTCGGCATTGGTTGGTCAGGTAAGGTTGGAGGCTGGCTGGCTGGTTGAGAGGCAAAGGCTCGGAGTTCATCGGGTTCAGAGGTTGGAAATTTGGAGTTTTCCAAGCTGTTCACTCGTTCGAGGCCTTCTTTGTCAGATCATCTTTGCAGACATTTGGACCTTGATATCCAAGCTCCCAAACTCGATCACAACCAAAACTTCTATAAACACTGAAGCTTCAAACCGCAACGTCGATCATATCGTCCAAGGGAAGCAAGCTTGACGCAAGCATTCGAGGGAGGCATCCTACTGCTACCGAAAGAACCCGCATTAAACAAGAAGGGCCGACCCTTCGCTTCTGTTGTATTCTTTCTGTATTTCTTAAAAGGATTTGTAATAACACATTCAAATTAATACAAATCTTACATTGAGAACCCAGGAATTTTACTCCAAACAGAAGATGGAGACTCCGCTGGGGAATACCGTTTCGTCAACCGACATGGTGGTGGCGCAATATGACGATATTGCGGAAGGGACGACCGTAGAGTCCCTTATTATCGAGTTTGACCAGGCTAAATACGATGAGTACCTGTCTTCTTCCTCCTCCGGCAACAAGGCTACCCGTCGATACCAGAGAGTCGCGCGCGCGGCCCACCCTCGGGAGGCGAAGACCGCCATGCCCGAAGACTCTGCCCGAACCACAACAGGGAGTTCCACCTCCATCAAGCCAACCAAGGCAAGATCAAAGGCCGAACAACCAAACCAAGGGGCCGCTCACTGGGTGGCCAAGTCATCCACGTAGTCCCTCGACGCCAACACCAGCGTCCCCACTTCTAAGAGAGCCAAGCAGCGGCGATGAAAAGCTCTCGCCCGCTAAGAGGCGCAGGTACCTACCTATTATGACGGCCTGAATTATTATTCAGGCCCGAAAAAATTCAAGCAAGGACGTGAGATCCCTAGCTTTGATGAACTTGGCCAAACAAGCAGAGCGCCCAAGTCAGGCGACCTCCATAACTCAACCATTTCAACCCTCCATCCAGGCGGGCTAGATAAATCAGGCAGGGTGCCTAAGTCAAGCGACCCCCATCCAGGCGGGCTAGAGAAATCAGGCAGGGTGCTCAAGTCAGGTGACCCCCACCCAGGCGGGCCAAACAAATCAGGCGGGTCGCCCAGGTCAGGCGACCCCCCGCCCAAGTTAGGCAAGCCCCACCTCTCAAGAAGGCGTCTCCACTTAGGTGGTGAACACCACAATCAAAGCGAGCTTCAACCCGCCAGGAGAGGCCGAACTCACATGCCAGGCGAGCTTCAACCCGCTAACAACGTCAACCTCGCGAGCGCCCCTCGCCCAGAGAACCAAGCAAGTCGAGCTCGCCACCAGGTGGCTAGAGCTCGCCCACACTCCCGACCCCGCCTGACAAGGCAGGGTTGCTCTAATCCAGCTCGGGGATTTACCTGAGTGTCTTCATGGTGGCTCTTCTGAGCCTTCGACGTCCAATTGCACACCTAGCTTCACTGACGCCGGGGGTCGCCACCTTCAACCGGGAGGAGATCTTCGGGAGCACCTGACTCGCAAGCGCTCCATCCGTGAAGATATCTCTCAGTGCTATTGTGAGAGTCTCATCAAGATGGTGCTTGTCGGATGCTGATGCGTCAATGTGCAGAATCTATCTGTCTTTCAGAGGCTCTCTCTACAGTCAGAGCTGCCTCGCAGGAGATGGCATCGCCAGAAGAAACGAGCTGTAGATGACCTTGAACTTCCAGCAGCCTCGGCCAACATGGCGGGGAAGGGTAAAGCCAAATACTCCGACTTTTCCGATCCGGAATTCTCCTCGGGTTTCAGTTGCATTCCTATCGAGCCTGAGGGCGTGTACCAGCGCACCCGAAGCCGGACTGGGGTAGCCATCCCTTTTGACTACTCTAACATGTCACCTATTTATGATCATGACGATGAAGCTTGCTCAGCTGAGGCGACATCCCAGACTTCTAGTTCGGCCTATGGCAAGCACGCCAAGGTGAACATGGTGGAAACACCAGAGGACGCTACCAGGAGGCTCGAAGAGCAAATGGCCAGACAACAAGCGGCCATCGACTCCATGAAAGAGATGACGGAACAAATGTTGCTAAAAAAGAAGTCTCCTCGAAATCGGTGAAGAGCCCCAATGAATAATAGACGGGAACTTACCTCCCCACATGTCACTGAAGAGGAGGATAATCAGGGGTCTTGTTCGGACTATTCCCACAAATCTTCAGGAGGAACGTCACGGGTTGGCAGAACCCCTCGAGACAGGAGGTTCGACGAGTTCCAGAGCCAACTCAATGCCCTGAAGCTCCAAAGGAACGCGAACGAGCTAGGGGTAGTCAGACCATACCCGATTGAATGGGACACGGTCCCCTACCCGGCGAAGTTCAAACCAATGAGCTTGGTCCAGTTTGATGGTAAGGGATCCCCCTCGCAGCACGTATACTATTTCCTATACCAAACATGATTTCTCACCGGGAATGATGCAATTCTCACTCAACTATTCATTAGCACTCTAAGAGGGGTGGCCTTTGAGTGGTTTCGCAAGTTGGAGCTAGGCTCCATCAATTCATAGGCCGACGTGGAAAAGCTCTTCCTGGCCCGTTTCTTCGACGACGACACAGAGGTGTCAATGGCTACCCTGATGGCCGACAAGCAAAAGAAGACGAAGTCGGTTAATGACTTCGTTAAGAGATTCAGGAATCGGTCACTCTAGTGCCGGGACCAGGTCTCTCAAGGTACATCGATCGAGATGTGTCGCAATAATCTCTCGATCAACATATTATCCAAGATCGGCGCAGTAGAAACCCAGACTTGGAAGGAGCTTGTTCGCCAGGGCGAGCAGGTGGAAAACATGATCAAAAGGCTAGAAGCTGAAGAACCTCAACCCAAAAAGGGATCTTCTGAACCAACCTCATCCAGGAATCACCCTCGATCGAAGGGAAAGGAGATCATGGCCGTCGAGTCCACTCCGGATCCATCCCCTAAGTCGGCTCAGAAGCAAAAAGCCAAGCCTTTCGAACAACGTCCTCCAAAGCAATATGACTTCAAAGAAGATCAAGTCGTGGCCACCTTCGAGACTCTCCTCCAGAGCAACTGGATCAAGCTACCAGAGATCACGAGGCCTGAGGACCTAGACAAAGCAAGCGACCCAAACTTCTGTGCGTACCACAGGTTTCTGGGTCATCCTACCTACAAGTGCTACATCCTCAAGGACAAACTCCAGCTCCTTTACGATGTAGGGGTCCTGAAGAAGGATACGACACAGAAGAAAGTGACTTCAAATATGATCAATCTCAAGTTTGGGACAGATCTCCTCGAGGTACGCACTCCAGCAGGAGTAGTGCCCATTCCCAAAGTGGTGTTGAAGATTACCAATACCGACCCTCACAATCAGCGAGAGAGAGGATTGGTTCCACAAACTTTGTCGTCGGGACAAGTAATGTGGGTCCATCCCGATCTCCTCGAAGACGAGAAGTGGACTTCCGAGCCATCGAGGAAGCTAAAAGGAAAAGCTAGGCCCTGCAATGTCATCTCCGCAATTCCTAAGGATGACAACACGAAGGTCGTGACCCTCACGAATTCAGACAATGAGGTGGACGCCATGGTTACCAGAGCCAGGAGAGACTTTGCTAGGAATTACCCTCAGGTGACGGAAAATTCGGCAAGGCCCTCGGCAGAATCATCACCGGCGATCCAGCCAAATTCTGACCAGCCGAGGTCGGGCAATCAATCTTTTCGATTCGATCTGCTCACACAGCTAAAGAACATCCCGGTTAGGCTCACCATGTATGAACTTTTGCGGTTGTCCAAATCGACCCGAGAAACTCTTCGAGAAGCTCTGGCTGACCCAGAAGTCTTTACCACATACTTTGCAACTCCCCTAGAGGAAGGAGCAGAAGCAGTATATCCGCAATGCTGCCAGACGTCCAGACAACAGATCCCCTACATCACTTTCACTCCAGAAGACATGTTCATCAAGAGCACATCTCACGACCGGTCCTTGTACTTCACAAGATACATCGGCTCCTCCCGAGTAGACCGTATTCAAGTGGATCTAGGGTCGGCATTGAGCATTGTACCTTTGAACCTCATCAAACACTTGGGGGGTACCTCAGAAGTGGTTGTCCACCACGACTACCACCATCTTTGGCTTCAACGCCACCGGGACCCGGCCGCTCGGGAAGATTCGCCTCAAATGCCAGTTGGGCGACATGAAAACAGAGGTGACCTGCTATGTCATCGATGCAGAGCCCTCTTACAACATGTTGCTGGGTCGTCCATGGATCCACAATAACTGGATTGTCCCGTCCACACTACACCAATGTCTGAAGTATGTGGACGACCGTAACCAGCTCCAGACGATGTTTGCTGATAGGCAGCCCTTCAAGGGGGTCGAGAACTACTTCACCGATTCCTTACTCTACCAGGACTCTGAATCAGATGATGAGCCCCCGTTCGAGGACCCTGGTAGTGGTAACGAAGCCGATAGTGAACCCGAGAGGTATGGGGGCCTTGTCTTGAATGACATCGAACCCATTATAATCGGCTACAAAGGCCTTGCTGTAACCAACGCTGATAAGGCGGACGGACTTATCCTGAATGAAGATCTCGAATTTGCTTATTTGTCGTCTAGTTCAGAGTCTAGTCATGACGAGTTCAGCAGCCTGATCTCAAGGCTGTCTAATACCTCCTCCCTACACTTGCCCGTGTATCCGTCGTTTGTCACGAATAGACAAATGATTGAGTCCTCACAAGCTGTCTTTGTCATACCTGCCCAAAATGTTTGTCAGCAAGAAATCATCTTTGGAAGGATAGAACAGTCCATGCACACACCATGGGATGAATCGGAGGACGACGAGCCTGCTTCCTAATTCTCTGGCTACAGCCAAGTCGTAAAGCACATGATGGAGGAGATGGGTTATGACTTTGCCCGCAAAGAAGGCTTGAACTACGGCAAAGGTCGGAAGACACCAATTCGGCCCGCATATGTCCCCGAGGGAAAGCCTGACAATTACTACGGTAAAACTCGAAGGGGGTTGGGTTACGAATCCTCTACCTCAGAATTATACTTTGACGTCAACGAGATATCAAACGACACCCGCTCGGATGATCAATCATCGACGTCTTCGACTTGGGACTCAGATCTCAGCGTGGGAGATTTGTTCAAAGACCTCACAGTCAATATGGCTACAATTGATCCCGCCCAAATGAAAGAGGATGAGCAGATCCCGCTTTACGATGAAGCTTGGGATCGTCATGTCAACGCCCAATGGAGTGGTCGGTTTGAACAATGTGAACCACCCACAGAGGACAAGATACTTCAGGTTAATATGGGAGATGAGGCCAACCCCAAACCCATATTCATCAGCAATAACTTATCTCCCCAGGAGAAGGAAGACCTCGTATCCCTCATACGAGAATACATCGACGTCTTCGCGTGGAATTACGAGGACATGCCTGGCCTTGACCCACAGATTGCCATGCATCGCCTCAACGTTAGTCCCGACGCCAAACCTATCAAGTAACAACAGAGGCAGTTTTGTCCATAGATCATGGAGGCAATTGAAACCGAAGTGAAAAAGCTGATCGAATTAGGCTTCATCAGAGAGGAACAACACCCCGATTGGGTGGCTAACATTGTTCCGGTTCTGAAAAAGAATGAAAAGGTTCGTATCTGTATCGACTTCAGAGATCTCAACACCGCTTGTCCTAAGGATGAATTCCCTTTGCCCATCACGGATGTCATTATTGACAACACATGCGGGTTTGAAAGGATGTCCTTCATGGATGGGTTCTCGGGGTATAATCAGATCAAGATGCACCCTAAGGATGAGAAGCACACTTCGTTCAGAACTCCAATGGGGGTGTATTGTTACACAGTCATGCCCTTCGAACTCAAGAATGCTGGCGCAACTTATCAACGCGCCATGACCATGATTTTTCGAGAACATCTACGAAAGACAGTCGAATGCTACGTGGATGACCTAGTAGTGAAGAGTCGCAGCAAAGACGAACACCTTCAAGATCTGAGAGTGAAGTTCAACCTCATGCGATCGCATCAACTAAGGATGAACCCTACGAAATCATTCTTGGGGATGTTGAGCGGCAAGTTCCTTGGCTTTGTTGTCACGACAAAGGGGATTCACATCGATCCCGACAAAGTCTGAGCTATCCAAGAGCTCCAACCTCCCAGGAATCTCAAGGAATTGAGAGGACTGCAAGGACGTCTAGCTTACATCCGAAGGTTCATCGCAAACCTTTCGGGTAAATGCGAACCCTTCTCCAAGCTGATGAAGAAGGGTGTTTCCTTCATATGGGATGAGCCTTGCCAACGAGCATTCGATGAGATCAAGAACTATCTCTCGAATCCGCCTGTTTTAGCGGCCCCCATTTCACGGAAACCCTTCCTAATCTACATTCGGGCGATGGAGCATTCTCTCGGCGCCCTCCTAGCACAGAACGACGAAGTCGGGCACGAGCAAGGCATCTATTACCTGAGTAGAACCCTACAGGGAGCTGAACGATGATACCCTATGCTCGAGAAGGAATGTCTAGCCCTGGTGTTTGCTATCCAAAAGATGCGACACTACTTGGGCTTTGTTGTCACGACAAAGGGGATTCACATCGATCCCGACAAAGTCTGAGCTATCCAAGAGCTCCAACCTCCCAGGAATCTCAAGGAATTGAGAGGACTGCAAGGACGTCTAGCTTACATCCGAAGGTTCATCGCAAACCTTTCGGGTAAATGCGAACCCTTCTCCAAGCTGATGAAGAAGGGTGTTTCCTTCATATGGGATGAGCCTTGCCAACGAGCATTCGATGAGATCAAGAACTATCTCTCGAATCCGCCTGTTTTAGCGGCCCCCATTTCACGGAAACCCTTCCTAATCTACATTCGGGCGATGGAGCATTCTCTCGGCGCCCTCCTAGCACAGAACGACGAAGTCGGGCACGAGCAAGGCATCTATTACCTGAGTAGAACCCTACAGGGAGCTGAACGATGATACCCTATGCTCGAGAAGGAATGTCTAGCCCTGGTGTTTGCTATCCAAAAGATGCGACACTACTTGGTTAGTCAAACCATTCATGTCATCTCCCGGATGAATCCTATCCGAGTCTTCATGACACAGCCTGGGTCTCTAAACTGGCGCCTGGCAAGATGGACACTTTTGCTATCCCAATATGATATCCACTTCATGCCGCAGAAGTTTGTCAAAGGACAAGCAATTTGCGACCTCATGGCCAGGCATCCGCTTGAGTCGAAGGCTGACTTGTTCGAAGATATGCCAGATGAGACCCACGAAGTCAACACGACCTCGCAGGAAGAAGTATGGCGACTTTACTTCGACGGTGCATCCCGGATAGGCACCAGCGGGTCCATTGTCACAGGTGTGGGAGTGGTCTTGGTCTCTCCATAGAACCACATCCTACCCCGATCCTTCTCCTTAACTGAGCCATGTACCAACAACGTGGCTGAATACAATGCACTGCTCATCGGACTTGACTTCACCAAGGAGTTAGGGGTGAAACACCTTGAGGCTTATGGTGACTCTCAGCTCATCCATCGGACTTGACTTCACCAAGGAGTTAGGGGTGAAACACCTTGAGGCTTATGGTGACTCTCAGCTCATCGTCAGGCAGATGACAGGGGAATATGAAGTCAGAAATGATGACCTGATCCCATATCACCAAGAGGCTATCAAACTAGCCGGATCATTTGACAGCTTCTGCATCGAGCACATACTTCGCTCTAAGAACACACATGCAGATGCTTTGGCATCATTGGCAGCTAACCTAGCCCAGCCGTTAGGAATATGCCAACACGTCACCGTCGCCAGCCGACGACTCTTCAAATCAGAAGACACTCCGGCTGAAGTTAACACTACCTACCAGGCACCAGATCAGTCTGAAGAGAGAGAGATTGGCGTTTCCCGATCATTGACTACGTCTTGTATGGTATTCTACCTGAAGATGTCAAAGAACGGGATTCTATTCGCAGACGCGCTCTGAGATTTTATTATGATGCGACCACAAAGGCGCTTTATTGTAGGTCATATGATGACATATTGCTTCGATGTCTCTCGACGACGAAAGCACGTGAAGCCCTGAAGGAAGCCCATGGTGGTACCTGTGGAGCCCACCAGCCTAGGCCCAAGCTCTGCGATCGCCTACGAAGGATGGGCTACTATTGGCCTAGGATGATCAGTGACGTTGTTGCTTATGCCAAGCGTTGCCATGCGTGCCAAATCCATGCTAATTACCTCCATCAGCTGCCAGAAGATCTGCATCCGACAGCGACCTCATGGCCGTTTGAGACATGGGGGATGGACGTCGTCGGACCAATATCTCCTCTATCAGCAAGAGGTCATCGCTTCATCCTTGCAATAACCGACTACTTTTCCAAGTGGACCGAAGCCGAACCCTTGAGAGAAGTCAAAGTGAGTGATGTAATCAAGTTCATCCAACACCGTGTCATTTATCGATATGGCATCCCGAGGCGCATCATTCATGATAACGGGTCACAATTCATCTGTCATACATTCACCCGGTTCTGTGATAAGTTCCAGATACAGAACCTGGCATCCACGGCTTATAATCCTTCAGCGAATGGATTAGCCGAAGCCTTCAACAAGACAATCATTAAAATCTTGACCAAGCTAACCGCCAATAGCAAGCGCGATTGGGACGAGAACCTCGGTGAAAGTTTGTGGGCGTACCGAACTACAGTCCGAATCCCCACTGGCGCCACACCATTCTCGCTAGTTTATGGTTGCGAAGCCGTGCTACCTCTCGAGATCCAGATTCCATCCCTACGCGCTGCACTTGCGACGAGGATGATGACTGAGCAAAGCCATCATCGACGTCTCGCAGAGCTTGAGGCGCTAGATGAAAAGCGGCTTGACGCTCAACAACACATTGAGTTCTATCAAGCTCGAATCTCTAAGGCTTTCGACAAAAAGGTCAAGCACCAGTCTTTCAAGGAAGGGGAGCTGGTCCTCACTGTCCGGCGGTCCATGATACTCAACTCCAAAAAGAAAGGCAAATTTGAATCCAAGTGGGAAGGGCCTTTTGTGATAGAAACGGTCTACTCGAATAGAGCTTATCGCCTCGTCAAACCAAATGGCGACAAAATCATGATGCCTATCAATGACAAATACCTGAAGAAGTACTACCCTTAGTCTTCTCACAAATTTGTACCACCGCCCGCATGAGGTTAAACTGCTCCCCCGTACTCTGACAAGTATATGAGTATAAACTGCTTCTCTTACACTCCCGCTGTCACGTTAACATTACATCTCTGACAAACCAACTTACTAATTCTCTTCAATAGGATGGTAGGTCCTTATAGTTGCCCCGACCATGATAATACTGTCTTGTTAACACTACACCTTTAACAAATTCCCCCACCACACCTCTCCAATAGGATGGTGGGTCCACAAAACTATCTGGTTAATAATTACCTCTGATAGTGGGCACCGTCATTCTCGCAAATGGCGTCGCCCGATCAGTCGTCACACCCAAACGCCCTGATCCTTTTAGAGCATTCTAATATTTCTAGAACAATCGATGGGTAGTAATCTCACAGTCAGCATGGCTACTACATCAATCAATCGTCACACCCTATTTCACTGAATGATCGATTACCTTCACACCGCCATTCCCTCCGATGGCGTTGTGCGTTGATAGTGGCCTACTATGTGATCTGCCGCTATTTAGGGTTCGTCTTTGCCCCAAGAGAAGACACCACATGGTTCGTCTTTGCCCCAAGAGAAGAAAAAAATTTAAAATCTACACGTGTGGCCAACCCCTGCGTATAGCCAGTTGTTATCGTTGACTTAAAACAACAACTGAATCTGTGCCTCTTTGGCATAGAGGATTTTATCTCGATCCCTCATTAGAGATAAGTCTATGTCTAACACATGTAGCCGGGTAGTCTATTCCCGTAAGAAAGATAAAGTCTACGTATTCAACATCGTAACGCTAAGGGAGTTAACTCTCTTAGCACAACGTTACATGCGGAACGGATTTAGACAATCCACATGCTAGCCCGATTCAAACGGTAATTGGTAAAGACAAATCAAATCCGTTGATAGCTGAGGGTTTGCTAAAAATCCTAGAAGATGATCAGTGAAGGGTCGAAGAATGGAATACAAGCATGACAACACATACTTCAATTGATCTTAAGAAAATATATTTAAACAAAGTTATGACAATGCATTCGACCAAAGTCATGATGACGCAGAAAGTCAGCAAGCATTCTTGAGATCAATCCAGTTCGCCGAAGCTTAACAAAAGCGTGATTTCATAGAGGAGATTCTGATGCAATACAAATAAAGCTAAAGAGGATACAATCAGATCAAGTCGAAAGGAAACACTGCAGCGGCGACTATGCATCCCGGATCGCACTCTGATGGTCCCTCTCTAGAGCAGCAAGAGTCTGCCGATGGACCACGTCATCATTGATCAAGGAGGCTCTGTGGAGCTTGGACCTCACCGCTTCCAAAGTTTGACGCTTCTCTTTAAAGTCGGTCACCATCAATCGACGTTCACTTTCGATCTCCTCTATCTTTTTCAGCCTCTGCTCACGGGCCTCCATCTGAGTAGCAACGTGAGCCTGTAGTTGAGTGATGGTCTACTCCGCTGTCAATATGGAATGGGCCGCCTCCTCCAAGAAAACGCTGGCTTCCCGGTGCTCGTCGTCTGCTAGCGCGACCCCCGTCGCAATCCGCTCTACCTCTCCTAACAGCCTGGACTCCTCGGCGGTAGTCTCCATTAAAAATTTCTCCCGCTCATTCAAAATGGTTTGGACATGTTCTGAGACATAGGCGACCGGGTCTTGAGAACGGAGGGTAAGCAGCCTGTCGACATTCATCCCCACCGCCTCCATGTGCTTCTCAAGCGAAGAGGCCGTGTCAGTGCTAGCCAACAGATGCAAGTTGTCTAGGTACATCTGCAGCGCCGGTCTGAATTCGCTAAAGAGACAACCTTCTTCCAACACCATCTGAACGCTGTTGCGGAGGGCGGTGCGGAAATCTCGGGTTACCCGCTCCACAATCCTTCTGTTAAGGCGCGCCGAGGCCGACATAGGCGCATCCCCCTTAGATCGAATCGCCATCAAGATGGAAGGGCTTGTTGAACCCCCTCCATCCGTGGTAGGCCTCTCGCACAGAGCGGGAGACCCCGCCTCCGAGAGCTGCGTCATTCCGCCAGTCACTTGGGCAAATGAATCCCCTGAAGAAAGCGGCGCCTCTCTGACGAATGTCTCCATCGGAGTCATGGCCCTTGCCTCTTGGCCTTGTACCTCCTTATGAACCAACGGCTTCTCTTCATAGCAAGCCCTCTTGACTGACCTTTTGACGGGAGAGCCGACATCTACCTCACGCCTACGCATCGACGGGGTAGGGAGAAAGAGCAGAAGTCGACATATGTATATGCTTGGCAGAGCCACCCTTGACCCATTTTGAACACCCCTCAACTTGGGTCAACGCCTCCATCGCCACCTGATCTCTGTCGATTGCCGTTTGGTTGAGGTCATAGCGAGCTGAAAAATCTAATGGCGCAGCAACATCCAAGCCCGCGTAGAGCATAGTTTCCCAATCCTCCTCGGCAGGAGTCGGGCCGGATCCCGCAGCAACATCCAAGCCCGCGTAGAGCATAGTTTCCCAATCCTCCTCGGCAGGAGTCGGGCCGGATCCTTTAACCTGTTCACGTCCTCCTTGCCATGATGACCGAGGAGCTGTGCTCGACCGATGTCTTCGTGACGGGAGACAATACTCATGAGGGTGGTTGAACCCTTCAGGGCTCACGCTCGCACCCCTATACCACTTGCAATATGTGAGCGTGTGACGGAGAGCACGATCTCGCTGTGGCAACTCGAATCGTGCACTGGTGCAACCAACATGCGTCCAAAACCATCCCTGAGCACCATCTACCAGGCCCCCTCTGAAGCTCAGTCGGGGCTGGACATTCCCTACATAGAGTTGGTCATACCCGAATTGACGGGCAAATCGGCAAGGGAGATAAGGCTCCAAGTAACAGAAAGACATGATACGCCGGGCGAATATTCACCAACCATCTGAAAGCTCCCAAGGAAAGAGTCGTGTACTTGTTCGCCACCAATGCATCCTGAAGCAATTCACCGTATCCTCCGCCCGAGAAGTAAGGAAAATAACGAAAGAAGCTATAATGACTAAAGAAAGATAGCACCTTCCTCATGTCTACGATGCCATTTAGCTTCCAAGAGCAATCCTCCAACTGCTGCACAAAGGGAACAAACCCACCATCCGGGCAGGCCAATGGAACACTCATCAAATACTCACAATGCCTGACGAACCAAGCCATCAAATACGTGTAGGGCAGGCCTATGCGAGGATTCGGAGTTTTGATAACCTCTACTCCCTCCTCCTCCACAGTCACGACTCGGCAAAAGTGCGTTGATAGCATGCGGAGCCCCCTATGGATGCACACCGTCATGGCCGACACTAAAGCATAAGGCCTCCCGTAAGCCAAACGAACAGCAGGGTAGACAACCTCCACCGGAAGTGCATCGACGGAATGTGTGGGAATCACGCATCTTTTCAATCATAGCATCAGGTACCCAGACAATAAGGCCTTGCCCGTCATCGGCACCGCAGCCTGGTGATGGAATGATCGAAAGGATGTTCCAAAGCGGAAACCACCTTCGTCATGCTCAAGGGTTATGGAACCACCATTCTCGGACATCCTCCCCTCCATCTCCGAAGGGTCGCATACACGCAACGTCGAGATAGGCTTCTGCTTATCACCATTATGGGGGAACAGATAGTCAGCCCAATTCTTGTGACTGATCCCCGGTGTCTTCTTCTTCTTACCCTTATGGTCCACCGACCTGAGGGTGTCCAAGCAGATGAAATAATGGCAGAATAACTCCCACAGAGTCTCCACCACCTGAGGGGACTTATCGGAGAGGCAGTCAATCTCTTCCTGGCTAGGGACATACTCCTCGTACGGAAACTCCCCCATCGGCAACCCCGACACCTCGTACATCTCGTGGAGCGCTAGCCCGAGCTCCCCATTCGGCGTAAAGAAGGTGCCGCTATCTAGGCAATACAACTCCAGGAGACTCTGGAATTGAGGGGTGTTGATCTTCAGTCCATGCTGAGTCGCCCTGATGGCCCTATACAGATCAGATCCTCGAAGATCGGGGTTCTCCTCCAACACATACTGGGTGATCCAGTACCATCACAGACTATTGCCTGGCAAGGAGTAGATCCACCCGGACACCCTAAAATCCTTCGAAGGGAATTACCCCCCAGCTTTGAAGAAGCGGCGATGAAAGGTTTCCGCCGCCACAATTGATTCTCCCATAGGCCAATCTCTTCATCT
>NC_033800.1:118107596-118133820 GCF_001876935.1 Asparagus officinalis
CACCTGAACTTGGAGGGGCTCAAGCTCGCCCGAAGGCAAAGCCCACCTGAACTTGGAGACTCGAGTTCGCATGAGCTCGGGGGCATAGCTCGCCCGAAGGCAAAGCCCGCCTAAACTTAGAGACTCGAGCCCACTTAAGCTTGGAGGAGCTCAAGCTCGCCCTAAAGAGCTCGCCGGTAAGCAGAACTCGCCTGAAAGCAAATAGTCCGCCTACAAGTCCGAGCTCGTTTGACGGCCAAGATCGACGAGGAAATTCACCAAACCCCGCCCGAGCGGAAGAAGCTTATTAGTAGACTTACCGAGGTGAGCCCGAGCCACGCCGGCGGTGGCAAAGGCAGTGGTGGATGAGGAAGTTTTCTCCTCAAAAACAACTTTCTTGGAAGCCATGGCAATTCAAAGCTTGGAGAAGTACTTAGTTAAGCTTTGAGAAATCTAAAAGGGTGTAAAAAGTCAAAAGCAAAGGTCCCCTGACTTTATAGAAAGAAAGCTGGGCCTGAGGGGTCAGGTAAACCCAAAGAGAGGGGAATGAGGACGCAGGAACCAAGGAAGGAGGAGCACACATAATGACATCAAAAAAAATTTGATTTCCCATGTCAACATCAAATCTCTTCTTCAGCCCAACAAAGAGAGAGTGAGCTTCCTCATGACAAAAATTGATTTAACAAGTCCATCAATGTCAACCCTAAGCCTTTCTTGAGCTTAACAAAGAGAAGGAGGCACGTATGAAGCACTCCATAACATATGTCTTCCTCATGACAAAAATTGATTTGACAAGTCCATCAATGTCAACATCAAAGCCTAGCCTAGCCTACCCTATGCTTCTCTTGAGCCCAACAAAGAAAGGGGCTGCCTAACCAAGCCTAGAAGCAATGTCAAATCAGCCTAATAAAGCCAAGATTGACATCGATCCGAGTGCCCGCCAGGAGACCCGAGTTTCGCATGATCTCGTGAGCCCGCCTGAAGCTCGAAACCGGCCAGGCGACCCCCCATTCGCCTGACTTTGTGGGCCCGACTGAACCTCGACTCCAGAGCCCGCATGCGCCTAATAAAATAGAATTGGCCTCGGTCCTAGTGCCCACCAGGAGACCAAGCTTCACATGACTTCGACCTCGATTCCAGAGCCCGCCTGGCGACCAGAGCTCGCCCAACCCAAGCTTGCATAGCTCCTTGAGTTCGTTCGACTCCTCAAGTCTGCCTGACGATGACACAGAGCACGCGTGCCTCTATTCAAAGTATTCCAGACCTCATTCAGCCATATTTTGGTCTGAAAACTTTGAAGGGGGTCTTGTAGGCAGTAAAAATTGCCTAAGAGGATCGACGACTCATTGCAGATTCAATGGTGGTCTATGACATGGTTGCGGACGTGAGTCCAGTTGACTGACAAACTCATTCCAGTCGACTGACAAACTCATTCAGTCGACATCCCCCTGGCTCCCTATCGCAAGTCAGGGCCCACTTGGATCATCTCTCGCATAGGCTAAAGGGAGGCATGTGGAACAAGGAACCATCCTCAGGACACATCCCATCAAAGTGTTTGACACGTCCCTACCATGTCAACACCAAGTCTAGCCTATTCTAGGCTTCCTCGAGCCCAACAAAACGGGGGCCTGGCATTTAAACTCTCCTAACCAAGCCTAGAGCTTGCCTGGTGAAGCCAAGCCCGCCTAATAAGGCCAAACTCACCTCGGTTCCAGAGCCCGTCAGGCCCTTGAGCTCGCCCGACTTCTTGAGTCCGCCTAACGACGCCTCAGTTCTAGAGCCCGCCAGGCGATCAAAGTTTGGCCAACCCTCAGCTCGCCTGAACCTCAATTCCATAGGAAAGCCATTGAGCTCTCCCGCCAAGACACTTGGGACATAGGAATAGTCACATCATGGTCATATCCTACAAGTTGAGGGATCAACCATACCCTATGTACAGGCATCAATGCCTACAAGTTGAACACATCATGGTCATATCCTACAAGTTTAGGGATCAACCATGCCCTATGCACAGGCATCAATGCCTACAAGTTGAAGCGGCTGGCGGCCCCCAAGTAATCACTTCCCACAAGAGCTTGCCTGAAAGCCATTGAGCTCGCCCGCCTGGCCACTTGCCTATGAGAATAGGCCTACATATCCTACACCCTAGGCTATGATAAGCTGTGGTATGGCCCTCTCTTCAGTGGTCACATCCCACGCCTAGTCATGGAGATTGCCTACAAATGCTCTCACCTGATCCTTTGCTTGTGAGAGTAGGCCCACCTACTCATACTTAGGCCATAATCAAGCATGGCCCCCGCCTCACAGTGGTCAAATCCCACGAATTAAGGAAATGCCCATGCCTTGCTTGGCTTATAAGAAGGCCCCTTTGGCCAACGTTAAAGGGGGTTCGGCATCAGTTGTTCGGCATTGGTTGGTCAGCTAAGGTTGGAGGCTGGCTGGCTGGTTGAGAGGCAAAGGCTTGGAGTTCATCGGGTTCAGAGGTTGGAAATTCGGAGTTTTCCAAGCTGTTCACTCGTTCGAGGCCTTCTTTGTCAGATCATCTTTCTAGACATTTGGACCTTGATATCCAAGCTCCCAAACTCGATCACAACCGAAACTTCTACAAACACTGAAGCTTCAAACCGCAACGTCGATCATATCGTCCAAGGGAAGCAAGCTTGACGTAAGCATTCGAGGGAGGCATCCTACGCATTACGAAGAACTGCCCACATTAAACAAGAAGGCCGACCCTTCACTTCTATTGTATTCCTTTCGTATTTCTTAAAAGGATTCTGTATAACACTTCAAATTAATAAAATCTCATATTGAGACCCAGGAATTTTACTCCAAACGTGAAGTTACAACTTTGACGGCTTCCAGACTAGGCTATAATTTAAAGACTTTCATGTTAGATCGATGAAGGTTACAAATCTAGATGATTTCACAATAATGATGAAAGCTCTATCAACAGCCTTCATAATCACAGTGAGGTACAACCTTGACGACTACTCACATATTAAAAGCAGTGAAGCAAGATTACCAAACGATAATCTTTGTAACGCTATATAAAAAAAGACTACAATTAACGCTCTCTCAAACAAGATGCGGAAGTCCTCCCCGTGGTTTTCAAGTATCAAGATGGTGCTAATTTCAACCCGGGAACGCAATATTATCAACCTCGCTGCGTAGTATCAAGCCCATGACGGCAGCTCGATCTCGGCGCCAAACGCAGCCTCCGAAAGCTACCAACGCAGCTTCTAAGCTGCCAACCGCAGCTTCCAACAAGTACCAATGTCACTATCCAAATTACTGCAAACGTTAGCATGTCCAAATTGCTGCAAACGCAGCTTCCAAACGCTACGAACGAGCTTCCAGAAGCTACATTTGGACGCAGAATTCATGCCAGAACGCGGATTTTACGTTTGACTCGTTCAAACATGAGCTGAATGGTTTCAAAACCATTTCTCATGATCTGAGGGGATCACAACTCCACTCAGGAGTGACTTAAGGGGCGGTTACATCCCATTAGCCCCACAAAGGAGTGATTTTAGGAGCGGTTACACCCCCTAATCATCTATAAATAGCTGAAAGATCAGCTTAGTTTGAGAGGAGGGGGGATATCTTTAGATCTTTGAGAATTTGGAAATCTAGAGATCGGCTTCTTCGGATCATCTTCTCGGCAATAGATTCTTAGGGCTATCTTCGTGCTTGGCTTGTATAACCAATTACGGTTAAGATAAATCAACTCTTTTACAAGAGTTTAAACTCGCTCTAAGTTATCAACTCGTTCAGAGTTTCAAACTTGACACGTAAGTCCTCCATACCGTCAAATCGTGAGGAGAAGATACCGTTCTAGTGAAACAAGATGTTCGGATCGTCAACGAGAAACAAACTCGACGTGAGCATTCGACGGAGGCATCTCATCGCTGCCGTGAAGAACCCGGACTTAAACTAAGGGGAGAATTTAGATCAATTCTCCTCTCTTTTGTAATCGGAATTCAAACTGTAATTAAGATCGAGAGAATACAAATCAATTTTTTTTATTTTATTTACTACAAAAATTCCACTAAACAGCAGAGAGATCATATTCAATGAGGAGATGATGTACAAGGACATGGACAATGATACTGATAGCCAAAGCAGTGGAGAAGCACTAAGGATGCAGGTGGATCTGAGTACATAGATTTAGAGGAACTTCTAGATGGGGAAACAGTGTTAGTTCTGACCGAAGAACGAAGGAGACTCCAGGTGCAGAGGCTACTACCCAGGGTGTGGAGCTTAGGAGGTCATCCAGGGTACCCAAACCGAATGTCAGATATCTTGCCTTTATTGATTAATTACTTTTGACAGATAGCGGAGAACCAAAGTGCTATGAGAAGGCTATGCAAGTTAGTGAATCTCAACAGTGGGAGTAGATAATGCAAGAAGAGATGAATTCTCTACACTCAAACAAGACATGTGAGTTACCCAATTACCTGCACAGAAGAAAGCCTTACATAATAAGTGAGTCTACCGAGTCAAGAAGAAGAGTGATGACAGTAAAAGATACAAGACCAGATTAGTTGTGAAAGGATTCCAACAGCGGGAAGGAGTGGACTATACAGAGATATTTTTCCTCGTTGTGAAGCTTATAACCATCAAAGTGGTGTTAAGCTTAGTAACTGTTGAAAATCTCTACCTTGAGTAGTTGGATGTGAAAATTTCCTTTCTTCATGGTGACTTGGCTAAAGAAATCTACATGAAGCAACCTATTGGCTTTATAGAAGAAGGAAAGGAAGAGATGGTGTGTAGGCTCAAGAAGAGCTTGTACGATTTGAAACAGGCTGTGAGACAGTGGTACAAGAAGTTCGATTACTTCATGCAGAACAATGGCTATGGAAGATGCAATTCATATCATTGTTGCTACTTCAAGAGGTTCGAGTCCAGTTATATTGTGTTATTATTATATGTTGATGATATGTTAGTTACAGAACCATGTTTAGATGAGCTAAAAAAGTTAAAGAAGCAATTGGCGAAGGAGTTTGCTATGAAGGATCTGGGTGCAGCAAAGCAAATTCTTAGGATGTGAATCAGTCAGGATGAAGCTAAAGTGACATTGAAGTTGAGTCAGGCTGAATACATCGAGAAGGTACTTCAGAGATTTAACATGGAGAATGCCAAGCCCGTCAGCACACCTCTTAGAAGTCAATTCAAGTTATTTGAGGAGAAATCACCCAAGATAGATGCAAAGAAGGAGCACATGAGTAGAGTGCCATATTCATCAGTCATTGGTAGTCTTATGCACGCGATGGTTTGCATGAAGCCGGATATCGCCCATGCAGTAGGAGTTGTGAGCAGGTTTACAAGTAATCTAGGAAAGCAGTATTGGGAGGTCATGAAGTAGATATTGTGATACTTGAGAGGGACTACAGATATACCATTGTGTTTCCTGCAATGATACGTGGATGCAGATTTCATCGGTGATCATGATACAAGCCGAAGTACCACGAGGTATGTTTATACCTTAGCGTCGACAGTAGTAAGCTGGGTCTCACGTTTGCAGAAGATAGTAACATTGTCCACGACTGAGGCAGAGTATATCACAGTGACTGAAGCCAGTAAGGAGATGATTGGTTAATCGGGTGCCTGAAAGAGTTGGGTTTGAAGCAGGGGAATGATGTTCTTTATTGTGATAGCCAGAGTGCTATACATCTTACCAAGAATCTAGTATATCATGCTAGAATGAAGCACATCGACGTATGTTACCACTTTATACGCTCGCTTATAGAGCATGGGAAGTTACAGTTTGAGAAGATTTTGGGGAGCTAAAATCCTACAGATATGTTAACGAAAGCAGTGACCATCGATAAACTAGAATTGTGTGCAACTTCAGTTGGCCTTCACGCATAGAAGATGAAGGTGGATCCACACTAAGAGGATAGACAAGATTGCCAAGATGATATTGATTGAAGAATGAAATTTTTCTGGGTAGGAGAATATGCTTGCGAATATGGCGAGAGTTTGGGAGAGCTCCTTGATGGCGATTTGGTCTCCAAGTGGGAGATTATTGGTTTTAAGAGTGTAGACCCAATCCTGGAATCGAAAATCACAAACAACACAAAAATTCTCTTATCGGTCGACCAACACAAGCTTATCGGTCGACCAACACAAGCTTATCGGTCTACCGATGTGAAGCCAAGAATACTACAGGAGTTTTAGGACGGTCGACCGATGGGCTTGCCGCAGTCGACTGGAAGCGTGCACGAGAAATTCTTTACAAAACAGGGTTCTGGTCGGTCGACCAACGCCAATGCATTGGTTGACCAATATCGGGTCAGGCACTTTCCTAGTTCATCTTGGAATCTGTTTTGGGCTGGTTTTATAAATATACCTTAAACATTTTTTAAGGTTTGTAATACATGGAAAAAGAGGGTTTTGACGGCACTTTGAGATCAAAGATCTTAGAGAGAGAGTGGTCTATTGCGAGCATTGTAATCTTCTTTAATTAATCAAAGAATTTCTGGTGTGGCTCCCAAGGATGTAGGTATGCTTGCCAAACCTCGTTAAATTTGTTGTTTTCTTCTTTTGTTCGTTCTTTCATGCAAGTTTTCTTTTATTTGATATGATTTCTTGCTTGCCTACTTTCGACACAAGATCCGGAAGGGCACGAGTTGTCGTGTGAACCCCAACAAGTATAACTCTCAGGAGGAATGCCAAACTTACATTTGGAGCGAGTCATAATCGTCCTCTCCAAAATATTGATGAATGAATATCATTACATTATACAAAATTTGACATAACCCGCTCTTTGTGAAAACAAGCAATCGAAGCAGCATTCAGACCATATGTTCACGAACCACTCCGGATCAGTGTGCGGCACGCCTGGGTCGCCCCGATACGCGTTCCCAAAATACTTCTCCATTCAAATGCTGCTGTCCCTACTTCTCGTCTCAGCTCTGGTCTCTTCCTCTTCCCTCATCCCTCCTGCTCTGTGTCTGGTCCCCATCTATCGCCCTCCACATCGAATGTCAATGTCTTGTGTCATTTTATACTGATGTCCAAATAATTTAGGATAAATTTTAGAAAACACCCAAAGCCCCGAACTTGGGGGTTTCCGGTGAAACATCCTAAACTTTATGGTGTCTGGCAAAAGCCTTAAAAACTTTCAAAATATTCAGAAGCACCTTGCCATGCTGGTCAACCATCAATGCCCAGGGTTAGCGATTGCGCTGGCTTGGGCCAACCTGAGCCCAAGCCTGTCTTTTTCAGGCTGATCGGCGTCGTATCGATCTAAGCTAGCCTTGTGGTCCACTGATCCAAACCATCCGAGTAGCGTTGGGTTTGTTCATCCAGCGCGCTATCTTTATTTTTTTATATTTATTTCTTTTTCTTTTTTACTTTTAAAAAAATTGATTCAAATAAATTTTGACTGACTCGCTAGAATTTTGTTTCTTCTTGAGGTAGGTCTTGGACTCGACCTGTCAATTGTTTACTTGAAAAACATGCACACGTAACTGTGTTATTAACATTTTAGATTACTAATTGCCAAGTAGTTACTGATAACCAAATTTAGTTACTAATAACTAACATCAATGTGGGTGTCATCTGTGGGTCAGGTTCCAGGCTCGAGTCCAATTCGAGTTGGATTGGGTTCGCGAGTTGGGTTTGGTTTCAAGCATAGTTTGTAGAAACAAATCCATATTTGGCCCATTTTAGGATTGAATCTGGCCAAACCCAGCCCAGATGCTAACAGGCAGGGCCAAAGCGGACCCAAAACAAGCTGCCATGATGTGGGCCAACTAGCCCAGTCGCCACCCTTGAAGCGTGTATTTTCTAAACAACCATTAGGGGGTCATGGAAATTTTTGAAACTCAATGGGATTTTGTTAGACACCACGAAGTTCAAGAGAGTTTTAGGGGAAAGTATGTTGGGATTTCATGAGACGCTTCTAGTTCTTGGCATTTATTAGAACTAATGAAAACCTTAATAACACGATGTAGTATAATCTGATATTTTATTTTTTGTTATTTTGCTTCAAGAAGAAGAAGCAAGCGCTGCCATGTTTGGCTCGGAGGTGGCAAAATATGAGAAAGCATACCTCATATAGGTATCACTTGGTGGAATGTATGTGTGATGCCGAAGTGGGAAATGAGAGACGCTATGGGGAGGATCTGGCCTCATTGGTCATTGTATGGTGTTATAATTAAACATATGGATGGGGATTGGATATTGGCTGAAGCCCATCCAATGTTTAAGATAGCTGATTATAGTTGAAAAAAGTCAACCAATAACATAAGAAGCTTTAGACTTTATTAGAATATGAAAATATAATTTCCAACCATCCCCATAACTTTAGAGTTTTGCTATAATGCTTAGAGAGACTTTAAGATGATATCATAACAACCAAAGTTCAAATGTAATCAGCCTCAAATTTAAAGTGGATCTTCTAAAAGTTGACATTGCTACCTGAGCTTTGATTTTAAGTGACTTACATTGAGAGTTCACGGATTTCATCTCCTTTTTTCTTCCCCAACTAAGGGTCCTCCACCTAAGATGCTAGATTGCCCCTCTAGACATAGAAGTTAGGAGCTGGAGGAGAAAGAAGATGCAAGTTTTTCATCAGAGGGGTATTTGTTGAACTTAATACATGTGAGGGTTTCTTAAAAAAATGGATATAGATGAAGGGGTTTCTTATAATTTACCCTTTTTTTTAAATGTGGCACTATAGAGATTAGATTGCTCAACTACACAAGATTTCATTCTTAATTTTAATCTCATAGCTGTTAGGCGAGAGAGCCAGAGCCTATTTGGATGACGGAAGTATTAGAAATAAGAAGTCGATCGAAGTAATAACTTCAATTATATAATAGGAAATAGCAAAAGCAGGATCTTGTCCATGCAATATCTTATGTTTTAATAATAACAAAATTTAATTTGTTACTAATTTGTGTTTGAGATCACTTATGCATGATGACAAAGAAAAGAGTCAGAAATTAGTGCTAACGTATGAGTTTTAGCTCAAATCGATGAATCTACAAGTAGCTCCATCGATGGGCACATACTCATCAATTAGCCATTTGTCCATCTATAAGCATGTTGTCAATCGATTAGTCTATCTCTTTTCAACGATTTGTTAATTCATTTCGGTGTAGAAATTCAACAAAAAAATATTTTTCCATCGATGGAGGATTTCACCCATCGATGAGCCAAATACTCATCAATGGATGCTGGATGGAATCAACAACTTTGCTAAGATTAAATCTTGGTCATTAATCGCTAATGATAGACATATCTTCTATCTCATTTTTTCCACAAAAATTTCTTGACCTAATAGAGAAGAGAAAAGAGAGAGGAAGAGAGAGGAGGAGAGAGAAGAGTTTAGGGTTTAAAGAAGTGATCATGTTCATCATTCGGATCATCTTTAATATTTCTCACTTGTAATGTCGTCGCGTTCTACATCTGTGGGTCATATTTCATCGATGATTGTTGCTCTAGGATCATGTGAATCACCATCATTCTTCCAAATCTAATCCTTCATCTTTGGAAGAACGATTTGATAGTAAAAAGGGCTATAAGATCTTTTTAGTTTGTGTTTAACTGATTTGTTGTGCAACTAACAATTTTTGTTCTATAATCTTTTCGATCGAGGTTGTCGGTGTACTCAAGTTGTGATTAATTGAGGGTGTTAGCTTAGTGATAGTGTATTACACTAGTGATAGTTTATTTGGATTTAGATAACTAGATTTAGGAGTAATCTAGGGTGTGTATCTTGTGAAGTCTATTGGATTAGGATGTATATTTCAGAAGAACATTTATCATAGCGTGGAAGTCCCTTGGAGAGAACAAAGAGTGGAGACAGTATTATCTGAACCACTACAAAAAATTTTGTGTTTGTGATTGTGATTGTTATTTATTTTATTTTGTAATTATTTTCTCTACGTATATCGATATTTGTTTTATTTTGATAAAATATTTATTTACTCCACTCTAGGCTTGCATCCAACATTCAACAAATGATATCAGAGCCTATTATTCTTTTATTAAATACTACCACATATCAGAGCCTATCAACTAGCTCTGATGTAATATGGCACACTATCCTAGAATTTCATTTTTTATCATGGTAATGTGGTAGTATCTTAAAAGACTTGTCCTAATCTCTGAAGATTTTTATCATCGCCTTCCTGTGAACATTCCAACATTTGATGTATGGTACTTTCAAGTTGGTCTCACTACAAACTATATCACCAATACTCTTAGGAGTTAGATCGAGATCCTCCCTTATTTTCTACATGATCAATCGATATATGAAGCCTGCTGGTGCATGTCTATGATTCAATTCTAAATAAGGATTGTTGCATGTGTCAACTCCATAATAGTTAGTTATTTTAAATTGCGTGTCAATAGGAATATTTTGCATTATAGAGGCATCAATCCATTCATTTTCTTGAAACTCATTGGACGTAGGGGGGAGGTGGTTCTTGAACATAATATATTCATTGTTAGAATAAGAATGGTCAATCCATCAAGGGTCTATGTCATTCAGATCTTTTGTTATCACATGTCCATAGTTATTAATTTGCAAGCTTCCTTCATCATCATCATCTGAGGGGTCATCACTCACATCCTTTGCTTGTTGGGAATCATCATCATTGCAGGCATTTGATGTCCCTACTGGAATAGTAATAACATGCCCTTGAACACCCAATATATTTATGTAATATTTTTGAATATTAATAAAGATTTTACTATTGTATACATAATTTGGGTATCATTTCTATAAATGTAATAATATCCTTAAAAATTATTATGTTAGATCATGCACTGTTATAGTCACTTATTTGAAGATGTAATCTAACTTAGAATTTTTTTTAAAATCCATGCTTATAATTAGTAAATGATAACTTTGTTGTAACATGTTATTATTCATGATACCAACATGCGAGATGTGGTGGTGGGTCTTAACCATATGGAATAGGAATTTCCTGGGTGCATGTCATAAGCATGCATTGTGATGTGTGTAGTACTCGACCGAAGTTGGATTCTCTAGGCCTTTGGTTTTGTTGATAGCTAGCTTTAGACCTAAAGGACTAAAGGAATAGTTAGTTTAACCAAAAAAACATATCATGATGAGGTATGTGGGCCGTAGCCGAGTCGTGCAGTTGTGGGTCAGGCCTAAATCTCTGGCCTCGGGTTAGGGTATAGACCCTAGTCCGACCCGTGACCAGTATATCTTAGGTCGCGGTCCGGATTGGCCATTATGGTGTCGCCACCGGTCGTGATCATGCGTGCTGGGCCGGAGTCAGTCCGAGGGTTGACTCTGACTTAAGACAACCTATGCGTCGATGTAATTGGTTTAGAGAATTTATTTGACTGTAGAGGCTGTTGCAAAATTTAATTTTCATTAAAAACAACAAGTTTTATTTTTGGGAATATATATATTATATATATATCTCTATATATGTATATATATATATATATATATATCTATATATATATGTGTGTGTGTGTGTGTGTGTGTGTGTGTGCGCGCGCGCGCGCGCGCGCGCACGTACGCACGCGTGCATGACGTACATACATACATACAAAGTAAAGTCCCTATAAACTTAAATGGATAGAGATACTTCTCCACCAACCTTTTTATCCATTAGATTTACTTTGAGATTTGTGCAAAACATGAAGAATATCTTTGAGATGTGTGCATTGATTTGCATCACTTACTAGTACAAATCTTAAAGCAAATCTAATGGATTAAAAAGTTTGTAGACAAGTGCATCTATCCACTTAAGCTTATAGGAGCTTTACTCTACACACGCACATACATATACCAGTTTTTATGTTAGTTCAATGCACGTGGTTAACTATCAATATTATTAATTTTTTTTCTTTATTTTCTTATTATAGATCAGTCATATACATTTTGAGTCCAAATATGTAAACCTGGATTATTATATTTGCCATAATTTTTTTAAATATTTTAAAAATTTTGATGAAATGGATTTGTGTGTTAAACTATGATCAATATACTTTTATGTAATTGGATACACAATATTTTAAAATATACTTTTATGTAATTGAAGATCACTGATCTTCAATTTGTTTATTTTAGTTATTAAATGTTGTGTTAAATATGAAGAACAATACAATAATAGTAAGATGATTCGTATAAGCTCAGCACAACACACATACTTTCCTCCAGAATGCAAGAGATCTTAATTATTGATAGACTTAAAATAAAGAAGATAAAAAGTAAAGATCAATGGTAACTCTAATATAATTTTATATAATAAAAGCATTTATACAAGCATATAAAAATTTGCATGAAAAATTCCTTCTAAAGTTTCCTAATTTTACTCAAAAAATTAAGCTATAATATAAAATATTTATTGTTATTTATTCCTTTCTTTTCATAACTTAATTGAGATAAGATCAATCCTTCTCCATAATTTTTTTTGGTAATTCTAGAGTAGTATCTCTATCATCTATGTCAACTAAAGCTTGATTTCTTGTGCTATCATATTTCATTTGGCTCGTTCATTTTTTGTCTTCTCATCTAACTATGTTAGGATTTGAATGTCTTTCTGATTTTCAGCACATACTTTTAAAAATATGCACTCTTAATTATTATAATGTTTCAATGAGAATAAAGATTAATTTCATATATATGAATATTTTTCTCATTTTCTAATTTATTACTTAAACAGCGTTAGGAATTAGCTCTTATTTCTCTGTACTGATTTCTTTTGCTATGCATCCGATTAGAGTTTTTGCTGAATCAAACAAAGTCATTCATTGTATATGAAAAAGAAAAAATGTCAATTTTAGTTTTTTCCTTACGCTATTGAAAAAAAGTATCATATATACCTTTTATCTATTATCGTCATTCCCCTCCTATTGTCTAGTTTGTTATATTTCATAACATAGCTGATCACCAACTTCACGTTAGTTGCTATGACAAGAATATCTACGTACAATTTTATAATTAGTTTATGATAATACAAATTTATATTTTAGTTTGTATTAAAGATTAAAGTATGAAATTTTATAAGTACTTACTATTTTTTTTGCATCTTCCATTGAAAATGCTTCTTTGATTGGGACAAAGATATTTAATATGTTCTCTAATTGGAACTCAGTTGTTGCTTCTTTGATAGATATGTCTTTTGTTAATGTTAAGTCAAGTGATCCGTGGATATTTGTAAAATCAGGGTTAATTCCTTTCACTTCTCCATTTGAAATCAAAATAACTTGATTTTTTAAAGCACATATATAAACTTTTTGATAGTCTCTCCGTACATAACTCCTTGTATTTTAGTAACTGTAAATATTATTAACATCAGAGATCAATGTTTTTAAAATATAATTAATTAATTCTAAGCTATATATTATTTTTTATTTGGTTATATGTAAAATAGTCTTCAATTAACTAATGCTACTTGTGTATTTTTGCTACTCAAAGTTATGAGTAAAATTATGTTCATTTATATTTTAATTTATATAGTCCTTCTAATTTTTAACCTATTAATATATTTTTATAAATTTTACATCTTAAGGGGATATTTTTAATCTAATAATTATTGCTTTTTTACCTACAACAACTTAGATTATTATAAGTTGTTGAGAAGATCTAGTAAAATGTTAAATTGAAAGCTAAATTTACATATCTTAATAAAAGAATATAAAATAATTTCTCTTTTATTTGTAAAGTTTTCAAATTTTAGGGGTTTTGTTTGATTTTGAACTTTTAAAGTGTTGTCTCTAAAATTTTTAGGAACTTGGAGTGCATTTTTATATAAATTTTAAATTTTCAGTTGGTCGCTACTAATTTCCATATTTCATATATTGGTGCTAAATTTTTATAATTTTTAGATACTTGTAGGTCTAAATTGTTGATGTTGAAATTTTGAAACTTTGGGTTACTTTTTGTAAAATTAATATTTTTAGGGGACTTTTGATAAAATTTTCCAATTTTTTTGTGTATAGGATGTAACTTTTGAAATTTTAGGTTTGTTTGCGATTTTAAATTTTTGAGGGTTTCTTTGCATCTTTTGAAACTTTGTGCCTTTTTTTATTACAATTTTCAAAAGAATAAACTATAAATAGAGTTTTATTTAGATAACTATTGTAATTCAAATTCAAAATATATAATAATCGTGGATAATTCATTTGAAAGCACTCCTCATGAACTTGGATTTCTATTTACTATAGTAAGAGAATAAAAACAAAATAATTAGGAATTGAAATAGATATTATCTATCTATATAAATAAAACCTACATATTCATGCGCCGATAATCATTTTTCCTTTTTTATCAAATTCTGACTATTTTTCAGATAACTGATTACAAAGGATTATAGTTCATGGCTAAAAAAAACAACCTATAATTAGTTCAAGTGGGATGAGTTTAGGGTAAGAAAAATATAATATTGTTATATTGAGTTTTAAATTTAAATTGTCGAGCTAAGGGATAGGACGAATACGGTGTTGTTGTAATGATAGTGATTTTAAATTATTGATTCATGTAAGATTATTGTAGAATTATTGAGATTAGGATAGGTTATGATTAAAATGTAATATTCAATATGGTGAAGAGTAATATTGATCGTGAAAAGATTTTCCTGAACTCGTACTTTTAAATGGAGTATGATATGAGATGTGTGTGTGTTTTTTGGAAGAAAGGATAAGGTCTCAAACTCGAAAACCTCAACCAAATATTATATACGAAAGGATAATTTACAAAAAAAGAAAACTGAGTTTCCTAACTCCAAAAGTGACCTAGGAATTAATAGAACCAACTCCCCAAGAAAGTAATGACGTTTACAAAATATTCCCACAAATTAACTCGTCGAAATCTTTGCATACTTGCGTTTATGATAAGCATGAAATATAATATATTAATACTAAGCAGTCATTGACTCATTGATCTCTCATGCGCTTACCATCCCAATTTTCATGGTATTGATTTGTAGCTGAAAAAACTCTCTGAATAGGCGAAGGGCAAAAGCAATATGCAACTTTACAAGCATTTTAAATAAAGGGATGGACCGCATTTTGTCCGCCATCTCCGTCACAACCATCGTAGTCATCTTTAGTTTGCCCAACTTGTTGCCACCGGTGGGACCCACCATCTCTGTAGCTATGATCTTCACCGCCGGGTTAAGCTTTTATCAGTCTCAAAATTTAACATACGCAACCAAAAAACTTCATACAGAAAACAGAAAGGACATAACTTGAGATCCATGCGAAGATAATTAATTAATACCCAACAAACAAGTGCAACTAATCAACAAATTACATTTACCCCCATAAGCAGCAAATAAGAATAATAAAATATGGGAGCAATGAAACACCACATTAATCCTTTATTGAAGGGGGAAATAACGGCAAGATACGTTCACATAGAAAGCAATAAACGCTCTCGTGATAAATATAGAGCTACATACACGATAAGTTTCAATATAGAGCAACATTCAGCCTAATAAAATTAGATGCCTGCAAACTTATCAAGCAGGTCCTCAGCAAAATCATGCGCTTTACAATATTGGCGAAATTCCTTAAAACGAAATGGCTTGAAACGAAGAGGGTGGTCTTCATCAATGAGCCCACGAGGCGTCTCTACAGTCTGATCTAGCTTAGGACGTAGGAACAAACCGCAAGATTTCCGAACCTTATAGCCCTTGAAGGTCACCTTATGTAGACAACCGTGAATACGACCATTACTCCAAGCCTACACCATGAAATCAATTTAATTAGCAAACCTTTTCTTATGCTAAGTTTTGAGTTGAGTTCACTCTCAAATTTACTACTACCCAATTTTGAAGTCCACTATAAACATTATTAACGCTTTTAATGGCTAGCTATAATTTATCTTGACGGAAAAGTATATAAACAATGTAATTTATAGATGTAAGGCGCCAAATTTTCCTTGAAATATTGTACAATGTAAAAGAGAGTATGTGTGTAGTTCGAATGTGAGTTCCCATAACATAGAACCCAAAAGTAACAAGTTTAATGTATTAAACATAAGTTATAAGCCTATTCCTAAGAACTTTGCACATTTTCCCTGAGGATTATAAATGCAAAAAATAAAATATTTATATTTGTACTCAGCTCCTACAAAGACAACTCTATTCCCAGGGTTCCTTTTTTCTAATATCTGAAATGTCTAGATCACAAGTTCCACTTCAAAGCTAAAAAACCTAGCACACTGCAGGAAATCAGCCTGACAATCCAGATGAGTGATCCTCACTTGCTAGTTTCCTCGACATTCTATGTTTTTTCAGTGTTTTCATTTGATTACATGCAAAACACTAATTCTTTTTTTTTTTTGGTCAATGAAAATTTCATTCATCTTCCAAATATGAAAATTTCAGTACATCACTGCTCAGTTTTTTTTTTTGGTCAATGAAAATTTCATTCATCTTCCAAATATGAAAATTTCAGTACATCACTGCTCAGTTAGAAAACTGAGAATACACTAATAGCATTCATCTTCCAAATATGAAAATTTCAGTACATCACTGCTCAGTTAGAAAACTGAGAATACACTAATAGCCAACAGCTTACAACCTCAAGTAGTTATAAAGTACAGATCCATTCCTTATCATCTGTCGAGAAAGATCCATTGAGTGCAAAACACTAATTCTCTCCTCAGACCATCTATAAAGATTGATTCTGTAGATGTTCTCGAGTTAGGTCTACATTGTTCTCATTAAGATCTTATGTTTTGATATGTGAAACCCTAAAATCAAACACGACGTACAATTTAAACTATACATTAATTAAAATCATAAATTTCCTCGCACAAAAACACTAAAATCATGGGACATGTGATGGAAACCCAGAATTTACATTATATTCTGGAATAAGTATGGTTCTAAAAGTGTCCTACAAAAATGTGCACACAATTTGGTCAAAGGATCAGCAAGGAACGACGACAAGTAGAAGATCATCAAGCAGCAACAGTTGCGAGCTTAGTTAACTCAGTTGACTCTGAGCGTGTCAATCAAAGTCACGGCATAAATCCCACTCGACTAAGCTAAACCCGTTGGCTAGGCAAGCACCTCAATATCAGCAGATGCCCAACGCATACAGTTGTATGTTTCCTACGCTATAAGTATGATCCAACTTAGTTTAGAGCTTATGATTGATCCAGAGGCTGATCTCCTACTTAGACGAGGTTGATAGTATCTTCCTAGATATGGTTCCATATTTATTGGACCGTGACTAGGGCACATTACATGTACAACCTAATAAACGACGTGGGTTAAAGGGGGAATAAGTGAGAGTGTATCATCCTCTTGAGGACTTAGTGTTGCCCATGGTAACTTCGCAAAAAAGGAGGAACTATCATTTTTCCATCTTAAGCAAATTAAATACTTCCTTGCTTTGTCTGATTAAGAATGTAACGAAAGCTAAACATAAATGTAACATCGACAAAACACAACGTATAGACACAATTATCTCGTTGCAACTTATACTTATTTGTGGATTCCATTTCATTTCTTGCCTTTTTTTTAAATTATTATAAAGATAAGATATTATTTGTACAGCTAACTCATTTTTTCCGTCTGCTTTTATCTTATCATTCGCTTAGACAACTGTCTAATGCTTTATAATAATAAAAAATAAAATAAAAATAATATCTCTTTTTTTTTTATAAAGATAAGATATTATGGACCTGTGTGTCAGGTACTGTATTGAAGTTAACAACATATGCTGACTTGCATATCTGAACAAGTAGCTTTTTTGGAAGTAGTTTAGCTTAGCTTTCTCTCTGAGACATTTATAGCAATTTTATTTCCAAAAGAGATTTTTATCTAGACTGCTTGCATGTGAGTCGAACTATTCCGTTTCCTTTATTTATCAACGCTGGAATTGTCTCCTGAGCAATTATTAGTGATTATGTTATGATTTGAGCTTTCGCAAATATATTTGCTATTTTAATTTGTGATGATGACTTTTAGATTGATAATTAGTGAATGATTTTGAATGGATAAAACACGCTTACAAGTATTTATGGGGAGCATCACTTTGTCTTGGTATATATTCTGCTGGCCTGATCAAGTCTCGGCTTATATTCTGTCTCCGGGTGTGACAATAAGATTTGAAGCCATTAAAAATTAGTGGAGACCATTACTCCAATCATATTCATTTCTTTAAAATTGAAATTTTTTAATTCATTCTAAGTCTAATGCTTTTTATGGACCAGTTTAATATTGTTAAGAGTTGCTTATACAAGAAATAACTTAAATAAGCTGGTGAAAATTGTTATTTGGTAGTCTTATACCTTAAGCTGCTTCCAACAGAAACTAAAGTATTTTCTAAAATTGTGCTCACAGATCATTATGAGTGAAATGACAAAACTAAAAGGTATCTTAGCTACCAATTTATTGATAGAAAAAACAACAAAAAAATCAGCAGTTGCTTTTATTAGCATCCTCAGGTTGCTTTTATTAGCATCCTCAGGTTGCTTTTAAAGCAGCCACTTAAAAGCAACAACAATTTCAATAAGCATGCAGGCAAAATTTAGCAAAAATCCTTAAACATAATAAGCATCTATCTGGAGAAAACCCTTCTAAATTAAAGCATTAAGCATCAAATAAAAAGGATAAACGATTTTTTGTCTCACCGTAAGTAAGAAGCCAGCTAAAACGATGAAAGTGTTCTTTTTAAGGATAACTCGATGCCATTCGCCCTTTGAAGATTTGGTGAAGAGCCCATCCACATCGTTCTCACATAGTATAGTAATAAAAGTGCCATCAATATGCTCTGAAAGCCCTTTAGTAGGCTCATCGGTCATGGGAGCTGAATATCTAACCATGCCGAAGCCTATTTCTGTGGGATCAACATTAGAGTCACAGTATTCGCCGAGCCCGTAACTCTGAAAGATCATCTTCTTCAGTACAAGAGCCATTTCTCCCATCTTCTTGTTCATTGACTGTAAGGCTTGGCTAAAAGACCAAATAGAAAACCACATGGGTACGTATAAGACGAGAGTATATACATATATATGTATAGACAAACAAAATAGGGAGAAAACTCTTGCGTGATTTAGCTCATGGAACATCATATACTTTTGAGCCCGAAGGTAATTTCTGCTTAGCTTCAATTCCTACTTACCCTTGAAACTATAGAATGTCTCTGCTTAGCTTATTCGCCGGTCTGTTTCTCGTCTCGTGTACCTTGCTCCTTAAAACTATTAAATTCGCCTCTGATTGCTTCTGAGCTATATATTTTCAGTCTCACCTCACTCCCAAACGATCACTCTCCCCTCATGAATCCATTCAAAACACTCACATAGCAATAAACGAGAAGCGGTAACTTTGTATTGAAACTTACGCATAAACCATCATTAAGGGCCTGTTTGGATTTGTAGGGGATGAAGGAAAGTTAAGGGAAACTGAGTGAAGGGAAGGGAAGAGAAGGGAATTTCCTTCCCCTTGGTTACACCCCAATTTGGGTAACAATTTTTATACTATTAGGAGGTGAACCAAGGAGAACTAGGGTGAATTAACTTCGCCTCCTAAGTGTTCTCAAACAATGTGAATGGAGGTGAATGGTTCCCCTAACTTCCCTTCACCCTCATTCCCCTCAATCCAAACAAACCCGAAAGGTTTTTTTCCACCCGCAATCAACCGTCTGAACCCACTTTTTAGTTAAGTTTTTTTGGGTAATCGCCCCCACCTACGTAACCTCAGTTAAGGATCATCTCTTCTAGTATGGTTGGTATTTGACAGCTAACTATTACGGCAAAACCAGGAAAAAAAAAGCTTAATTTAAAAAATGAGTGCGATCGAGTAGTTCATTGCAACGATAAGCTGTTTAATTACAGGTGATTTACGTATAAATAGACAATAAAATGTGGTCTCTGTAGAATAACCCTATTTTGTTCCAGGGAAAACTCCCCCTTCTCTGAAACTCTCCCGTATATTTGTACTATCACAAGAACAACTAAGTTTATTTGACAGCTCACCAGAACTTGTCGTTGCCATCGGGCCACAGTATGTCCGTCAGGGCCTGAGCGGTCTCGGGTTCCTGCAGGCCCACGGCACCAAACACCTGCTGCAGCGGCGCGTCCGGGGTTTGCCCGGGCAGCACCAGGCTTGACTGCGGCGTTCCCTCGGCCGCCTTGCGCTTGGCCTCGGCCGGGAGAGCAAACAGGGGCTCCATCTCCTCGAACATGGCCTCCCGCAGCTCGCGGGAGACGGAGTCATAGTCCACCAAGAAGCAGCCGTAGGTCTCCAGGGCTTGGCGGATGTCCCGGGATGTGGCCTCCCATTGAGGAGTCCCTGGCTCCAGAGCCTTTGGATCCTTGGTGAGATCAATGTGGGTTCCTTTGGACCCACCCTTTTTCTAGGAGGAAGAAAAAGGCAGTCTTGCCTTTGTACTCTAGCGCCGTGGCTGATGACTCGTATCTTTTATTATAAAACTCAATAATGAAGGCCATTATCAAATTTCAAATTTTTTGTATGCGTTGTACTACTAATGGTTACATATATATGTATTAAACTCCTAGGGGTGTAGATTCCAAATTGAAATATCATGACGATACAAACCACAATTTGTAGAAACCGCGAAAACATTAGAGAAGATCGGAAAATTTAATGCAGACAGGCATTTGGGTGCTTGTCGATCGGCCACGAGCTTTGGTGCGATCGACCGTAAACGTGCACGACTACATGGTGTTTTTCGGTTTTCTGACTGGTCGATCACGGCGTCAAGTGCGGTCGCCCGTAGACCCTGTAATTGATTTACATGGTTTCTGTCGTTCTGTCCGGTCGACCGTAGCGTCAAGTGCGGTCGACCTCGAGTCGGGTTCGGGTCTGTTTTGGTTTCCTGTTCTGTTTGGGATTTGTATTTGGTATAAATACCAACACACGTTTTAGGGGTTCTTTGGGATTGTTTTGGGGTTATTGGAGCACAGAAAAGAGAAATCTTTCTGAGCTATTGGTTAGGGTTATTGTTTGAGAGATTGAGAGCTTTGTTGGTGAGATTAGTTGGTTTGTTTTGAGTGTTTTGTAATCTCAGTTTGTACTCTCCTTCTCTATTAGTGAAAACTCATCCCCTTCTTGCACCGTGGACGTAGGCAACTTGCCGAACCACGTAAAAATTGGTTGTTTGTGTTTGTACTGTTTATTTTGGTTTGTTTGGTCTTCTCTCTCGACGTTTGGTTTAGTTCCTCGAAGCGCGCACAACAAGTGGTGTTAGAGCTTGGGCTACGCTTGGGTTAGTTGGATGAGTAGATCACTTTGGAAAGTTCATCTAGAGCTTCAGTTGGTGATAAAGATGATATTTTTACTATTATGGATCTTGTCTAGTGTAGGGGTGAGATCTTTCGGAGGCTCTTGTTAGGGTTTCAGTTGGAGGTAAAAATCTCTCTTTTTTAGTTTGGATCTATTCTTCATTTGTTCCGCATTGGTTTGTTAGTGTTTTAAGAAAGATGACCGAGAAAGAAGGAGTTATGGAGGATACTTCCGGCGTGAAGACCGTCTAAAGTTTGAATATCCACTCTATAAAGATAGACGTGAAGAGGTTTAACGGCACTAACAATTTTTGTCTTTGTAGATGTGAAGTCTTGGATGCGCTCAACGCGCAAAATTTAGAAGATACATTGGAGTTAGACGAGAAACCAGATGACATTGAGGAAAAGGTTTGGAAGAAGATGAATCGAACGGCGTGTGGTGCGATTAGATCTTGTTTAACTCAAAGTTTGAAATATGATGTGATCAATGAGAGTTCAACAAAGAAGATTTGGGAGATCCTTTAGAGTAAGTATTTGATCAAGAGTATGAAAAATTACTTGTATTTGAAGAGGAGGCTTTACCGCTTCCAATTGAAGAAAGGAACCTCCATTGCTGATCACATGAACCACTACACGAAGCTTCTTGCGGATTTGGCGAATGTAGATGTTATGGTTGAAGATGAGGACAAGACATTGCTGTTGTTGAGTTCCTTGCCTGATGAGGAATATGAGACCTTTGTCCTTACTCTGATTAATGGGAAAGCATCTCTTTCATATAGTGAGGTCACCGTTACACTTTGTGAGTTATCAGCTTTGGAAGAAGGATAAGGAGACTTCAATTGAGCCGGTAGCGGGGACATTGGTCGCAAGAGCAAAGAGTCCAAACCGAAATAGGAGGTTGCAGTCTAGAGGGGCACATCCTGGAATCCGTAAGAATCAGTGTGCCTTTTATAAAGAGGATGGACATTGAAAAACCGAATGCCCAAAGTTGGTTGATTGAGCCGGGAAGAATAAGAGGAAAGCTACTCAAGCTTCAGAGGTGAATGTTGCCAAGGCTAGTGGCAAAAATTCAAATTTAGATTCTTCAGGCTATTTGTGCCCTACACTACCGTCAGTTGTATTGCCGACTTTACAGAGTGGATGTTGGCTTCAGGTGCTTTTTATCATATTTTTCCTAGGAGGGATTAGTTCTCCAGCTTTCAGGAGTTAGAAAGAGGGGATATCGTGCTCATGGGTAATGATCATGAATGTTCTATTAGTGGTATCAGTACCATTCGTATTAGGATGTGTGACGGGATGATTCGGGAGTTGGATGAAGTGAGGTTCGTTCCGCAGTTGAAGAAGAACATCATTTCACTTGGAGTTTTGGAGGTAGCAAGCTATCGGGTGACCTTAAATGATATATCTTTGAAGGTCATATTTGGGTCCATGATTGTGATGAAGGATGTCAGGTGGAAGAATTTGTACTATTTGATTGGGAGCACGATGATTGATAGAAAGCTAACGACCTCTTAGGATTTGGCTAGACTGTAGCATTTGTTGAGGCTGGGTTATTCGATTATTGGTATTGTGCATGGATTGTTGAGGAGTACTTTGACTTGCAGATTGAAGTCCTATGAGCACATTGGTATGAGCAAGAAGACCGAGGTAGAGTTTGACACTTCTATCTATCGATCGAGGGGTCTTTTAGGTGGTGTTCATTCAGGTATTTAGGGGTCTTCCAAGAAGGCATCATTGGGAGGTAATAGATATTTGGTTTTCTTTGTTGATGACTGTTCTAGGCATGTTTGGGTTGCAACCAAGTCCCGTTAGTATGAAATCCTAGAAGTCAACAACAGGTGGAGAAAGTATATTGGAAGAAAGGTAACACGAAGTTCTATTTTTGGTAGGGGTTCTTTTCTGCATTTGTGCCGAGCTCATGATAGTCTGAGACACTTTATTGGAGAGGAAACATTAGGGCGATGAGATGAGATGACAGTTTTGATGGGTCGTTCCTTACTGGAGGATGATCGACGTTTGATGTCGAGCATTGGTTTTAGTGTTCGGGCTTCGACATATTTGGGTCATCTTAGTCATAGGTTGCCGACTGCTGCGTTTAGAGATTTTAGATCTGGTGGTGCTACTTTAGATATTGGGTTACTTCGGATGTTTGGTTGCCCAGCATATAGTCACATCGAGGATGTGAGATTTGATCCGAGTGCACATTTAGGATTCAGAGGCTTGTTTGGTTATCAGGTGAGGGTCTCTGATTTTGTTCTGAGCAGATATGTCACATTTGACTCTCGACAAGTAGAGAATGTTGATCAGATCGTTGGGATATCATAGCGGGTGGAGGATGATGCTACTCCACGTTGGGTGGAGATTACTCTACACACTCTAGATCATACTATATTGTTTGGGATTCCAGCTGAGGTGACACGGTTTGGGGATCATATTGATGCAGATGTAGATGATAAGTTTGTTGATTCAAGTACAGTTGATAGACATAGTTTGGATTTGGATATGGCTGTTGGTTCACCTCAGGTGGAGGTGTTTAGTTTGTTTCACTTTGGGGCCATTTGGAGAGCTATCAGTCGCAGATTTGTTGGTGAAGAGTTAAAAACTCTTCTATTGGATTGAGGGCCTTTGGAGACCATTTGGGGAACTATGTGAAGGCTTGATTCCTTAGGCAAGAGGATACATATGCAGTCATTTTATGATGCAGCCGATTTGGTGAGTTTATACCGACTTTTGGAAAGTGATCACATTCTCATTTGGGTCTCGACTTGTTATGGATTGAGTCCATTATCGTGGATTTGTTTCACTTCGTACTAAACGTAACAAGTAGAACATTTGGTTTGGTTGGTGTCGGCTCAGTTTTGGTAAAACTTCACCAAGGTGGAGAATTGTAGAAATGGCAAAAACATTAGAGAAAATCAGGAAATTTGATGCAGACAAACATTTGGGTGCTTGCTAGTCGACCGCGAACTTTGGCGCGGTAGACTGCAAACGTGCACGACTACAGGGTGTTTTTCGGTTTTCTGGCCGGTCGACCACGATGTCAAGTGCGGTCGACCGCGGACCCTGTAATCGATTTATGTGGTTTCTATCGTTCTGTCCGGTCGACCGCGGCGTCAAGTGCGGTCGACCTCGAGTCGGGTTCGGGTCTGTTTTGGTTTCCTATACTGTTTGGGATTTGTGTTTAGTATAAATACCAACACACATTTTAGGGGTTCTTTGGGATTGTTTTGGGGTTATTAGAGCAAAGAAAAGAGAGATCTTTTTGAGCTATAGGTTAGGATTATTGTTTGAGAGATTGAGAGCTTTGTTGGTGAGATTAGTTGGTTTATTTTGAGTGTTTTATAATCTTAGTTTGTACTCTCCTTCTCTATTAGTGAAAACTCATCCCCTTCTTTCCCCTTGGACGTAGGCAACTTGCCGAACCACGAAAAATTGGTTGTTTGTGTTTGTGCTGTTATTTTGGTTTTTTTGGTCTTCTCTCTCGACGTTTGGTTTGGTTCCTCAAAGCACAATGATTGGTGGCTTCTGTACACAACACAATTAATTCCAACAAGTCATCCGTCCCTTAAGTTAGTATTATTTTATTTATCTGTTACTATTATATTTATGAAAAATCATACTTTTGATTCTTCTATGTGAGTCAAGATCCTAAAAAAATCAACATATATTAAATTGTACATCGAAATGTAGTAGAAGGACAAAACTAAAAAGATCTAAAAACATCATAACTACTATTCACTTCTTGGTAATTCTCCTATGACCCACAGTTTCTAATATTAAGAACTTTATATTGTTTTAGCAATAAGTTTCTAAAAATCATTTCATATTAGTATTGATTATTAAAGTGTTACAAATATTTTTTAACACATATTTAATATGTAATGTGTTAATATGAAAATCCTAAAGAGATCATCAACTCTCTCTTGGATGTTATTTATAGTGTTTAGAGAAACAAAAGAATTTGTCCGTAGCCAATAAGAGACTAAACAACTTGGAATAAACAACTCTCTCAACACTCCCCCTTAAGCTGAACATACATATCGTACATGCCCAGCTTGTTACAAATAAAATTCACTCATGCTCAACCAAGAAATTCCTTCATGTCTTGCTTTAATGTCATGTGTTGCTCTGCTATGGTTATTTCATTCTTTAGCTTTTCTTGTTATTGTTTATTAATACAACAAATTAGTTTCTATTGTTAAACTAAAATTGATTAACTAAATATCATGGAAATATTTTAAGTGTTAGTTACATTTGATATTCAGAGAAGATTTCCAAACTGTTTAATATATATGCATGAGCTTGATCTAGCAAAAAGTTAGGATACTCTTTGTTTAGCCCACAAGGGTAAAGAGTTGTGTTATCCTTATTATCAGCAGATGTTTGAAGTCCAGTATATATGCCCCTCATATAACGAATGACAAATAATAGATGTTATAATCTAGAAAATTAACAAGTGTTAATCTCTGCTGTAAAGCTGACAAGTGTCTACCTCATGCTTAGTCAGATTCGTCTAGAAGCTAACAACGCAAGTTGTACCTGCAGCCGACCCTACAGGCTGACTGCTTGTGTAGTCGAGTCAAAAGGTAGTACATGACAGCCATCTCACCCTATCGACACAACGAACAACTGCCCTCGGCTTACTATGTCAGCTAGCAACTTGCATAACCGAGTCAAAAGATGATTTTCCTAGTTTTGACAAAATCATAATTACTCTAGTCCCATAGCCTTTATGACTCATCGAACCCAGTCAGCTCCAAGCATCTACTGTCATTCCTCATTTAATGACTAGACGACTCATCTTCAATACCTAGAAGATATCTACTAACTAAGTAGCCTGCCTGAACTTGACCACAATTACCTTTTATCCTTCCAATCTGTTATAAAAGAAAGTGGCACTGCACGGGGTACACAGGTTGGAGGAGGTAACTCTGAAACTCTGCATTTATCCCCTTACTTATTTTACACTCCCAACACAAGCCCAAACACTGACTTGATTGTCGGAGGAATAACCGAAGAACCCAACTCTAACCTCTCACG